>NW_024412442.1:3059653-3106297 GCF_014898765.1 Herpailurus yagouaroundi
TATATTATTTCTTTTTAGTGTATCACTTAGTTCTCTAATTTTCCCCTCATACTCCTGGATTTTTTTATCTCTCTTTTTCTCAGCTTCCTCTTTTTCCATAACTTTATCTTCTAGTTCACCTATTCTCTCCTCTGCCTCTTCAATCCGAGCCGTGGTGGTTTCCATTTTGTTATGCATTTCGTTTAAAGCATTTTTCAGCTCCTCGTGAGTGTTCCTTAGTCCCTTGATCTCTGTAGCAAGAGATTCTTTGCTGTCAGCTATACTCTTTTCAAGCCCAGCGATTAATTTTATGACTATTATTCTAAATTCACTTTGTGTTATATTATTTAAATCCTTTTTGATCAGCTCATTAGCTGTTGTTATTTCCTGGAGATTTTTCTGAGGGGAATTCTTCCGCTTGGTCATTTTGGATAGTCCCTGGCGTGGTGAGGACCTGCAGGGCACTTCCCCTGTGCTGTGGTGTATAACTGGAGTTGGTGGGCGGAGCCGCAGTCAGACCTGATGTCTGCCCCCAGCTCACCGCTGGGGCCACAGTGAGACTGGTGTGTGCCTTCTCTTCCCCTCTCCTAGGGGCGGGATTCACTGTGGGGTGGGGTGGCCTGTCTGGGCTACTTGCACACTGCCAGGCTTGTGATGCTGGGGATCTGGCGTCTTAGCTGGGGTGGGTAGGCAAGGTGCACAGGGGCAGGAGGGACAGGCTTAGCTTGCTTCTCCTTAGGTGATCCACTTCAGGAGGGGCCCTGTGGCAGCAGGAGGGAGTCATATCCGCTGCCGGAGGTTTGGCTCCGCAGAAGCGCAGAGTTGGGTGTTTACTCGGAGGGAGCAAGTTCCCCGGCAGGAACTGGTTCTCTTTGGGATTTTGGCTGGGGGATGGGCGGGGGAGATGGCGCTGACGAGTGCCTTTGTTCCCCACCAAACTGAGCTCTGTCGTCAGGGGGCTTAGCAGCTCTCCTTCCCTTTGTCCTCCAGCCTTCCCGCTTTCTGAGCAGAGCTGTTAACTTATGACCTCCCAGCCGCTAAGTCGCGCTTGCTGTGGGAACACAGTCCGTCAGGCCCCTCCGCTTTTTGCAAGCCAGACTCGGGGGCTCTGCTTGGCCGCCCCTCCGCCCCGGCTCCCTCCCGCCAGTCCGTGGAGCGCGCACCGCCTCGCCACCCTTTCTTCCCTCTTCCGTGGGCCTCTCGTCTGCGCTTGGCTCCGGCGACTCCGTTCTGCTAATCCTCTGGCGGTTTTCTGGGTTATTTAGGCAGGTGTAGGTGGAATCTAAGTGATCAGCAGGACGCGCGGTGAGCCCAGCGTCCTCCTATGCCGCCATCTTCCCTCCTCTGGCCTGTTTCAAAATTTTAAAAAAGCTATTTAAAATTACATTCTAGCAATCTGGTTTTAAAGATTATTCTTTGAAACCCAGATTTCAAATCTGACTAACACATGAAGAAAAAATAAATTATGTATTAAAAATATAAAATTACAATAGGCAAATTATTTTAAATGGTTCATGAAATTTACTAAGATATTAATCTTACACTAATGGCAGTTATATAATTTAATATGATAATGATAAGATTAAAAAGTCCCATTTGCTGTTATAGATCTTTCGAATTAAAAAAGAAAATAGTAAAATTTTTAAAAGAGTACTGATAGAGAATATATATGGAACATAAACATGACACACTATCAAATTGTAAATTCCATCTGTATGAGTTTATACAACAGACAAAAGAAAGTAGAGCAATAAATCAGACTAGTGACGTCCTCCATTGGGAGGGGAGGTATTGACCAGAGAGCATGAGGGAACCTCCTGGGATGGCGGATGTGCTCTGCATCTTCCCAGCAGAATTAGTTCCACAGGTGTGCACATTTGTCCAAACTGTAAACCATAATACTTAAAATCAATGTACTTTACTGTTGGTTAACACTATCATAATAAAAATAAGTAAACAAAACATACTTTTAGCTGTTTTACTGATTGCTTTAAAGTTTAAAATGTCTACCTTTTGAATATACTAGTATGTCAGGTAGTGATATGTAGTATTAAATTTAAAGAGGAGGGTAACATGTCATCTGTGAAGAGTGAAATTTTGACTTCTTTCTTGCCAATTTGGGGATGACTGTTATTTCTTTGTGTCGTCTGATTGCTGAGGCTAGGACTTCCAGTACTATGCTGAATAAAAGTGGTAAGAGTGGACATCCCTTCTTGTACAAGATCATAGAGGGAAAACTCATGGTCTTTATGATGTTGAGGTATGATACTCTATATAGAAACCCAAAATACTCCACCAAAAAATTGCTAGAACTGATATATGAAATCAGTAAAGTCATAAGATACAAAATTAATGTATAGGAATCGGTTGCTTTTCTATTCACCAATAATGAATCATCAAAAAGATAAATGAAGGAATTGATTCCATTTACAATTGCACCGAAAACCGTAAGATACTTAGGAGTAAACCTAAGAAAAGAGGTAAAATATCTGTGCTCTGAAAGTATAAAAGACTTATGGAAGAAGTTGCAGATGACACAAAGAAATGGAAGAACATCCCACGCTCATGGATTAGAAGAACAAATATTGTTAAAATGTGCATACTATCAAAAGCAATCTACACATTTAATATAACCCCTATCAAATACCACCAACATTCTTTACAGAGCTAGAACAAATAATCCTAATATTTTTATGGAATCAAAAAAGGCCCTGAATAGGCAGGGCAATCTTGAAAAATAAAAAGCTGGAAGCATCACAATTCTAGACTTCAAGTTATACTACAAAGGTGTTGTGATAAAGACAGTATGTTACTGCTTTAAAAACAGACACATAGACCAATAAACAGAACATAAAACCCAGAAATGGACCCAAAATTATCTGGTCAACTAATACTCAACAAAGCAGGAAAGAATATCCAATGGAAAAATACATTCTCTTCAATAAATGGGGCTGGGGAAACTGAACAGCAACATGCAAAAGAATGAAACTAGACCACTTTCTTACACCATACACGGAAATAAATTCAAAATGGATAAGACCTAGATGTGAGACAAAATCTTAGAGGAGGACACAGACAATAACTTCTTTGGCATTGCCTGTAACAACTTCTTACTAGACACGTCACCAGAGGCAAGGGAAACAAAAGCAAAAATGAACTATCTAGACTTCCTCAAGGTAAAAGTTTCTGCACAGGGAAGGTAGCGATCAACACGACTAAAAGGCAACCTTTACAATGGCAGAAGATATTTGCAAATGACATATCTGATAAAGAGTTTGTATCTAAAATCTAGAAAAAACTTATCAAAGTCAACATCCAAGAAATGAATAATTCAGTTAAGAAATGGACAGAATACACGAATAGAGACTTTTCTAGAGAAGACATCCAGATGGCAAACAGACACGTGAAAAGATGCTCAACATCACTCATCATCAGGGAAATATAAATCTAAACCACAATGAAATACTACCTCACACTTGTCAGACTGGCTAAAATTAACAACTCAGGCAACATAGATGTTGGAGAGGATGCAGAGAAAGGGGAACTCTTCTTACATGTTGGGGGGAACGCAAATCTGTGGGGCCACTGTGGAAAACGGTATGGAGGTTCCTCAAAAAGTTATAAGTAGAACTATCCTATGAACAGCAATCACTCTACTAGGTATTTATCCAAAGGATACAAAATACAGATTCGAAGGGGAACATGCACACTGATGTTTATAGCAGCACTGTGAACAATAACTAAACTGTGGAAACAACCCAAATGTCCACTAACTGATGAATAGTTATAGAAGGTACATACAAACACACACACACACACACACACACACACACACACACACACACACAGAGAGAGAGAGAGAGGAATATTACTCAGCTATAAAAAAGAATGAAATCTTGATGTATGCAAGTATGGGTATGGATAGAGCTAGAGACTATCCTGGTAACAAAGTAAGTCACTTGGAGAGAGATAAATACCATGTGATTTCACGCATATATGGAATTTAAGAAATAAAAAAATGAGAAAATTAAAAAGAAAAGAGAGAGGGGCAAACTAAGAGATAGACTCTTACCTATGGAGAACAATAGAAGGTTGGTGGAGGGAGGTGGCTGGGGGATGAGCTAGATGGGTGGTGGGTACTAAGTAGAGCACGTGTTGTGATGAGCGTTGCATGTTCTGTGTCAGTGATGGATCATTAAATTCTACCCCAGAAACTAATATTACACTGTATGTTAACTAACTGGAAATTAAGAAACAAAACAGATGAACATAGGGGAAGGGAAGGAAAAATAACATAAAAACAGAGAGGGAGGCAAACCATAAGACTCCTAAATACAGAGAACAACCTGAGGGTTACTAGAGGGGGGATGGGCTATATGGGTGATGGGCATTAAGGAGGGCACTTGCTGGGATGAGCACTGCGTGTTATATGTAAGTGATGAATCATGGGAATGTTCCGGATACTAATATTATACTGTATGTTAACTAACCAGAATTTAAATAAAAACTTGAAATTGCAAAGAAAGAAGAGAGGAAGGTAAGACCTGACAGTGTGGATGGTGGGCTATTTTAGACAAGGTGGCAGAATAGACTTTTTAAAGAAAGTGACACTAGAACAGAGACAGGAAGCGAATGAGGCCCTCAGACATTCAGGCATCTGGAAGGAACATTTTTCAGACAAAAGAAATACCAGGAGCCAGACTAAGATGGGAGAGTTTGAATTGTGCTGAAATTACTAGCAAAATGACTGTAGCCCGGGGGGAGAGAGAGGGAGAGAGAGAAGAGTTAAGTTTTGAAAATATGCTTTTAAATGTAACACGGCATCTTGTGAATCAAAGTGTAGGAATTGGTCATCTCCCTGTGAGATATGATTTAGCTGTTGAAGTGCATGTGTGTGTTCAGATACATGTATGTCACAGAGATGATTTTAACAGCAGAGAGCCTGTCACAGGAGTTTCCTCAGATGCTGGAAACCATGCAGGATTCAGGCATCTGTGTTACAGGAAGGAGCACCATGGGATAGCGTTCCACAATAGGACTTCACAGCTCTTACCCCTCCGCTGACTGCCCCTCGACATCTTTATACAATTACTTCCATTCCTAACCCGCTTTGGCCTCCTTATCATCTCCTCTAGAAAAACAAGATGAATTAACTACTCAAAATATATATTATATATATTATATATAAGTATATATATAAATAAAATTTAAAAAGTATATATATATTACATATATATTATATACAGTATAAAAATCTTTTTTGGAATAATTAGAAAATTCTGCAGATGGAAAAATAATCAGTTTCAACATTATAATGCTTGATTATAGAGCATAGAGCATAGAAAATAGATACAAAAGATTATGCTACTCCATTGTAGGGATTTTTTAGCCTTGCCTTTTGAAAAGATAAATTATCACTTGCTTTTATAACAATAAAAATATGATCACTTAATAATGGTGTAGAAGAATTAAAAGCATTGATAAAAAATGTGACGTGAGTATTGTACAATTAAATTTAATTATATTTTTCCATAAGTACTATTTTTATTAAAAACAATTATGCCAAAAATTACATGGTCTTTATTCAAAATTTCATAAACCGTGTTATTTATGCACAAGAAATACTATAGAGATTTCTGCTGCATGAGCCTATTGAGGTGTAATTTACATAAATAAAATGCAAGAAATTAAGTATTCAGTTTCATGAGTTTTGGCAGTTGCATATACCTGTGTAAATACTACCTCAAACAAGGAATAAAACATTTTCACCATTCCAGAAAGTACCATCGTGCCCCTTCCCATCAGTGTTCTCTTCCACTGTGGTCATCATCGGACTCATTCGGAAATCTCAGGCGCATCCTTCCTGACCTTCAGTTTCTGTTAAACCATTTTTCGACCTGTAGACTCAGGGCTGTAACAGGAGAAAGACGGGCTGAAGCCGTTTTCTAGGCCAGGCTTGGGGAACAGAAGCACCCAGGTGGGGAGGAAGGCAGGGGCAGAGCTGATCCACAGGTCTAGAAATGGAATTTTTGTCTGCATTCCGAGATGTGACTGGGCCGGCATGGTATCACTCTAGCCAAACCCACTCCAGACCTACTCGCGTGACAAGTCAGTTGCTGCTTACAATAAGAAATATAACTGACAGAGGGCAGGGACATTGGAATCCATTAGCCAATGTGTTTTCTCCCTGTACGGACATAGAAATGGGAAGCCAGAATCAATTCAAACACTGAAATTAGAATCAGAGTAAGTGAACTGAGTTTCATGCTGACAATGGCTTGGGTTCATCAAATTCGCTAGCCTAATGCATCCACTTGTGTTCCAGGATTAGACATCTCCAGTATTTTTGTTCAGAATATTCTTTTTCTTTGACAGTGCTGAAGACAGGGAGGGAATGACATTTGTTCTCTGAAATTTGTGTAGTGTTTTTCCAAGTATGTGGCATTTCCGTTAATATCCGCATTTTTGAAAATATAATATATATTAATAAGTGGCATGTGTAATAATATGGAAATAAACAAAGATTGTACAGTGTTTTCTTTCTACTTGGTTCTATGCCGAGGGATTCCTGCATGTTGTTTTAACTCATTTTTCATGGCAACCCAAAGAAATAGAAGTATATTCCCATTTTATCTGTGAGGTAACTAATGAGATATTTGCCAATCCTACTCTGAGATGTACTGAATGTTCATTTACTAGGTTATATTCACATCTGGACTTCTTACTAAATAAGTAAATAAAAGGAATAGCCACCTAATTTCACATTGGATGTCACAGCCTCAGTATGCAAATGAAACTGGTTAATACAGGTGATAAATTGGATTATAGTTGCAATTTTTAAAAATTAATTATTACAGGGTAAAGTTTGCTATAATTTTAGTGAGAACAATTTGCTTAAAATAGGCTCTATCTGTTACACTAAAGGTAAATCTAGAAATAGCTTTCGAAAGATTGTCATCTGCTTTTTTAACATGGCACAGTTTTAATACAATTTTGTTAATGTAAAGATTACGCCAATTTTACTCTAATTATTATTTAGCCAGACTTCTGAGTCCTACTCTTTTTCCTTAACTTGGGTGTTTTAGTTCTTCCAGATAAAAATGTGTAAGTCAATTTTAATCTCTATTAGGAATCTTTTCTTACATAAAATCATTTGGAATGAATAGATCAAAATTAGCAAGCTTTAAGATTTTGATGGTGATGTTGCCAGATTCAGTAGCCTGTGGAAAAATAATAAATCTATAAAAATTACTGTCTTATGTTATGATTCAACATTAATTAATTCGGAATTTAGGCAATACCACACTTGTTCTCTCTGCTATTTATTCTATGTGTTCTTGAGAACAAGCCAATGAAGCCACTCTTGGGGTTTTTCATTTGTTTTGCTTTGGTTTTATTTGTAATATTTTATTTTATTTTCCTATAAAGCAACCAGCCAAATATTTGCTTTCCTTCCACCTTGGCCATATAAGAAGTGATGCTACACCTTTAATTTCTCAGGGTGACGGTTGTATTTTAAAGTGTTTTGTTTCAGTGGAGCTGTGTTGATTTTTGTTGCTTCAGTAGCCACAACCACAACAGGAGGTGGCCCCTGGCTGTCGCCTGAGCAAACCCCAAACTGGAGCCCCAGTATGGCAGGTACTCTCCCTTGCTGGAGCAAAAATGCCTCTGTCTTTTCAAAGGCATTGCTAATTGAGCTGCATGCCACTAATGGAATGACACCTGCCTACAGGTATTTCCAGAGAACTTTTGTCTGAGACTTTGTCCACACTATTTAATTAACCTGCTACTCTTTTGCCAACTCGGGAGAACACTTGGGCCCCAGCAGGCAGCCTAATGGCTGGCTGGCCTAACTATTTTCTGTGACTGAAAAAGTAACACAGGACTTGGAGTGGATTTCCTTCTGGATCTGCACTGGCCGATCCTGGCCGGTCGCCATGCTGCTGCTGTTACCTGTGTTGTAATTGCGTTCAACTGCAAACCCAGCAGGAGAAAAGTGGTGCCATGCTGGCGGAGCCTAGGCCAGAGGACTGTGGGACCAGAGCGTTAAGCTCACAGCAGATGGAGACTCAGGCTGGACTTCAGTGACTTTCTAAGTCCACTGAGACCTAAGTCATTAGTCTTTTTTCTCTGATACAGCAAGGAAGGAAGGAAGGAAGGAAGGAAGGAAGGAAGGAAGGAAGGAAGGAAGGAAGGGAGGAAGGAAGAATGGAAGGAAGGAAGACAGAAAGAAAGAAAATATAATTCTGTATTGTTTCTTAAAAGCCCACATCCAAAAGGCTTTAGGGTCCCAGGTATCACTTTTTGGCAATTCACATACACCAGTTCATACAACTGGTAAGTAGACCTGACCTACTAGAACTGGAAAGGCCCTTGTATTTTTTTTTTATCCTGAAATCACTTACTTTCTCATATGTACAGAGGAAGTATATATATCATACATATGGTGTGTATACACATACGTACACACACACACACACACACACATATATACATACTTGGATACATTACATATATTGTCTCTGGGTTATATATTTGTAGACATATTTTGAGTTCCATGTAGGTATTTAGATTTAAGTTATACGTAGCTGTATATATTACACGTATGTGTGCATGTGTGTGTCTCCTCATACTCACCTTTAAATAATCTTTCCTAGATATTTGATATGTAAGAGATAGGCTGGTCCCATGGCATGCTGTTGCCCACCCTGAGAGACGCTTTGTGAAAGTATCACCTTCATTATGCACAATGCTGTATTTTGCTTTCTCATTTCTTGACACATAGCATTGAATGCCTGCATTTCATTCTAATGCATTTCACCGAATCCTTACAACTTGTATAAGATTTGATAAGATGATATAACCCCTACACAGTGCAATTAGAAATTACCATCGGATAGATGTTTTAAAAAATCAGTGAGTTGATACTGTTGTTTTTTTTTTTAACGTTTATTTATTTTTGAGACAGAGAGAGACAGAGCATGAATGGGGGAGGGGCAGAGAGAGAGGGAGACACAGAATCGGAAACAGGCTCCAGGCTCTGAGCCATCAGCCCAGAGCCCGACGCGGGGCTCGAACTCACGGACCGCGAGATCGTGACCTGAGCTGAAGTCGGACGCTTAACCGACTGCGCCACCCAGGTGCCCCGATACTGTTGTTTTTTGAGGGAGGGGGGCATCCCTGACCACTTAGCTAAAGTCGTCCTTCCTGCCAGATGTTTTAGTTTACTTGTTAAAGTTTTAATATTCTGCTTATCACTGACCTTACTTGCTTTTGACCCTTGGTCATTATTAGATCGCATGTCTACAATTAACTTTTTTTTTTAAGGGAGGAAGAGAGAGAGCCAGTGCATGTGCATGCACAAGCAGAGGAGAGGCAGAGAGAGGGAGACAGAGGATCTGAACCAGGCTCTGCACCCACAGCAGCAAGCCTGATGCTAGGCTCGAACACATAACCATGAGATCATGACCTGAGCAGAAGTTGGTCGCTTAATGATTGAGCCACCTAGGTGCCCCTAAAGTCAACATTTTATAATATGTGTTTTCAAGTTACAAGCCTTCACTTGGAAAATCAATGCCTTTGTTTTTTTTTTTTTCCCCAAATGCAAATGATGACATTAAAATCATATTAGAAATACTAACGGGCACCAGGGTGGCTCCATCAGTTAAGTGTCCAACTCTTGATTTTGGCTCAGGCCATGGTTTCATGGTTCGTGGGTTCCAGCCCCGTGTCAGGCTTTGTGCTGACAACGTACAGTCTGCTTGGGATTCTCTCTCTCCCTCTCTCTGCCCTCCCCCGCTCACATGCTTCCTTCCAAAATAAATAAGTAAACATTTAAAACTAAACTAAAAAAATAAAATCACGTTATAAATAGTGAAATGAACTTCCTGGTAACTTGATGTCATGAACTTCCTACATTTGTGTGCATTGTTTCTGAAATGACAGGCATGCTGGAATTTTAGTTAACATTTTTGTAAGTGTTTTTTTTTTTAATATTTTTACTTTTGAAAGGTAGAGTACAAGTGGAGGAGAGGGAGAGAGATAGGGAGACACAGAATCTAAAGCAGGCTCCAGGCTCTGAACTGTCAGCACAGAGCCCAACATGGGCTTGAACTCATGAACCACAAGATCATGACCTGTGCTGAATGTAGTTGGATGCTTAAATGACTGAGCCACCAGGTGCCCCATAGTTAACATTTTTAAGCATTTTAATTTCGTCTTTCATAAATCTTGGCTGGTGGTGGGTTATTTACTTTTATCTTCTTACTTTTGACTATTTATTTACTGTGCTTGCATTGTTGGTGAAGGAGAAAGCATTTCCAGCAATAGCTTGTCAGAAATCACTGTGCAGAGGGTAAAGGGTTCATTTCCTCCCATCACACTTATTAGTTGGCAGGAACAGAGCTAAGCCATCCAGTGTCTTGCGTGGAAGCTCATGTGAATCAATTTTTTAAAATACAACATCCCTGGATTATTTGGGGGTTAAAACAGAGAGGGATGTTTTTGCTGGTATCATAACATGTAAATTTTTAAGTAAGTATGCAGGGTATATTTTTTTCCAGCAATCAGAGCAAGTTTTCTTTATAGTAGGAAAGAGTAAAAATTATAAAACAAATAGATGTTTTTTATTTAAACTGTTAGGAGAATATAGGTGGTAAGATCACACATGAAATGTGAAAAATCAAATACATGTATGCTTTTAGGAGGGCAATCTGGAAGATTTTAAGAAAATTCATACCAGTATAGTATTGGATGTAAAGAACCAAGGGGTGCCTGGGTGGCTCAGTTGATTAAGTGTCAGACTTTGGCTCAGGTCATGATCTCACGGTTTGTGTGTTCGAGCCCCATGTAGGGCTCTATTCTCACAGCTCAGAGCCTGGAGCCTACTTTGAATTCTGTGTCTCTCTCTCTCTGCCCCTCTCCTTCATGCACTCTCTCTTTCTCTCTCAAAAATAAATAAACATTAAAAAAAAAAGAACTCAATTCTAGGATTCTTGCACATGATCATAGAATATAACATATAAAAAGTATTCCTTGCAGCATTGTTTTGGTGAAAAATTGGAAACAACCTACTTATCCATCAATAGGGACATAGTTCAATATTGTGCAGTGACTTTACATATCTGTGTACTTTGTAAAGTGTCATTCAAAACACTCAGGAACACCCGCTTTTGAAATCCCTATCTAAGCCAAGAAGTAGAAAAAAAGAAACATTAATCATACTTAAGAATTTAGAGAGGAATTATCATGATAATTACATTGTTTTCTGATATGTATTAATCCTCAGGTCACCATGTGCCAACAAATACTTCACGACAGACATTAGGACATTTGCAAAGGAAGGAGAGCAGAGGCCCAGAGAAAGTCACTTCCACAACAGGGTTAGTGATGACTTAGCCCACATTCTTAAAGCTCCAGGAAACCCATTTCAACTTCTAGCTCAAGTGCAGTAATGCTCTGCTTTGATGGCAACAACATATCATGTCACATACATGGATTTCTGTTTTTAAATAGACATTATGACATAAACAGTAACATGCATATAGCATTGCATAGAGTAAGAAAAATTTACTTATGGAATTAATTTAAATTTTTTTTTAATTTTTTTTTCAACGTTTTTATTTATTTTTGGGACAGAGAGAGACAGAGCATGAACGGGGGAGGGGCAGAGAGAGAGGGAGACACAGAATCCGAAGCAGGCTCCAGGCTGTGAGCCATCAACACAGAGCCTGACATAGGGCTCGAACCCATGAACTGTGAGATCATGACCTGAGCTGAAGTCAGATGCTCACCTGACTGAGCCACCCAGTGCCCCCCGTCCTCCTTTTTTTTTTTTTTTTTTTTTTGTTTACTTTTAAGACAAATTAAATTGTTGAGTGAAATTTACCTTATTACAGCAGGGACATAATTCTCATTTAAGCCAATCATCTCTGAAGTCAGAACCAAATTCTGTCTAAAGCATGCTTGTTTTGTTTTCAAGAAAAAGATCATCATTCACATCATTCAAATATGTACATAGGAAGTGGTATTTCTCACTGGTGGTCTTGGAGGACATTCGTTGTTAGACCAACTGACATTCGTTTTGTCCCTGAGGGCTTTTGGAGGAAACAAAAAATTAGTCTTCTATTTCATTCTCTAAAGGGGATGCGGAAAATGTGGTCTCAGTAATTCATCTTCATAGTGCTAATTAGACCACATCCACAAACACACACGCAGTGCCTTGCACTTGGCATTTTAAGAGCTACGACCTGTTCTTACTTAAGATGCATCCTTGAATTTCTGTGAAATATTTTGAAAACCTGACCTCTGCAAATGGTTTCATTTACACAGAGGTCGTTGGTCCCCCAGAACTCAATAACAAGATTAATAGCTGTTTTTAAGAGAGAACAGACTAGGGGCTTTAAATACATTATACTTTGGCCTCACAGCAGCCATTGTCTAATAATGAGGACCATTACTAAGCACTTACGATGTGTGAGGTCCTGTGCTAAGCTCTATCCTTGTTATATAATTTATGTGTTTAATGTTTGTTTATTTTTGAGAGAGAGTGGGGGAGGGGCAGAGAGCGAGGGACAGAGTATCATAGTGAACTCACAGTGACAGTGGAGAGCCCCATGTGGGCTAGAACTCAGAAAATACAAGATCATGACCTGAGCCGAAATCCAACACTTAACCCACTGAGCCACCCAGTCCCCAATCCTTGTTGTAGAATTTATTTTTCTTTTTAATTTTTTTTCAACGTTTATTTATTTTTGGGACAGAGAGAGACAGAGCATGAACGGGGGAGGGGCAGAGAGAGAGGGAGACACGGAAACAGGCTCCAGGCTCTGAGCCATCAGCCCAGAGCCCGACGCGGGGCTCGAACTCACGCGAGATCACGCAAGATCTCGCGAGATCGTGACCTGGCTGAAGTCGGACGCTTAACCGACTGCACCACCCAGGCGCCCCCCTTGTTGTAGAATTTAAATCTCACGTGTGATCTGTGTCATAGGTTGCCAAACTTAAAAGAAAAAAGAAACGGACTGAATAAGCAGATGAAAATAGCACATGAAGAAATAGTCAGAAAGAACAGAACAGTGTGGGGTTTTTGGAAAAATATACAAAGGAGACAAAACACTGTAGTTTTAGTGAATGAAATATATACAGATTTTTTTCACATTTTCCCACAACAGTAAATGATGGAGAAATACCATAATGCTAGCAGTGAAAACCATAGAAATAATAATAGCAGTGACTATGTTTACTCCGAGGCAAATACCGTGCTAAGATAATCTCAATTTTTTGCAAGCTCCTCCTATAGGAGTACTCACTCCTCTGACAAAAGTCTGCCGATGTCTCAGAAAGAAAAGTCCGAAGGGAGACACAGAGCAGTCTTTGAGGATGGGGCTCAGTGATTCAAGGCAGGGAACTCCCTGGGATTTGGTGAATTTCATGATACGATATTGAAGTGATGGATATATGGTCATGGGGTTTGATAAGTGAACCGTTGTTCGATAAGTAAGTTCTTATTCAGATGAGCAGAAGTCTGTCTCTAGAACAATTAATCTTTGGAAACTTCCTGAGGCAGAGAGTACCTTGTTGAATTATGATCTTATCTTTCCATGAAAAAGGGTTTTGAGGGAGACACAGAATCCGAAGCAGACTCCAGGCTCCGAGCTGTCAGCCCAGAGCCCAACATGGTGCTCAAACTCATGGACGGTGAGATCATGACCTGAGCCGAAGTCGGACACTTAACCGACTGAGCCACCCAGGCGCCCCGATTTTTTATTTCTTTTATCTATATTTTAGTAACATAAAAGACTCTAGAAAAAACTGTAAGAATAGAAGTAGAACATTCTTCTAAAATGCTTCATGTTCCAACCTGAGAGGCTGATATTATTTCTAGGACTGCTCTGTTTGGTGAGCATCTTCTGCTCAATATTAGGAAATTCTCATACGATGGGATCTGTGTGCTTACTGGTATTTTCCAGAGTCCCTCACAAAATCTGAGGCATGGCATGGTTTCAGGACAGAAGAAAACTAGTCAGAATTATACATGAACTTTTTAATGAGATTTTACCTTTATGATACCTACCTTCTTAAGAAATTCATTAAGCCGTTGATTACTTTTATTTTCTGCTGAGGTCCAAAGCCCTGTTGTTTCCACAGCATTGCAAAATCGTGGACTATCCCAAAGAGATGCCTGTACCCTCTCTCAATATTTGCTAATTGACAAGCTCAGGTTAGTGGAATATATTCTGCCACCTGGGTGATTTTATCCCTGACTGTTCAAGGCAGAGTCGAGTTTGGACAGACGTAGACAATCATGGAATTATGGAATTTCTCTTTTTAAACGGAAGAGAGTGGCAGGATTTTCAACATCACAGTGACGACTCGAAAGGGGAGCACTTGTGAAAGTTCAGTAGCAAGTGTTTCACTCTCTTGATCTGAAAGGGCCAGTAGGAAAACAGAATGTGGATTTGGAATGATAAAATACATAACCTCAGGTGGCAGGGCAATCAAAATAATACGGGGTTTGTTGAGCACGGAAAAGTAAGAGTGAATGTTTTATTCATGGTCCCAAAGTCCTGCACCAACGGGGACCCCAGTGCCTTAGATTTCTTGGATGCGGGAAGATTGTTGGCAGGATCAATACAAGGTGTATTTAATTGTTTCTCTCTTAGGCTCTGCTTATAGGTTACTTTTTGACAAACACTTGACATAAACAGTACATCAACTTAGTGACTTGCCACTTGTGTGCATTCCCAAGTGATCACCATGATAAGACTCCTTACTATCTGTCCCTAAAGGTATTACAATATTCTTGGCCTTATTCCCTGTGCCACACTTCACATCCCCACGACTTACGCGTTTTATAGCCGCAAGTTTGCACCCCCTAATCTCGTTCACTCATTCCACCTGTTCACCTGTCCGTCTCCTGGCGGGCAGCCACCTGATTTTTCCCTGTATTTAAGAGTCTGTTTGGGGTTTTTGGTTGTTATTTGTATGTTTGTTCATTTATTTTGTTTTCGAGATTCTGCATAGGAGTGAAATCGTATGCTATTTGTCGTTCTCTATCTGACTTATTTCTGAACATCATACACCCTAGGTTCATCCATAACCCTGGCCTTTGTCCTCCTTTTGTTTTGGGGATTAGTGGTCAAGTTTTGGGATTATATGGGTCATTCAGAATGTGGTGGGTTCTTCTTCAATTATTCTGCCAATGTCAGTAGCTTGTCTTGCCACAAATACCCGAAGCCTTCTGGAGAAACTTAATTTGGGTTTTGTTTAGTGAGAAGGCTACTGGAAGCCATTGTCCAAACGGGGTCCAATCTGATTGTAAACAGATAACCTTAAGGGAACTCAGAGAAAGGTCCTCCTGAAAAACTTTTTTAATGTTTACTTATTTTGGCGACGCCTGGGTGGCTCAGTCGGTTAAGCGTCCAACTTCGGCTCAGGACACGATCTCACCGTCTGTGAGTTCGAGCCCCGCATCGGGCTCTGTGCTGACTGCTCAGAGCCTGGAGCCTGTTTCAGATTCTGTGTCTCCCTCTCTCTGACCCTCCCCCGTTCATGCTCTGTCTCTGTCTCAAAAATAAATAAACGTTAAAAAAAATTAATGTTTACTTATTTTGGAGAGAGAGAGAGACAGAGCGTGAGCGGGGGATTGGCACAGAGAGAGGGAGACACAGAATCTGAAGCAGGCCCCAGACTCTGTCAGCACAGAGGGGCTAGAACTCACGAACTGTAAGATCATGACCTCAGCCGAAGTCTGACGCTAAACAGACTGAGCCACATGGGTGCCTCTGGAAAGCTTGTAAATGGGCAATTCCAGGAGCACCTGGGTGGCTCAGGCGCTTAAGCTTCTGACTCCTGATTTCAACACAGGTCATGATCTTGCAGTTTATGAGTTTGAGCCCCATATCTGGTTCTGAGCTGGCATCGTGGAGCCTGTTTGGGATTCTCTGTCTGTCTGTCTCTCTCTCTCCTTCCCTCCCTCCCTCCCTCCCCTTGTCCTGCTCATAGGCACTCTCCCTCAAAATAAATAAATAAACCTAAAAAAATAATTGGGTAATTCCATTTTCATAGTACATCTATACTCATTGAATGAATAGGTATGCGGTCCCAAGGGAGGAAGTCATGTTAACGGTCTGAGGGTAAAAGGGGGAGCATCTGTGGGGTTTGCAGGTGTCCATCCCGAAGCCCCCTGTCGACTCTGAGGGAGACAGTGGACAAGTGCATCAGGGCTTGAGGGTTAAATCACTGTGCTGGAGTCAGTGAAAACCTTCAAGACTGTCTGTCAATATTTGGAGAAATTTGTCCTTTCAGTTTTAAGGATACAATGGTAAATCAGGTACATAATTGCCACTCGGGCCAGCACCGACTTCTCTGATTACATCCTTTTTGTTTGTTTTCCTTTATTTTCACAGTTAGTGTAGAATAATTGTCAGTCTTAAATATCCTTTCTGCTCACAGAATCTCCAGTGTCTTTATTAAGGAGGCTTCCTCCTCTGGTGCTTGATGAATTGGGCGGACATATCTAGTGGTTTTAACTGTAAGCCTATTTATTCTGAGTCAAATTCTGCTGTTGTTTCAAGCGTTCTTCACAGCATTCAGCGAGGGACTGGAGCTCTGCCTGTCCGGGGGCCGTTCCCACTCCAGAACCCCCTGTGTTTTGCACACCCTTCCCGTGGCTTCCATTTCCTCACAGAAAGCAGGCAGAGTCTGGGTTCCTCTGTCAAGGTCTACTCCCAACTGTTTTCTGAGGATGTTAGAGAATCTATGCTTCACATTTCTAGTGGACTCGCCTTTTCTGTTTTAGGACTGGATGAAAGTCTCATTTATTTTCACAGGAAAAACTTTGGGGCACACACACTTTAAAATAGTTTCTTTACTATAGGCAGAATTCCTATATAGTTCTGGTTTCCTATAAAATGTAGGGTCTCTCAGTCACCCTGGAATTATCCTGACTGCATTTTTAACACCTAATTTTCTTACTGACTTAGGAAACATTTATGTAAATCTGCCAGCCTTAGAGAACACGTTGCTAGAACAATTCTAAATTCCTCTGTCAATTTCTCTGAATCCTGTCTTGATTTTGAAAATTCTTGCCCAGTGATTCTTAGTTCACATGTAGATGAAAGCTAAAATTAACCTGTCGGAGGCTTGGCCAAAGCTGACAGGGATTTGATGTTCATGAATCTCAGGCTGGCCACATGGTAAGAGAAGCAGGTCAAGAAAGGGGGTAAAGGAGATGATGAGGAACAAAGAATGGGGGAGATGATGATCAGGGAAGAGGGCTTTGAGTTCAAGTTGTGATAGGGGTTTTAGCTCTTTCTTTCCAACGACCACTTCCCAAATTTGCATTTTTGTTCTTATAAAAAATTTGCAGAGTGGCCCCTCTGATGTTAGTAAAATTATGCCTTTTGAAAGATAGTCACATGAATTAGATTTATAATGTAAATATGTGAGAGAAACAAGAGTCCAATGGCCAAAGGCAAAATGTTAGATCTGGAATGAGACAAAACCATGAGAATCTGGCAACAAATTGTTGAAAGTGTTGATTTCTCACATTGTTCCTGGGACCCCCAAGTTAATGGTTGGCTTTTTTAAAATCCCCAATCCATTTCTCCTTACCTTCCCCTATGTTCATCTGTTGAGTTTCTCAAATTCCACATATGAGTGAAATTGTATGGTATCTTATCTTTCTCAGGCTGACTTATTTTGCTTAGAATAATACCCTCCATTTCCACCCACATTGTTGCAAATGGCAAGATTTCATTCTTTTTTGTTGCTGAGTAGTATTCCAGTGGGTGTGTGTGTGTGTGTGTGTGTGTGTGTGTGTGTACATCTTCCTTATGTATTCATCAGTCAATAGACATTTGGGCTCTATCCATAATTTGGCTACTGTTGACAGTGCTACTGGAAGGGGGGATGGGGGGTGTGAGTTAAATGGGTGATGGTCGTTAAGGAGGGCATTTTTAGGGATGAGCACTAGATGTCATATGTAAGTGATGAATCACTGGGTTCTATCTACCTCTGAAGCCAAGACTACGCTGTATGTTATCTAACTTGAATAATAATAATTTAAAAAATCCATAATCTAATAACCTGAAATTCTTAATGAACAGAAACTTTTCACAGTAAATTTCATATACAACCAAATTGTCACAGACTAAACAAGATAAGACTCAGGAACATTCACATAAGGTTTTGAAAAGTGACCCCACGCAAATTTTGTTCTAAGGATACCAGCCTGGGAAAAAAATTTCTGAACTTGTCTGCTGTGGATCTGGATCTGAGAACCAGTTTATCACTATAAATTTCTGGCCTTTTTCCTAGAAACTTCCTCTTAATAGATGCATATAAACGATGAGGATAGAAGGGGGCAATGAGTAATATTGATAATAAGGCGGATCTGTATCAAGCATTAAAATTTTCAAACCTGACCAGATTATACAAGAGACCTTAAATAGATCTTATGTCATAGTAGACCAAATAAAATTAGCATTTGGTGAATTGATGAAAACAAATGGAAGTTCAGATTCAGTATCAATATTATACTCCGCAATCAATTGAAGATACTTCCCCAAGAATCCCCCAGTAGAGCATGGTATTTCCAAGTCAAGGGTGTTGGGCCATAGTAGAGAGGTGATCTGAAGTGGATCATAGTGATGCTTCCAGGGTGTCAATCTCAAAATATCACCAGATAATCTGTTGGCAATGAATACCTATTCATTTATTAGATAGGCATTCATTTATTAGGCAATGAATACCTATTCAAATTTATTAGAATGTATAGTAATCAGAGAGAACATCATCTTGAAAGAATTTTACCAGTGTCTCAGAAGGGTAAGGAAGAGTGGGATATTTTTAAAACTTTGGAGTCTGGACTGAAATTACTCTACACAGATCGTTCAAGGCAAGGAACTAATTGAGATTGGGAAAAGTTCATATGATATTTTGGGATTGATGGGCATTGTGAAGTCAATATTTTGAACCAATAAACTATTGTTTGGTCAAATGAGCAGACTATTACCTACAATAAATTGATCTGTAGGAATTTAATGACAAAATAAATGACAGTGAAGTTATATATTGATTTACAAATAACTAGGTGGCTAAAGATTTCTTGACAACATCTAAGTCATTGTCACGCACTCTTACCTGAGAAATGTTGACATAACTGATCAGCTGGTCTCAGTTCTCACTATTCTATGTGATAGATATGAATAGTTAATACTTACCTGGCACTTCTGTGCCAGATATTGTCCCTCCTGCTTTACAATGACATCACTTAATCTTTGCTGCAATTCTATGAGGTAAATGTTCTTATTGTCTCCTTTGTACAGTAAGGAAGCTGAAACCCAGAAAGTATGAGTAACTTTCCCCAAACCCTGGCAAGACTGAGCCATCAGCTACGATTCAAACCCAAGCAAAGTAGTACTAGAGGCTGTGTTCTTAATTATTGTATTTTAATTCCTTTAATATATTAATGCCAGGTGAGTTTTAGCAACAATAGAGAGCTGACAATGTCATTAAAGGGGTTCATCTACAAGACAGCATTAAGCATACACATCAGACAGGCCCTTGGTGTCTCATAGTGTCATTTACAATTGGGATAACAATGTCTGGAGAAAATTAGCATCAGTGTAGAAGGTGATCTACGAATAAATTGTAATTCCAATCTAAATTCTTGAGCTATTTTCTCTGGAACTTGACAACCTGATTCTTGAATTGATTAGATGGGTGGAGGTGGGGGGAAATCAAGGTTCATCAAGAAATTCCTAAGGAATAAGAATTAGATGGGCGTATTTTTTCTACCAGTCATGGATGCTCATTTTTAAAGCTGTAATAAATCAATGTGTTATTAGTGCAGGGAGAGACCAAAGAAATCAGAGAAACCAAATGAGAGGTGTAAAAACTTATCCACACATGTACCATGGATAAATAGAAATATAAACAGGGTGGCATTTGCAGATTAATTGGGATGTTGATTAAATCTTTCATAAGTTTTTCTAAGATAATCAATTTTTCACATAGAAATTGAAAAATGTTCTTCAGCATTTATTAAATAATTACAACAAACAGTTGCAAAAATATTAATGTCTTAGATGTGAAAGACACAAATACAACACTGAAGAAATTTCAGAAAAATATCCTGATGTCCTTATGACCAAGGTTTTCTTAAGTCAGCCACATAAATAAAAAAATGTATGATGATGTTACATTAAAAATAAGAATCTTTTTAAAGTTTATTTATTTTGAGAGACAGATAGAAAGCACAAGTGGGGGAAAGGCAGAGAGAGAGAAGGAGGGGGCGACAGAGAATCCTAAGCAGGCTCTGCACTAACAGTGTAGAGTATGACATAGGGCTTGAACCCAGGAACCATGAGATCATGACCTGAAAAAAAAAAATTAAGAATCTTGTTGAAAGACCCAAAAGAATATGGTAATATATTTCATAAACTGGTAAAATATATTTCCTTTCCTCTTGCTTTCTTTCTTTCTTTCTTTCAATTTTTAAAAATTTATTTATTTAAATTTAAGTTCTTTAACATAACACATAGTATTGGTCTCAGGGGTAGAATTTAGTGATTCATCACTTACATACAACACCCAGTGCTCATCACAACAGGTGCCCTCCTTAATGCCCATCCCCCATCTAGCCCATCCCCCACCCACCTCCCCTCCTGCAACCTTCAGTTTGTTTTCTGTATTGAAGAGTCACTCATGGTTTGTTTGCCTCCCTCTGTTTTTATGTTATGAATTTGAAATTACTTAGTAAATGTAAGTATGTACCATACTTATGACTCAGCACTTCTGTTCTTAAAAATGTGCCTAAAAATATTCCTCTAATTACTGACCAAGGGAAATAAGCCATAGTGTACTTTTTTCCTAACACACTTTGTTCATCACACACACGTGCACACGCGCGCGCACACACACACACACACACACACACACACACACAGAATCTCGTCACAACAATACCACCAATAGGAGAATGGGAACCTGGGTGTAGTCTGGTTATATGATAGACTAGTCTAGAGCATCGAGCCCATAAAGGTACATGTGTCAGTCTTGATTAATCTCAACAGATAACATTGCCGAGAAAGAGACAAGTCGCAGCATATATGCAATGTGATTCTATTACACGAAGCACAAAGACCTGCACAATCCTACCACAGGGCACACAGAAGATTTATGATGTGCTACTAATCTTTTATGTCTTCTTGGGGGTGGTCAGGGCTTAAATATTCATTTTATTATAATACTATTGATTCTTAAATCTGCAAATATATTAGGTGCCCTTTTTTGTGTATCTGAAATGCTTGACATTTTTAAAAAGGAAAAACAAAGTAATAGTAAACAAAGAACGGTGACAGAAGATGGATGGCAAGACGGCTTGCTGTGTAAATAAAACATTTTGCTTGCGAAACATAAAGTAGTGTTAAATGTCATGTTAAGCTGCCTGCTCGACTGTTTTGTTTTTTGGAGTTTTTTTTTTTTTTGAAAATATTATTACCTTGCTTTATTCCTACTGTACACTAAGTGGAAGAAAAATTGGGTAGCAGTGAAGGAAGGAGAGCCGAGGTGTTTTGAACACAGCTGAGCGCCAACAAATACTGAGTGCCTGATGGCTCTTCCCTGGTGTAGAACTTGCTTTTGATCTGAACGTGATCCCCCTGCCCAAAGCTTTCCCACAACATCACGCAGCATCGTGGAGCCGTGGACTTGAGCTCAGCTGCCCAAGCTAACTAGAAGTCATTGACCCTTCGAGATTTTCTGTGGCAGGCTGCCATTGGTGCCCTGTGCCAAATTGCAGTTTGAATTGATGGGGATCATGCTGAGCCGAAGGAGGGATCAAGGAGTATCTGTTACCCACAGCCACATAAGATGGCAGCTTCTGGAAGTCTTCAATCTGGCAAGGTGACAGGAAGGCATTTCGTATGACCTTAGCAGATTTTAAACCTAAATGTGTTCTAATGAAACAGATTTCACTGCATTGCAACATTCTTTATTTTATATGGTTTGTAGGGTTATTTATTTTACTTGGAATCTTTGTGATAGTCTCTATATGCACTTTTCTAGATAAGTGAATGTCTTTCTTTTATATTCCAAATGGCATTTAGCTCAGGTTTTCTAATGAATTCAATGCATGAACAATTTAGGATATTTTTTTTAATGTTTATTTATTTTTGAGACAGAGAGAGACAGAGCATGAACGGGGGAGGGTCAGAGAGAGGGAGACACAGAATCTGAAACAGGCTCCAGGCTCTGAGCTGTCAGCACAGAGCCCTACACGGGGCTTGAACTCACAGACCGCGAGATCGTGACCTGAGCCAAAGTTGGCCGCTTAACCGACTGAGCCACCCAGGCGCCCCAATTTAGGATTTTTTAAAGCAATTGGAAAATACCAGTAACAATGAAAACAATAATAATGATTATTTACTAGAATTTTATTGAAAGATTTTACATAAATCCACTTAAAATAAGGTCAGAATTTCTTCAATAACATGAATATACTTTTTGATGGCTGATTTCAAGTTGTCAGATTTTATAGTGCAAACAACAGAATCCAAATAGCCTGATTCATCTGGAGAGGATGAACATGTGTCAGGATCAGGACATGGAAGGATCAGAAAACCAGGCTTGGTTGCTCCAGAGACAAGGTCAAGGAAGCCAGAGAAACACTCAAGTGCACCCGGAATTTATAGTGGAATCCGCACTCCCCAGTACCTGGGAGACCTGGGCTGCACACGGGTTTCCAGATTTCTCAGCTCGCTAGAAGAAGCACACGCCTCTCACATCGTGTTGATCTGAGCTCCTGGCTCATTAGACCCTCTCTTTTATCCCCGTGCCATTGTCATGACTGCATCCTCTTTGGCAGGTTACGAGACAACGCCTACCTGCAAACAAATGTGACAAGTGCAGCTTCAAGCTTCACAGCCTCCGTGATAGAAACATCCGAGCTGGACAGGGGGTTGGAATGGGGGACCTGTCTGTGGTATCGGCCACACCTGGAGAGCCCACCCGAATCCTAACCACTTAACACAATAGTTTAATGTTTTACTATCATGGGTGCTTTTAGCAGTGGTTTCTACTTGTCTGATTGTCTCTGTGTTATTATATTCCCCAGAGTAACATCCCCTGTCAAAGGACACTTTTCTTAAAAATCTTGCCATCTTTTTCTTTCCTTTTTTTTTTTTTTTTTGGAAGTGTGTAGCTCCCCCTAAGTCATCTACTTACCTGTATTTCCTTACTTTCTAGCCAACCCTCGCTCTTATGCTTTTAATATTTTTTTAACAATTTGACTGAACAAAACTATCACTTTGTTTTAATTAGGACTTGTTTTTATTATAAGCCCCGTGGATGTAAATCTTTCTAAAATATATTGTATACTTTTCTATTATTGATAGAGTTGGCATAAATTAAATATTATGAAGATGATTTAATGTCATTAACAGAAGTATTAATTAGCAGAATGTGCCAGGAAGCTGTACTTGAGCTATTTCAGTGCAGAACATAAGAAGAACATTATTTGCTTCAGACAATTATGCCTTGAGAGTTCTTGTATATAGTCTTAATTATTTTTACTCTCTCTGCCTTTGCTCTCCCATTGAAATTATGACTTCCTCTATGCACTTCTGTTTTCGCGTACATTCTCTACATTTATTTGTATTTTTAATCCATTTTGGATTAAGAAAGAAGAAAATACATCTTACTATAAGAGTATGGAGGGCGTCTGGGTGACTCAGTCGGTTAAGCATCTGATTCTTTTTTTTTTTTTTAATTTTTTTTTTTCAACGTTTATTTATTTTTGGGACAGAGAGAGACAGAGCATGAACGGGGGAGGGGCAGAGAGAGAGGGAGACACAGAATCGGAAACAGGCTCCAGGCTCTGAGCCATCAGCCCAGAGCCCGACGCGGGGCTCGAACTCCCGGACCGCGAGATCGTGACCTGGCTGAAGTCGGACGCTTAACCGACTGCGCCACCCAGGCGCCCAGCATCTGATTCTTGATTGCTGCTCAGGTCATGGTCTCACTGTTCATGGGTTCGAGCCCCAGTTGGGCTCTGAGATGATGGTGCAGAGCCTGCATGGGATTCTCTCTCTCCCTCTTTCTGCTCCCCCTTCCCCTCTGTCTCTGAAAATAAATAAATAAACATTTAAAAAAAGAGTATGGAAAAGTAGGTTTGATTCTGTGTGAAAGTCCAGAGCTTTCTCTACGTGTCAAGTTCATGACCTTTAGTGTATAGATATTTGGGATCTTGGGGAGATAATAATCTTATTTTCTGGTTCTTGACTCAGACTGTGGTCATTGAAACAAAAACAATAAAAAAATAAAAGACCTCTTAATGATAGAGGGACCAAAGTGAATGGTGGAAAATCTGACAGCGGATTAACAGATCCATTACCATATTCAAGTGAACTAATTTGAAGAGAGAAATAACAAAGTCCCTTAATGTAACAGAAATTCTGACTTGTATTATTATTTGTAGTTGTTTGTAGTGTTGCACACTTATAGAAAATTGTGGTGTGTCGGGGCACCTGGGTGGTTCAGTCAGTAGAGCATGCAACTCTTGATGTTGGGCCTGTGGGTGGGAGCCCCATGTTGGGTGTAGAGATTACTTAAAAATAAAATCTTTGGGGTGACTGGGTGGCTCAGTCGGTTAAGTGTCCATCTTTGGCTCAGGTCATGATCTCACGGTTCACGAGTTTGAACCCCACGTCGGGCTCTGTGCTGACAGCTCAGAGCCTGTAGCCTGCTTGCGATTCTGTGTCTCCCTCTCTCTCTGCCCCACCCATACTTGTATTCTGTTTCTCTCTCTCAAAAATGAATAAACTTTTAAAAAAATTAAAAAGAAAGAAAATTGCGGTGTGTGTACCATTAGACATGCTAGGAAAGGAGGGCTGATTGCAAAATAAGAAACCATGTAGCTTAGAAAGCAACCAGGCAAACAGTTATAACTATAACGTCTTCTCTGGACTCACTCTTGGCAAAATGTGTGATATGAGCAAACACAGAGAAATAAAATATGCAGTCCTGCCCTTGAGAAGGTCCCTTAAATCACAGCAGATCTGTGGGGTGCCTGGGTGGCTCAGTCGGTTGAGTGTGTAACTTCAGCTCAGGTCATGATTTCACTGTTCATGAGTTCGAGCCCCATGTCAGGCTCTGTGCTGATGGCTCAGAGCCTGGAGCCTGCTTCGGATTCTGTGTCTCCCTCTCTCTCTGCCCCTCCCCTACTTGTGCTCTGTCTCTCTCTCTCTCAGAAATAAATAAATGTAAAAAAAATTTTTTTTAATCGTAGCAGACCTTCTAAACTACAGGCCTCTGTACAGAGGAGTGTCTAAAAATGAACTTGTGAGTGGTAAGCTCTATGGGACACAAAGCTTCCTTCGTCATATGTTGTACATGTGGATAGCAAGCTGTCAAAAATGTCATCTCTAAGTGCCAAAGGTGGTAAAATAGTTATCATCAATATTTTGTTATTTTCAGTTTTTGAGAACTTTAAAGAAAACTTGCAAGCCAAAAAAATTAGTTTATCAATAATATGACTTTACTCTTTTGACCACGTTTAAAATTATTGTCCTAGCTGACTTTTCTTGAAAGAATTCATTGGAAACAAACATTTGCATGTTTTAACCTACGGCCTCAGTGCCTTCTGCCAAATTTACCAGCAGAAGTTTTCTCTCTGCCCAAGAAATGTCAGATTGTATTACTGCCCTGACTCATTTTTGATATCAATCTGCAAGGTTTATGATTCGGAAAGGGATTGTTTGTTAAGTGAAAGAATATCATGTTAAGAGTCATTGACACAGGAGACATTATCCCTCTGACACTTGATATTCATTGTGAAACAATGGAGAGACCATAGATTCATTTGGAGCTTGTGGTTTTCAGCTTTCTTCTGGAAGGACTTCTGGCTGTATGGCCTTAAGCACATCATGCTGCCAGGTGGAATTGTACCTGGGGCAGCACCCTGATTGTAAGATGAGACACACAGAGAAGAAGGACTTGGGTGTTTGGCAGGGGGTGGGGCGTGTTATTTTTTTAGATTCTTCTGTTACTCTCAGCTTCAGCCCCTCACCCATCCCACTCTCAAGACTTGCTCTTTGATAATGGCTCCTCAGATCCAACTTTCTCCCTGGCACTTAGAAATGGGAAAATAAAGCAAAGGAAAAGCATTTCTGAATTTCCCATAATTTATATATTCAAGTATAGTATATAAACAGTCTACAGCAGACAGTGAAGACACACACTTTCTCCTGCCTCCTCTAACAACTCTCACGCTCCATGCGTCCAGACAGTCACATCCTAGGTGATGAAACAGAAAGTTCAATATTGTCACACTCTTCTGGGGGTCCAGAAGTATCAGCTCATGTTATTTCACGTAAGTAGCAAACTTATTCCAACACAATGGATCTTGTAAATCTGGTGGATCAGCTTTCTGTTGAGGTATTTCTACACCTGGAAAATATACATCAGGCTCCCAGACCACACTGGTGCCCGCTGGCCCTCCTGACACCTGGCGGGCCTCCATCAGCCTCCACAAAACGGGTTTCCTAGCTTACCCCGGTGTTTTCCATTTCCTGCGGCACCACACTCTCCATCAGCCCCTGCACATCTAGGCACAAGGTAGGCACGCGCAAAGACCAGGCTGACTTTTATAGACCCGGACTTTTAACGCACCCCAATGCCAGGCCAGCCTCCATGGACCTAGAATCCAGACCCAGCTCCTGCAGACCAGGCTGCCAGGGTACCTTAGCACCCCACAGACCCCCACAGAACCAACTGGCTGGCCATCCCTCACAGACTAGGCTCCGGACTCTTCTTGGCACCAGCCTGGCCCCATTGCCCCAGCCCTCAGGCCAGCCCTCATGAATCCAGATTCCTGGCTTATCCCAGTACTGGACTGGACCCTGGGGACTCAGATGCTGTGCCCCCACCAGTAGTAGCTCGTACCTGTGAACCCAGATTCCAGCTCACGTTCACAGACCCAGGCATCAGGCTGGTCCCCTTGTACCAAAGAAGCAGGCCTGCCCACCTCCTGACACAGGCACACATCTGCCCACCCAAGGACTCCCAACGGCAAGCCTGCCCAAAGATTCCACCAGACGCTCTGGATGGGCTTTGCCCGCCAAAGCCAGTCTGTAAAGACTACAAGAGGTATCTACTTCCTCATATGCACAGACACTAATGCAAGGCCATAAGGATCATGAGTAATCAAGGATATTCTGATACTCTAATGCTCTAATGTGGTGGTGGGCTAATTACCTTACGAGTATAAAGGTCAAAGGGCAAAAGCATTAAAAATAACTATAGCTGGGGCGCCTGGGTGGCTCAGTCGGTTGGGCGGCCGACTTCCACTCAGGTCATGATCTCGCGATCCGTGAGTTCGAGCCCCACGTCGGGCTCTGTGCTGACAGCTCAGAGCCTGGAGCCTGTTTCAGATTCTGTGTCTTCCTCTCTCTGACCCTCCCCTGTTCATGCTCTGTCTCTCCCTATCTCAAAAATAAATAAAACATTAAGAAAAAAAAAATAACTATAGCTACAATAATCAGTTATGGATACACAATATAAAAGAGGTAAGTTGTGATGCCATGAAATGCAAATTATGGGGGGAGGGTCATAGTAAAAGTGTAGAATTACTGCATGCAATTCCAGATAAGCTGTTATCACATTAAATAGACTGATATAACTATGAGATGTTTTATGTAAGCCTCATGGTAACTAAAAAGTAAAAACTTTCACTAGATCTACAAGAGAGAAGAGAATCAAAGCATATCAAATGGAAGAATTACTAGAAAGAAAGCAAAAGAGGACGAAAGGAACAAGGGAGCGAGAAAACAATCAGATGCAACTATTAAGTCCAAATGTATCAATAATTACTTTAAAGGAAAATGGATTCAATTCTCCAATCAAAAGACAATGACTGAGTGGTTTGAAAAACAAGATCCATCTAAATGCTGTTTGCCAAAGACCCAGTTTAGTTTCAAGGACATATATAGACTCAAAGAAAAGGGACAGAAAAGGATATTCCATGCAAATTGAGACCAAAAGAGAGCGTGAGTAGCTATACTTACATCAAACAAAATACACTTTAAGTCAAAAACTGTAATAGGGACAAAAAGGGTCAATATACGATGAAGAAAGGGGTAAATTCAACAAGAAGTTACAGCAATTATATATGCACCCAGTATCAGAGGATCTGAATATGTTAACCAAATATAAAAAGATCTGAAGGAGACTATAGACAACAGTATAATAATAGAGGGGACTTCAATATTCCACTTTCAACAACGGACAGATCATCCAGGCAGAACATCCATAAAGAAACACTGGACTTGAATTATACCTTACATTAAATGGAGTTAACAGACAAAAACAGCACATTCCTTCCAAAAGCAATAGAACACACAGTCTTCTTATTTGTGCAATGAACATTCTCCAAGATTGGCCATTTGTGAGGTCACAGAACAGACTTTAGCAAATGTACAATTTAAATCATACCAAGTATTTTTTTCTGACCACGGTGGTATAAAATTAGAAATCGATAACAAAAGGAAAACCAAAAAGCTCACAAATGTGGGAAAATTAAACACACACCTGAACAACAATAGGTCAAAAAATAAATCAAAAGAAAACATTTTAATCTAAAAATAAGTGGGGTGCCTGGGTGGCTCAGTCGGTTGAGCGTCCGACTTCGGCTCAGGTCATGATCTCACGGTTTGTAGGTTCCAGCCCCGCATCAGACTGTGTGCTGACAGCTTGGAGCCTGGTGCCTGCTTCTGATTCTGCGTCTCCCTCTTTCTCTGCCCCTCCCTGACTTGCGCTCTGTCTCCCTCTGTCTCAAATATAAATAAACATTAAAAAATGTTTTTTAAATAAAAATAAGTGAAAACAGGTACACAGTATACCAAAATTTATCAAATGCAGCAAAAGTAGTGCTAATGGGAAGACTGTAGCAAAAGCCATAAACAAACAACAAAAAACTGCTTACATTAAGAAAAAAAGATCACAAATAAAAAACCTAACTATGCACTTTAAGGGACTAGAAAAGAACAAACTAAGCACGAAGCTAGCACAATGAAGGAAATAACAAAGATCGGAGCAGAAATAATGGACATCGAAAACTGAAAGGGTCAATGAAACTAAGGGCTGTTTCTTTGAAAAGTTAATCAAAACTGTCAAACAGTTTGCTAGACTAAGAAAATAGAAGATTTAAGTAAATAAAATCATAAATGAATGAGTTCACATACAACTAACACCGCAGAAATACAAAGGATCATGGATTACTGTGAACAGTTGTACACAAACCTACAAATTGGATAAACTAGGAGAAATGGATAAATTCCTAGAGACATACAGCCTATTAAGATCAAATCATGAAGAAATAAAAACTTAGAATATATCGGGGCACCTGGGTGGCTTAGTAGGTTAAGTGTCTGACTCTTGATTTTGCCTCAGGTGATGATCTCACAGTCATGGGATTGAGCCCCAACATTGGGTTCTGTGCTGACAGCGTGCAGCTTGTTTGGGATTCTCTCTCCCTCTCTCCATGCCCCTCCCCCACACACCTGCACATGCATACACCCTCTCTCTCTCTCTCCCAACCCTCTCAAAAATAAATAACAAATAAATATTAAAAACATCAAATGTTTATCTCAGTAGATGCTGAGAAAACAATTAATAAAATTCAGTATTTATTCATGATAAAAATCTCAACAAATTGGGTATACAAGGAATATATTTCAATACAATAAAAGCCATATACAACAAGCCCACAGCTGACATCAAGGTCACTAGTGAAAAGCTGAAAGCATTTACTCAAAGATCAGAATCAAGACAAGGTGCCCTCTCTCACCATTTTTATTCAACATAGTACTGGAAATCCAACTCTGAGCAATTAGGCAAGAACAATAAATAAAAGATGTTCAAATCAAAAAGATAGAAGAAAAAAAATTTTTTTCAGGTGATGAGATCTTATACAAGAAAAGCCTAAAGACTCCACCAAGAAACTTTTCGAATAAACAAATTTAGTGCACTGTAGGATACAACATCAACATAGCAAAATCAGTTGTGTTTCTATACACTGCCAATGGACTATATTAAAAATAAATAAAGAGAGGCATCTGGGTGGCTCAGTCTATTAAGCATCCAGCTCTTGATCTCAACTCAGGTCTTCATCTCAGGGTCATGGTTCAAGCCCTGGGTTGGACTCTGCACTGGGCATGAAGCCTACTTAGAAAAGAAAAAAAAGAAAAGAAACAAAACAAAACTATCTCATTTACAATACCATCAAAAATAATAAAACTCTCAGGAATAAATTTAAGCAAGGAGGTAAAAGACCTGTACACTGAAAACTATAATATATTGACGAAAGAAATTGAAAAATCTACAAATAAATGGAAAGATATCCCATATTCATAGATTAGAAGAATCAATATTATTAAAATGTCCATACTACCCAGAGCCATTAAATATTCAGTGCAATCCCTATAAAAAATTCCAATAGCCCTTTTCTCAGAAATAGAAAAAAGACATCCTAAAATTTGTTTGGAAACCCAAAAGACCCTGAATAGACACAGCGATTCTGAGAAAGAACAAAGCTGGAGCCACTATCTAACCTGATTTCAATCTTTATTACAAAGCTACAATAATAACAACCATATGGTAGTGGCATAAAAAAACAGACATATGGTCCAACGGTTCAGTTTGAGAGCCCAGAAATAGACCAACGTAATTTATATTTGACAACAGAGCCAAGAATACTAATGGGAAAAGAAAAGTTTTTTCAATAAATGGTGTTTGGAAAACAATAATCACCTGTGAAAGAATAAAACTGGATCCCTGTATTATACAACCCATAGAAATTAGCTTAAAATGAATGAAAGACTTTAATGTAAGACCTGAAATTGTAAAACTTTTTAGAAGAAAACATAAGGAAAAGTTCTTGACCTTGGTCTTGGCAATGATTTTTTAAATATGACACCAATCAAGAGTCAGTTAAGTGTCTGTCTCTTGATTTCAGCTCAGGTCATGACCTCACTGTCGTGAAATAAAGCCTTGCATTGGGCTCCATGCTGAGTGTGGAACCTGATTAAGATTCTGTGTCTCTCCTTCTGCCCCTGCCCCACTCAGTGCACCTGCACTACTGTTTACTGTCTCTCACTCTCTCTCAAAAACAAACAAACAAAACTCCTAGGAACAGAGTAGAATGTAGTCGGTGGGAGCTGGAGTGTTTGGAAAATGAGACATTGGTCAAAGGATGCCATCTTTCAGCCCAAAGGTGACTAATTTCTGAGGCTCTAAATGTACAACATGGTGAGTGCAGTTAATAATACAGGATTATATGCTGAAAGCTGTTAAGAGTGTAAAGTTTAATGTTACTATCACACACACAAAAGGAAGTGATGTAGTGGTATGGAGGTGTTAACTGACCTTAGTCTGGCAGTCATTTCACAGTCTGTATGTTTATCAAATCACATTGTACACCTTGAAGTTACACATGTTGTATATCAAAATATCTCATGGAAGCTGGGGGAAAAAAAGAAGAAAACAGATGTGAAGTTTCCTAGGATATAGTGTTTCGGGGTGTAAGTAATTAAATGATTAATATTTTGTCTCCATGATTTAATCCACAGTTTGCCTTTCTACTGATAGTTTAGGTGTTCATAATTACCTTGTGGCAGGAATAAGACTTAAATAGGCAAAGCAGGCTGTCAACAAAGACTTATGAACAATCTCTCTGAAAATGCAGTTTTAGACAGTGATGTTGACATGCAGCTTTAATCCTTTGACCTTGTTGAGTATCTTAGTAAGAATCATGAATGAGAATTTCCTCTGAGCTACCTCATGAATAATTAGTAAATAAAACAAATTAGCTTTCAGAAACAACATAGATCTGAAATCTTTAACTGCTTTTTGTAAAGTGTTTTTGAATAATTTTGTGTTCCTCATTGACACAAAGACTTACGACTTCTTTTCTCCTTTGTATTTCAATTGTAAAACCTAAGGCCAAAGTGCATAATATGGCAAAACAGGCTACCCATCAGAAAATGCCTTTTAGGAAGATTCTGGAATAACAGCAAAATCCTGCAAAGAACTCTTAGAAGGGATACGTGATTTATTGCATATGACATTATTAGAAGAGACTTTTTATTTTAGTTGTAAGCATTCCTCAGACAATTTTTAAATGGAGAAACTTTGCATGATTTAGCATCACTATATTTCCTTAGCAATCTGTGGACATATAATTAAGTGTACTGTTACTGTACCAGCATGTTAAATGCACCTCAAAAATACATATCATAAGTCTATTTTCATCTGCTAATACAATACAGCTTTCTTGTGAATGTTCAAAAAGGTAAGAAAGGGCTACTTACATAAGTTAAAATATGCAAAAATCATCGTTTTAAAAATGTGGAGATATACGAATTTTGTATGTTGTTTTCTCATTTGGATAGAACAGAATTTACCTAGCAGGAAATTCTAAAGCACCTCTGTGTGCCAGGAACTCTTCTCTAACACACCTTCTGTTTGCCAATAATACAACTGGGCTATAGAGAATTTAAGTAGTGTTTAAAGGTGCTAAAAGCTAGCAAGTGGTAAAATGTGGCCAGTGTTGAACCCTAACTGTCTCCCAAGGCCATGTCCATAACCATAATACTGGCTGCCGCTTCTCATGTCAGTGTTATACATTACACCTTGGGCCAAGAATGATTCTATACATCCCAAAGTCCCCAAATGTAGTCATGGTTGCCTGCTGGAAGGTTGCACAAATAAGGAAAAACTGTCACCATCAACAGAAGAAAAACCCAAACAGCTTCTAACTCATGTAGTATGAACTAGATGTAAGGAAGTCACATTTGGGTGCAAAGACTAACATGTTTGACAATACACTTACATGAAATTATAAAATAAGTATAGTCATATTTCAAGTGAACAAAAATAACTTTAAAATATTCACTTGATCTTCTGATCAGACTTCCCCTGACAATTTATTTTCTGCCCTGCCTTTGTTGTACAGCCCCTGACTTATCTTTATTTCAATTATTTAGACCATTTAATTTCTTATTAAGAATGGGCTTGCCTTTCTCACCAAGTGTCATCCACGCACAAGGCTACTGTTGTTGATAGACCAATTAGAATGAAGTGAATAGTTTTGGAAGAAAACAGTGGCTGAGAGAGCCCCGGTCTCTCTAGTAAATTGTCCTAATGGAAGCAGTGATGGAGAGCGATCCTCCTTAATGACTTCAGTAGGCATTACCAGACCATGTTGTTGGAACGTCTTAACCAAATTATATCATCCAATTAATAATGACACTAAGGCATCATAAAATATGTGTTGCTTCCACCATGGTCAAATTTGAATCCCTAAGTGGTGATGCTGGCAGAGTAATCATAAGAACATATCCTATTCTTGAGCTGGAGATGATGTACTTATTCACTATGTCCTGGAGTTTAATCCATTCATTTTGCTTTTCGTCAGTCATGGCCAAGTCCATGTCTTTGTTGACTATAGTTTTAGACAATATACCTTAAAGTGTGGTTCCACTGATCTTATAACTCAGCATCTAACTCCTTTTCTTTTGGATGAGAGAATCAAAATGCGAAGCAAGGAGTTTCTGTCTTCTGACGCCACTCCTATGTGTATTTTCCTGGAAGTGAATGTTTCAAAGATCAACAGAAAAGATGAGGGTAGTCTCTGTGCTGCTACTTGTGACAAGCGAATTGAAGCTAAAATATTTGTGTAAAATGAAATTTAAGGAGAGCACAGCACCCCTTTGAATGAGAGGCCAGGTTGCTAGGAACTAAGCAACTGATACAGTGTGTGTGTGTGTGTGTGTGTGTGTGTGTGTGTGTGTGCGCACACACACAAATGCAAGCTTCTAAATGAGAGAGTCCAGACAAAATGATAGCAGAGGGATGTTGAGAAGAATAGGGATTTCAGGAAATCTGAAACTTGTTCTTGACCTTTCTGCTTGATCATTTGGCCACCATTGCATCTGAGGACCACAGTGGGACCCATGGGTAACTGTGAGCACCCCTTTAATTTCTTAGGCTGGTGTTCAAAGATCCTAGTTGTGTCTAGTAAATTTAATCAATTCTACATTGATATGTAGAATAAGAATTCTAGCATATTTTTGTCCATAAAACCACGAGAGACATTTCATGTGACTACTTTTATCCTTAATGAGAATGTACTTTATGATCACATGCAAAGATAAGATCAGCCCTCACTGAATATGTAGGGGAAGCCGAGAGATTCTCTATTGTCCTTTGATCAAAGGAAAAAAAATAGGAATAACTTTATAAATATATAGCTTCCAAAAAATTGATACTGTAAAGATGAAAGTTATATCTATTCTGCCTGTACATTTTACAAGGGAGCATTCTTAGAAATTACCATATATTATTTTATTCATCTTTCTTATAGTAAATCTATGAGGTAGTTATACTTACTATTATTCCTATGTGTATAAACTAAGGTACAAGAGGTTAATACTCTGTTGAACATTCTGTTACTATTAAAGGCAAAAGTTAGGATTTGAATTGAGCTTTTCTGACATGTCCTTAAACTCCATATTATACTAGGAATAAATTCTATTATTATCTGAAATCACTCCCCCAAAAGATTTCAAATGACTAGTATAATTTGATGGGCTATTTCTTTTATCTATTTTTCATGAAGAAGGTTAGTCCATAGTTCCACCAATATGTTAAATGAAGGTTGTAACATGTCAGATGCTCTGCTGGGGGATAGAATAATTCCCTGATAATCATAGACAGCTGGTAAAGAAATACCTGCATAAAGATTCTAAGGTGACACAAAAGTACTTGTGACTTTTGATGTCATAAAAGATTTGGTATCTGAGGTCTTTGAGTTTTAATTCTTCAAGTGAATTTTTACCAAGTCATGAAAGACCTTGGAACACATCTTGCTCTTAGGATATTGTTGTGATCTTGCTCCATGATTGTTTGCCATGTAAAATTCTAACAGAAATTACAGTCAGTTGGAGGCAAGTGAAAGTCTTCTCCTCCCTTCTCTTTACGCCTCTTTCTCTGGTATTCTCAACCCTCCATGGTCTTCTGTTACTAGCCCCACAGAATCTCAAAGTGCTGTATAATTCCTCTATTACCTTTTTTACCTCAATGGTAGATTATTCAAGTGTAGGGGGGGAAATTCGTTTTCCTCTTCCTCTCTAAGTCCTTGACTGAGACACCTTGTAATAAAATATACAAATTAACAGGAGAAAAACAAAATTACTCACAAAGATATGAGACTAAAAGGCAGCCAGGCAGTTGAGGCTTATATACACACCATCCTGGCCTAAGGAAATGGACAGGGGTCGGGGCTTCAAAGGGTAAGAAGGCAATTCATAAGAAGATGTGAAGAGGAAATTTTTGGTAAACAAATGTTTGCCTTGACATGCAGATAAGTCTCTCCAATGAAAAAGGTATCTCTGGTAATAACTCTCTTGCTGGCATAGGCTCCCTTTCTAATTTCTTTACATATAAAAAGGAAGGTTAAAAAAAGCTTTTCCTGAATCCACTGGGTCTCTATTGCCTTCACCTCTGTATGCCCAAGTGGCATATTTTGAGTACCACATCCACTCCCTTCACGCTTCTGGTGAGGTAGCCTTAATGATCCTGTCTTTAGACCATTAGTTTGTTGTTCATTTCTTCCACATTACTTGTTTATGAGAATGATATTTCAAATATTAAATAAAGAAGGGGGACGGGGTGCCTGGGTGGATCAGTTGATTAAGCTTCCGATTCCGGCTCAGGTCATGATCTCACAGTTTGTGAGTTCAAGCCTCACGTCGGGCTCACTGCTGTCAGCAAGGAGCCTGCTTAGGATCCTCTGTCCCCCTCTTTCTGCCTCTCCCCCTTTAGTGCTCTCTCTCAAAAATAAACATTTAAGAAAAATAAAGAAGATTCAGTTATAGAGTTTTCATTTTTTTAATTTTTATAAATTTGATTGAAGCCATAACTTTCTGCATTCAGTAAATAACTGCTGAGAATCAATTATGTTCTAGAAAATTTGTCCTTGGGACACAACCCTGAGGAATAGAAGTAAGATCTGTAAGCGAGTCATCATATATTCATAAACTGGTTCTAGAAGGCAGAGCGATGGGAGTATATACATCAGAGAAGCTCAGGGTCAGGCATGGTTTCTTTGAGAAACTAAAGAATATACCAGAATCTAAAAGATATACAAGTAAATGATGGGCTGAGAGTAAAGATGAGAAACAAGAAATACTGTAATATGTAAAGGTCTTGAGGTAGCTCATGGTGGAACATAGAATGATTAAGGAAAAGAAAAACGTTTGTCTGGAATGCTGAGAACAAGTGAGAACTCGGAAACAGACAAGACAGGAAAGAAAGGTGGGGGGCATATCACATAGGACCTTGGAAGCCATGTATTTTGGTTTTCATTCTACAATCATGCAGAAGGTAGTAGGTCATAAAAAGTTTTAACCTGAAAGCAATGACACATCATGAAAAGGTAAGTCAGTTGCTACTTATAAAAAGATCACTGTGGATAAAGAGAAAATTAAAGAGTGGGGCAGGAGTGTCCATAGGGAAAGTAGTTAGGAAAATGTATTTGATGAGTAAGAGATCGGATCAGTGTGGTGACACTGGAGACTGAAAGCAGCCGGTAGATATGAAAAGTTTTTCTGTAGGAATTAAATTCAAGGCTCATTGACGGGTTCAGTCTAGGCGCCTGAGGGAAATGGGAAGGCTCACAGGTGACCCTCTGCTTTCTGGTTTATGCAGCTTGGTGCACAGTTGTGCTATTCGCTGAAATAACGCGGGCAGGAAAATGCCAGCTGTGGGCTCAGGGGAGCAGTACATTTAAGGCACCTGTGAAATTGCAAGTGTAGGTGTTGGTTGGGCAGCAGGGCCCAGACTCAGAAGAGAGGTCTACAGGAAACATAATATGCAAGGTATCGACATGGCCAAGGCAATTACAATATTAATATATGCAAAAAGCCAAGTGAACAGGCTTGAAATTTTATTGAAAACACAATGTTTGGCCTTAAAATAACATTTTGAGCATAGGCTACAGTGGGAATGGGGTTTTCCTGGCTGTTCTCACTCCCTGTGAGGAATGAGCATGTGTAGACAAGTTTGGATTATTGCCTTTCTGTGGCCTATCAGATGCACGCTCTGAGCTCCAGGCTGCAATAAGAATAGCATATCACACGTGTAGTGCCTTTGAAACCAAGTCATTGCATATTTTTCTAATACTTCCTTTGGGGATTTATCTATTTATTTAGTTAGTTTTAGTTTTTAAAAAATATTTATTATTTTTGAGAGAGAGAGAGCACGTGTAAACAGGGGAGAGGGGCAGAGGAAGAGAAAGAGAATTCCAAGTAGGCTGTGCACTGTCAGCACAGAGTCTGATGTGGGGCTCGATCCCATGAACTGTAAGATCGTGACCTGAGCCAAAATCAAGAGTTAGACACTTAACTAACTGAGCCACTCAGGCACCCCTATTATATATATTTTTTTTTTAATTTCAATTCTGGGTAGTTAACATAATGCAATACTGGTTTCAGGAGTAGAATTCAGTGATTCATCACTTACACCCAACCCCCAGTGCTCATCCTAACAAGTGCCCTCCTTAATGCCCATTACCCATTTAGCCCATCCCCCACCCCCTCTGTCTGTCAACCTTCTGTTTGTTCTCCATCCTTAAGAGTCTCTTGTGGTCTGTTTCCCTCTCTTCTTCCCCAACCCTACATGTTCATCTGTTTTGTGTAAATTCCTCATATGACTGAAATCATATGGTATTTGTCTCTGACTGACTTGTTTCACTTAGTATAATACATTCTAGCTCTATCCTTCTCTTTGCATTTTAAATCCAACTTGTTGCATGAGATTATTTAAAAATATATGGCTTATTTTTAGCTTGATGACAAATTTGCAGGAATAAATCACACTGAGCATTCAGGCATTTGTATTCATATCCTGCACTTTACAATAAATTGGATATGGGAGTCAGGTAGGGGCCTAAGAGGTTAGAAATTTGAGGCATGAAAAACAATGAATTTGTGATTTAACCAGGACAGTCAAGGATGAAATTAAATAGATTAGGGAAGTCCATTTCCAAAGTAGAACGTCATCAGCGAACCTGCCTTTCATGTGGTGGACAAATTATCCATGGACCATAGAGAACACTATCATTCAGCCCCCAAAATGCTTTCTAGTCTTCATTTCGAACTCCATTTTGATATTTTGAGTAGAAAGGACATCACTGGGCATTCCACCCAGATCACTTTCTTTTCAAGACAATTCTGAATATACTTCAATATTGAAAATATTTTTGTGCATTTCAAGACTAATCAGTTATGCTTTCATGAATGCGTGATTCCAAAACAAATATTTTAGCTGTTGTTAACGATGCTATTAATGTATTCTTTTTAGAAACCTACTAGTCTCTCTTCATTAATATTGTGGTCTAAAAATGTTAAATTACTTTTGGTTTGATCTCAAATAAAGCACTTTTTAGACATGAGAACATCTTACTGGGGGAGGGGTGGAGCCTGCTGGAAAAGAAAGCTTAGGGAAAGTCTCCTAATGGGGACTGACAGGGAGGAACCACAGCTGGCCTCTGTGCCTGGGCTGTTTGTGCTGCTGGGGACATAGTGAGAACACAGATTTCTCGGCAGCTCTCGTGTTCAATGGGAGATTGTAGCTGGCCAGAGTGTAGTTCAGAAAAAATCAACACACGTTCTTTTAGGACCAAGTCTTAAGAGAGAGTACGAAGAGTACTAAGGTTTGAATATTATAAATATGATGGTTTCTAAGATTAATGTGATGCCATTTTGGTCTGAAGGAGTTCCTGTGAGAAAGACACACTGATTTTTTTCAGTGGGGCAATTTATCCAGTGGAATATAGTGTGCACTGAAGGAATATAGAGAAGAGGCATTTAATCTAACCAGCAATGAGGAAGATCTTCTAGTGAGGTGATGCCTTGCCAGGTTTTCTAAAGAGAAATAGAGGTCAACCAGGGGAAGAAGAGGACAAAGGGCATTTGAGCAGATGGCACAGAAAACACGAATTTGGGTGGTTGTGACTAGAGAATGGACTGAGGGTAGAGAGGGTAAGGCATTTAGGTAGGGTTGGGGATGGGGAGTCGGATTTGGCTTAGCTGAGTAGAGAAAGTGTATCCATACATATAATGGTAGCCGCCTGACGAAGGAATAGTCTTGAAAATTAACTACTCTGTAAAAGACAAACAGAAGAGATGTTTGGTAATCCAAGAACTGTGCCTGGTAAGAATTGGTCAGGTTTCCTTTATTCTCTTCTCCACAGATCACCTCCTCCTTCTTGTGTATCTCCTTTCCAGTTACGTTGTCCATGAACTTATTAAGGAATTGACTCCACAAATACCACATTGTACGACACCTGTGTAGTAGGTTATGCGTCTTTGTTCTAGCTGGCCTCTAACCTTTTCCACCTGAGACCCTAGAAGAAAGGAGCTGTTAATTTTATATTCCCATGTTCACAGTAATTCATCTACAGATTTGACTAACCGAATGAATAATGTTTGAATGCATACAAGAATACAATACCAGATGAACAAAATATTAGGAGAACATGAGGTGGGAGATAAATTCTGACTGGGGGTGTGGGCAAGTTCTCATAAAACAGGAGAAATCTTGTGCCATCAAGAAAGAGAAAAAGAAAGAAAGGAAAAAAAGGGAAAGAGAGGAAGGAAGGAAGGAAGGAAGGAAGGAAGGAAGGAAGGAAGGAAGGAAGGAAGGAAGGAAGGAAGGAAGCGGAAATATGCTGGACAGAAGAGAGGCAGAAATGAATTCAGGTAGCAGAACTTCCCTCAAAATACAAAATAGGTCCCAGCAAGAGTAAAGGGGTCTGATATGGCTGATGGGCACAGGGCTTAATTCTAAGTGAACCATGTTGAGACTTGACATCTTTTGAAACATTATCCTAAACCCTTTCTGTTTGAGAATCTTTCAATGGTATCATAAGAATTTTTTTTCTTTACTCCAAAGGAAACATGTAAGGTTTTGTGCAGAGATGTGCTATTATGTTACCTTTGATTTGGGTGCATGAAAGTAATTCTGATGGGAAGAATGGATGAACACAGAGTGAGAACAAAGCTTCTGGGAAGTGGTGAGGTAACCACTGCAAGAGTAGGGGTGACAAACAGTGAACACTTGTCCTATGTTGGGGTAGAGGAGTGCAGTGGACATGAGATATTTTAGATCTAACAATGGTGTAACTTGAAACCCCTTCAATATTGACAAGGATGGAAAGAAAAATACTGGAAATCTGTGAGATATTGAGATTCATGTGAGAGAGCATGTACCTTACAATATAGAGTAGTGCTTGCCAAGGGTTCTATTGTTCATGTATATGCACATAATACATAGAATTTGAGTGAATGAATGAATGAATGAATGAATTAAAAACCTTGAAATCTACCCAATGACACATGTGCTTGGATGACATTAAGCAAATGTGACTTATGCTGCAGTCATAGGAGTGTGCCATGGATATTTAACTGCATAACACAGCCTCATCAGGCCTACTGAGTACCTCCTAAGAGTGTGGTTTACACCCCAGAAGTGGACATTTGACATCTTGCTTGGCAAAGCTTTCCTATTTTAATGGTCATGGATATTGTAGCTCATGACACTATTTTTATGTTCATTATCCTTAGATTCTTGACAAGATATTAGTAGTGTTTGAAGTAATAAATTAGTCATCTCTACTGATGGACAGGCACTAATCTTAACATTCATTCAACATAGGGATACTAGACTGTTCATAATTAATTTGTATGTACCTTTTCATAGGAAACCTATAAATGTACTTTATGTTTTTTCAACTCTATCTATAATAGTAATTTTTCAATATGCTAATGATGTATGATCAAGTTAATGTGTTAGTGTTATATTAGGATTAAAAAGTCTGATATCAGGATTTTATGTATATCTTTTCTGGAAGTTATTATGTGATGTATCTGTTATTATATAGTGCTATTTATATCGTTCAATCCACACTAAATATATACATCTATTCTTTCTTCCTTTCTTTCTTCCATTTTTCTGCTCTGCTTCCATTGATGACTCTATACTTTTGACTCCAGACTGGCAATATGAGGGTAAGATGACAAAAATAAAAATGCCAAACAACCTCATGAACATTGCTTGTCTGTCTTTGTTTTATTCTCTTTAGAACATTATTAAAATTCTATTCACTCCCTTTAATTAGACCCTTTATCACAATTAAAGTCCAATTATGTTTGTTTCTGTTGTGAAGCTTTAATTACAATTTATCCTTGTTAATCATTCCTTTATGTTATTTCTTTGGGTTAAATTACCATCCCATTATCTCTGTCCTGAAGGACTTCTGCTCTCCAGTGGTCTCTGCTGGTGTTTTCTCTGTAAGATTTGAGCAGTTTGGTGGTGTACAAAGTGAACATGTTATGATGTTGTAAGGGGTCTCTGTGGTTGTTATGAAAAAATTAATCTAAAATATTAAAAGTAATGATGCATATCAATTTGATTGTGGGATTTTTCTTTTTAAATATCAATATATATCCCAATGAATTTGATCTCAAGGTCAATGCTCGTGCAATTGTTACTTCTTACGTATGGTTGTTTTCTCTCCTTAGATTGCAAACTAGCTAGGGGAGGACCGCCAGCCACCATAGTTGCCATTGATGAAGAAAGCCGGAATGGTGAGTGAGCTTCATGTTTTACAAATGACGTGTCCAAGAGGGATTTCTTCCCCTTTCAACCCTAGATTTGTTACGTGTGGAAGTACTAAATGAAGTTAACCCAAATCCACAAATAGTGCTCCCCTAATTTCTTCTCTGTACGAGTTTAAATTGGGCCACACGCGCAATATGCTTTACCTGGATCAAGAGACACTTCCGTGACTGGAAAGGTTGCATAGTCTCGACTGTAAAGGAGTCACTGCACCCAGTCAGTCCCAAGAGTGAATCCAGATACAGCTGGGGTATTTCTTTGTCACTAGGTAGAGTTGACTGTCACCCACACAAACATCTAGTCACCTAAATAAGACACATTGCATCCCTCCAAAAGAAGTCGACCAAAAGGTAAGCCTTCCCCTGGCAGCTTACACGGGTGGGAATCTGATAAGGATTACCCTCCATAGCCCACTAGACATGGTGATATAGGAATGGTTATCAGGAGATCTGAAAATCCTTGGGAAGAGAGAACCTGACGAAGGTTCTGAGAGCAGAGGAAGAAGCTTGAGTGTTCGCTCAGTTGGTCTGCCATCATTAACAACTAATAGGGAATCCATACTAAGTTCTTCAAAAAGTACTTTTCCTTATCAAAACCAAAAATAAATACAGCTGGTGCTTTGTTCTATACAACACTCTCTTAGCCTTTTAAACTTCAGTGTGTTTACAGATTCTTTTCTGTTAGGTTGCAGTAAAACGGTATCTCTCAAGTCTTGGTTTCTATTTTAAACTAGTGTAAGTGTGAGAATGTGCTAGGAGGCTCAGTTTGACTACTAATTCTGTGATGGTCCTTCCATGGGGCTTGTTCGCTTTGTACTTTGTGTCTGTTGGAAGCAGTCTGTTTTCCAGATCAATCAATCAATCAATCAATCAATCAATAAATATTCATATACACACACACATATACACAAACACACATATATAAAGGAATTATGTCAATTGGCTTATTACAGAATGACATTTTTCCTGGAATTTAACCCTACATACATTCTGAAAATTCTATAACATATGTAATACCTTCATTGTGCCGTATTAGAAGCATTCCTTTAGAGGTGCCTGGGTGGTTCAGTTGATTGAGCATCTGACTTGATTTCTGTTCAGGTCATCATCTCCTGGCTCATAGGATGAACCCTGCATTGGGCTCTGCACTGACCCCACAGAGCCTTCTTGGGATTTTCTCTTCCTCTCTCTCCATCTCTCTCTCTCTCTCTCTCTCTCTCTCTCTCTCTCTCTGTCTCAAAATAAATAAATAAACATTAAAATAAAACATTCCCTTACCCCTTTGAAGAGTTGGCATAATTTTTTTTTCTTCTTTTTCCATATCCTTTGGAATCATCCAAAAATGTCCACAGCATTGCTGGTCTCCATTTAAACAAACTTAATTTTATCTATACTAAAATTTAGCAACACTTAAAAATATCACAAAAATTTGGATGTTTTCATTATTTTTAAAAGTCCAGTATATATTGAGCATGAAAGCATATGAAGTTAATGAGTTATTATGATACATTTGAATTAACTGGAAGTAAATCTTAGATGTGTTTATAGAAAATAAAAAATACGTGAAAACGCTATATCAGGAAATTTTTCTTTTGCCCATGTAGAAAATTATGGTTTATGTATCATTAACTATTTTCCAAATAAAAATCTGTAATATTTCAAAATCAAATCCGTATTTTCTAAATATTCTCCAAGGAAAACAGTTGGCCTTTTAAACCAGAGACCAAAAAGAAAAAACCTGATAGAAGACCACTCTATTTTTGTTTCCCTGTGGTTCACAATTAACTTGAACTTACAAGCTGAGTTGAACTAAAACACTTAATTTTACTAAATAATTTCGTTTTAACATGTGATTCTTTACAGAGATTATTTGCCAAACAGGTGATTATAGACAGTAATGATGATGCTATTTTACCTCCCCCCTGTGTGGACTAGATCCCACTTTCAAAGGATCAGGAACTCTGGGAAGCCCTTGCCACAGAGTGCTGTATACTTCATGTGGTAGACGTTCAATATTTGTGTTCTAGAAGAATGTGACATGATTCAGTGTAGTAACGTTGTGTTCTTTAATTGGCATATTTTGTAGAAACTGCCAACTACTCAGAATGCTGCCAAAGTTACTTGAGTGTCATCACAAGCAATATAAATACTTGTCTGGAGGCTAAATGTTTGCATTTTTGTTTTACATTAAACTTCTAAAAATATGATCAAGTGAACCTCTGCCAGAGATTATAATGCGGTATGCCGTCATCTTGTCTTGAATGTCTGAAGGAAGCAGCGTATGAAAGCGTGTCCCATATTTTTCTTCAGTCTATCTAAGAAACTTCCAGTAAGACAGTTAATTCTGATCCTGCTCTTAACCTCTCTTAATTTCTCTTTCCCACCAGCTTTTAATTGGTTGTAATAAAACCTGGGGATATCTGATTTTACCAGTTTAATAAACACTCATTTTAAAGAACAAACCCTTTCTTAAGTCAAACTGGTAAGTCTATTGTGTGTCAGCTTGCCTGTGGTTTACTTTATTAATGACTACAGGTAAACAGTATCTTTTACTAAAGACCTCTTCCCACTAAAGTACAGCTTTTAGTAGCTCACTTTTTTTTTTAAGTCTATACTTAATGTTCTTATGTAAGTCGTTGAGGTCCATATATAGAATGTCCGTTATTTGTCACATGCACCTGCATCTTTCAAAACTTTTATACTGCGTAGGATGGGACTATTTCCTCGTTGTGAATATGCATTATAATTGCATTTTCACAAATGTGTATGTTTGAAAGATAAAAACTGTGATAGGTAAAGATCCATAAGCTTCTTTGTAACCCTGGGCTCTGTCAGATTCTCCCCCTCTTTGATCATTGTTCTCAACAGAATATTGATAACAGATTCTTCATATAACTCTCGACCTGAACCAGGATAACTATAGAAAAACAGAGGTTATGCTTTAAGGACACAATGTCAACACATAAATGGACACGTGCTGGCCCCTGACAACCATGAGAAAAGCCTTGAGGTGATGGGTATGGCATGTTTAATGTGCAGGTACATTTAGAAGGGAGAATGCATATGGAGAAACAGACTTAGGACATATTCTCTTATTTAATAAAATAAGAATATCTAAAAATTCTTTCTGGAAAACTTTTGTCCCCACAAAAGCCTACATATGGATGTTTATAGCAACTTTATCTCTAATTTCTAAAACTTGGAAGCCAACAAGATGTCCTTCAGTAAGTGAGTGGATAAACTGTGCTACATTCAGACAAATGTAGGGATAAAAATAAAGAGCTGATGAGCCAAGAAAGGCATGGAAAAACCTATTCTTGTTTTTTTTTTTTAATATCATTATAATTAACCAATTATATTAGTTTCAGGTGGATAATGTACCAATTTAGCTGTGCTATACATTACCCAGTACTTATCAAAATAAGTGTGTTCTTAATACCCATCACCTCTTTCACCCATTTGCCCACCCACCTCCCCTCCGGTAACTATTGGTTTGTTCTCCGTAGTTAAGAGTCTGTTTTTTGGCTTATTTTGTTTGTTTGTTTGGGCAGTATAGACATTTTAACATTTTTTTCCCATTCTATGAACATGGAACATATTTCCATTTGTTTGTGTTGTCCTCAGTTTCTTTCATCAGTGTTTTACAGTTTCAGAGTATAGGTCTTTCATCTCCTTGGATAAGTTTATCCCTAGATATTTTATTATTTTTGATGCAATTGTAAATGGGATTGTTTTCTTACTTCCTCTTTCTACTACTTCATTATTAGGGTATAGAAATGTAATGGACTTTTGTATGTTGATTTGGCATCCCACAACTTTACTGAACTCACTTATCAGTTCTCAATTTTTGGTGGAGTCTTTAGTGTTTTCTATAAATATTATCATGTCATATACAAATAGTGAAAGTTTTTTTTTCCTTCCTTACCAATTTTAATGCCTTTTATTCCTTTTCTTGCCTGATTGTTATGGCTAGGACTTCTAGTACTATGTTGAAAAAAAAGTGGTGAGAGTGGGCATCCTTGTTTTGTTCCTGATCTTAGAGGGAAAGCTTTCAGTTTTCACCACTGAGTATGATGTTAGCTGTAGGTTATCCAATTGTTGGTATATATTTTTTTCATAATATTCTCAAAGTCCTTTGTATTTCTATGATGTCAGTTATGTATCCTTTTTCATTTCTGATTTTGTTTATTTGAGCTCTCTCTCTCTCTCTCTCTCTCTCTCTCTCTCTTTAATGAGTCTGACTAAAGGTTTATTAATTTTGTTATTTTCAAAGAACCAGGTCCTGGTTTGATTGATCTGTTCTATTGTTGTTTTGTTTGATAGTTTGTTTAGTTTCAATTTTATTTTTGCTTTAATCCTTACTATTTCCTTCCTTCTACTGGTTTGAGTTTCATTCATCCTTCTTTTTTTAGTTCCTTTATGTGTAAGGTTAGGCTGTTATTTGAAATTGATTTTGCTTCTTGAGGTGGACACATATTGCTCTACATTTTCCTCTTGAATAGCTTTTGCTGCATCCCAAATATTTCAGACCATTATGTTTTCATTTCCTCTGTCTCCCTGTATTTTTTTTTAATTTTCTCCTTGAGTTCTTGGTTGACCCATTCATTGTTAAATAGCATGTTATTTAACCTCTATGTATTTGTGTTCTTTCCAAATTTATAGTTGATTTCTAGTTTCATATTGTTTTAGTCAGAAAAGATGCATAATATGAATTTGATCTTTTTGAATTTGTTGAGCCTTGTTTTGTGGCCTAACATGCGGTATATTCTGGATAATTTTCCATGTGCACTTGAAAAGAATGTGTAGGATGGAGTGTTCGGAATATATTTGTTAGATCCGTCTAATCCAATATGTCATTCAAAGAGACTGTTTCAAAAAAGGAAGGAAGGAAGGAAGGAAGGAAGGAAGGAAGGAAGGAAGGAAG
>NW_024412442.1:3106307-3204527 GCF_014898765.1 Herpailurus yagouaroundi
AAGGAAGGAAGGAAGGAAGGAAGGAAGGAAGGAAGGAAGGAAGGAAGGAAGGAAGATAGAAAAAAGATACTGTTTCTTTGTTGATTTTCTGTTTGGATGATCTACCCATTGCTCTCTTATTGGGAGCATAAATGTTTGTAACTGTTATCCCTTCTTGTTGGATTGTTTTCTTTATGATTATCTAGTGTTCTTCCTTGTCTCTTGTTACAGTCTGTGTTTTAAAGTTTATTTGTAGACATGGAGAAATCCTAAATACACATACCTAAGTGAAAGAAGCCAATCTGAAAAGTCTACATATGTATGATTCCAACTGGAAATACAAAAGTATGGAGACATTCTTGAAAAGGCAAAATTACAGAGAAAATACAAAGTTCAGTAGAGTCTGAGGGTGAGTGGGAGAGAGATAAATAAGCATTACACAGAGGATATTTTTTGGTGGAAAATACTCTATATGATATTCTAATGATGGATTTATGTCATCATACATTTGTTCACACCCATAGAATGTATAAAACCAAGAGTGAACCCTAAGGTAAACTATAGACTTTGGATCATTATGATGTGTCACTGTAAGCTTATCCTTAATTTCTAAAAAAGTACCATTCTGATGAGTGATTTTGATAATGGAGTCGGCTATGTGTGTGAGAGGATATGGTGTATATAGGAAATCTCTGTATGTCCCTTTCATTTTTTTGTTGTAAATTTAACATGGCTCCAAAGACGTCTTTAAAAATGTTTCTGGAAATATATGTTCTAGGTTCAATGGACTCTTAGTTGTTTGTGGCACTGAGTCTGTACTGGAAGGAAGGAGGAGGAGCAGTTACATGAGAACCATTGACAGTCTGTCCTCAAGTGCCAGCTGTTGTACAGGAACTGTGGCATGGCTTCCAGACAGGTTTTAGTACATGCAGTTTGGGCTGATTCTTAGGAACTGGACAGATCCATAGGCACAACTGAGGCAAGGGGACCAGAAAATGGTTTTGTTTTGTTTTTTTTAATTTTTTTTTAACGTTTATTTATTTTTGAGACAGAGGGAGACAGAACATGAACAGGGGAGGGTCAGGGAGAGAGGGAGACACAGAATCTGAAACAGGCTCCAGGCTCTGAGCAGTCAGCACAGAGCCCGACGCGGGGCTCGAACTCACATACTACGAGATCGTGACCTGAGCCGAAGTCAGACACTTAACCGACTGAGCCACCCAGGCGCCCTCAGAAAATGGTTTTAAGTCATGGTTAAATCACGTAACACTGTGATTGTACAAAAAATGGAAAGGTTCAGAGGCAAAGGGGTATTAAGTGAGGGATTAAAGCCCATCCTAAAGGCCCTTTATAGATTTAAAGTCAAAAAGATATTGTGAGCTGAGAGCAAATTTGAGAAATGAAGAGTGACTCTGAATGTATAGTTTGAAAGCAGCCGCCACCAAAGGATGCCACAGCTGACTCAATGGGAGCTCCCTTTTCACTCTCAGGGAGCATTCGAGAGTCAGGGTGTGAGTGAGGTTGAGGATTACAAACCCCTACCTGCTTCCTGGAAGGGAGAGGAGGCCACAGAAAGAAGCGGTGACTTCAGTTGGTCACCGCTTCCCCAGAGTGGCTCTGGTCCAAGTATGCAGTTAGGGTAGAGGAGGAAGGGGTGTAGAAGTTGGTCCTTTACTTGAGACAGTCATGGTATTGAGGGGTATTTAGGAGTTCCTCAGTGTTCTTTTCCTTCCATTGTCAAAACCACTAGGCTTAGAGGAGATTACATTTTTTGTTGATGTTTCTCTTTCCCTGTAGTTGCCAATTACATGCACTTTAGTTTATCAGAAGGAGTTAGTCAAACTCTGCTCTGCACACCTCCAAAGGTTTTCAAGGGGAATCACACACATTCCCAGGGAGACAAAAGAAAACAAAACAAAAGCAAAACCTTGCTTACACTCATCAACACAAAATCTTCAAATAACCGACAGTGTTTTAGTGAACATTCCCAAAGTATAAACAATGTGTGATGTGATAAAAATCTTTGGCATCCAAATGTTCATTCAAATGTTTTGCCCATTTTTAATTTATTCTCCTTCATTCCCCAAAGAGAAAAGAGTCCACACTGGCTGAAGGTTTTTACAATCTGAGGAGAAGAAGGGTTGACTCTGTAGAGTAGCACATGATAGATGAGTTGAACCACAGATGTGAGACTGCAGGAGGTATTCAGGACAGAGGAAACTAAGGAACCAACGTGGCCGGTGCCAGGTAGCCTGGATGACTGCGTTCTATTTGGGTAAAGTGAGAGACTCCCAAGAAGTGGTGGCTGCTGGACGTGCATAGTAGATGAAGAATGTTTCAGTAATAAGTTGTCACAGAGTCCTTGGCTCTTGTAAATAGTTGAAGAAATGGTGTTAAAGATTGAATTTCTTATCTGGGCCTGTCCTGGGCCATGCTTCTTGCAATGTGTCAAAACTAGGACACTGGCTTAAGATGTCCCTGGATTTAACTCTCTGTCTCTCTGTGCCTATCTGTCCTTCTATCAGTTCTATGATGAATAATTCTTTTGGTTATTTCAAATAAGCGTAACAACTGAGAGTTGCCGACATAATTTATATATTAAATAAAATCTGAATTCCAAGATACCTTCTGAGATATTAAGCTTTTGGAAGTGGTATGGAGCTTTACTCATGAAAACAAGGGGAGGGAAAATCAAGTGAATATGTCTTAGGAGAGGGTTAGTTCTCAACAGCTACTTTCTGCAGGCGCTTTAATTCCGTCTCTGTTTTGCGCTGTTGTCTCATTGCTAGTGGAAACAGTGTCTCTTTCTTTGAAGTCTTAATTGCTAAATCCCATAATAATTCCACACCTGAAATATGAAAAAAAATGAAAAGGAAAATTTAAAACAAACAAAAACAAACAAAATGCAGCTGACTCTCTACTATACGCTATGAAACACAGCAAGCGTAGCAATAATAGAAGCTCAAAAATTAGGGTAAATTAATGGGTGACTGCACAAGCTTATAAAATACTAAAATAAGACTAACGTTTTGTATGGGGTCATGTAAGATCATCAGTGCTGACATCAAACAATTGATCTTCAGCCTTATATGGCGGTTTTTGTGTCTTCTGGATAAATAGGAAAAATATTTTCTTTTCTGTAATTTATAACATCCTAACTTGATTCTTAACTGACAAAAAACTTACATGTTTTTATAAGACATTAGTGGTCTTCTGGCTAGATTGCTTCTGGATGTTGCATAGGACCGAAAGCATGATCACAGATTCCTTTATTGTCATTTTATTGCTTATTTCACCCAGTCTTCAACGAGTCATTCTGAGTTGTTTCCGGTGAAAAAAGAACATAGAGATGAGGAAAGAGATTTTTTTCCATAAATTATAAAGGAGTTAAATTAAGCTATCCAAAATCCATTTGCCAATATCAGACCTAAGTTGATGTAAAAAAAAAATCGTGTTCAATTCCTCATGTATTTTAATCCTCTAATTGCGCCTATAAGACAACTGTCATAAGAGAAAACAATTTGGCTCTGTTCATTACTGGTGAAGCTCTATATGCAATGAGGCATTCTGCTTCTTTTTATTTGCGCCAAAGAATCATTTTCTAAAAGGTCAGCAGCTACAAACCTTCTGAATATATATCTGACATGATAAGTAAATAGGAAAGTTTCTAAGCATTAAGGAAATAGGTTGTTACTTATCTCCTCAAGTTATCTAGAATTTTATTGACATTAAATCATATATTATGTTTCATTTATGATTTTTTTTTTTTTTTTTTTTTTTTGCTTGTCTGTTGACTGAATAGCACCAATATGCAGTGGGTTTGCCAGAGGCTGGAGTAATGGAAGGATCATAAAACAGGAGGCAGGGGAAATGCACAAAGCAGACGGAAGTCAGAAAGGCCAGCAAGCCAGGGCACTTTAGATAAGGAAAACAAGTCTGTGAAACTTAGTAGCCCCTCATTTACTGTTTAAATTCCAGAATGCTAATGCTATTACCAATGATGAAAAGATTAAAGAGTAGAAAATGACCCCTGGTCTCCAACAAAACGAAAGGCACATTTAAGAAAAAAACTTTCTATCCTAATTGTATTTTTCCCGTTGCTTAAATCCTTCATGTTAATCACATATCTAATAGGAATAGTCTGAATGACATAGAATTAAATCGTGTCACACACATAGACTTCCACACAATGCTGTTATTGTACTCACCCTTTTTTTTTTTTTTAATTTTTTTTTTCAACGTTTATTTATTTTGGGGACAGAGAGAGACAGAGCATGAACGGGGGAGGGGCAGAGAGAGAGGGAGACACAGAATCGGAAACAGGCTCCAGGCTCTGAGCCATCAGCCCAGAGCCCGACGCGGGGCTCGAACTCACGGACCGCGAGATCGTGACCTGGTTGAAGTCGGACGCTTAACCGACTGCGCCACCCAGGCGCCCCTCACCCTTTTTTCTATAGATGGCATCTAAATCATAAGTCTTTAGGGCAAATGGTGGGAACTGGTATTGATTTTATTTGCATAGACTGTTGGAACGTGGGCCATGGGCCACATGGGCAGTAAGCAGTATTAGGAGGGAAGGCCTATGAATGTTCTTTCCACTTGTAAACATGAAGGAAAGAAGATACTCCATGTTTTTTGTCAGAACAATAGGAAAATCTGTAAATTAAAGATGTCATTCTAATTTAAATTTTGATTTCTTTTATGAGCTGAACAAAGCATATCTGTGTGCCTCATGTGGCCTGCAGGCCACCAATATTTTGACTTCTAATTTGGATAACAAAGACCAGAGAAACGAGTTAGCCTGATGTAAAAGACAGATGGTTCCACACGGGAGAAGCCACGTCCAGAGGATGAGGCTTTGGTTGGAAGGAAGCAGGAGACCTTGGCTTTGAGCTTTCTCTGCATATCCACAGCACTATTTACCCGTAGCTCATTCATTGTTTGAGTTTCATTGGGGAGTGAGTCCCTGATGGGAATTATTTAGGATAGAAGAGACAGCAAGGTTTAATTACTGGTTTTAGAATCAAGCTCCTGGGGGTATTCTCTGCCCAGAACCTTTTTAAGAAATGTCTACACCTGATTTCTCCTGTGCCTTATGACAAATATTGGCCCCTAGGTTACTGATCCTCATCACTGGGACAGCAGGCCTATGGGTTTTCCCCTCTGTGAGGACACAGAAATCTGAAGTCGGTCAGTCTAGTCACTTCTGAGTAGAGGAGAGTAGTACACATTTTAAAGGTTATGCAACAGTAACCTGGATGATATGAAATGTTTCTTGGACGTAAAATAACTCCTATAGCAGTTTTCAAATCAAATGTTCAAATGCCCTGTATTTCTAATTGGAATTATTGATGTCATTCAATTAAATACGCTTGCACATGTGCTTTCTGGATTAATGAACGTGAAATACGTGGTTGCCCTACACCTATAGCTACTTCATAAAACCGCGAGGGATATACTGGAGCTAGCGATTATTTCCTGTCTGTACCAGAGGATGCAGCGCAAGGAAATAGTGCATACTTACTCCTTAGAACAAATAAAAAAGTGAATCTCTTAACTGTACTCCGTCACGAAAGATTTGGGGAATCGTCACAGCTATGCACCATTACGACACACTCAGCTTGGCTAAAATACAAAGGGCTTTATTAAACAGAATGTGGAGATATGCTGGGGCGCCTTGGGTGGCTCAGTCGGTTGAGCATCCAACTCTGGCTCAGGTCACGATCTCACAGCTGGTGAGTGCGAGCCCCGTGTCGGGCTGTGTGCTGACAGCTCGGAGACTGGAGCCTGGAGCCTGGAGCCTGGAGCCTGGAGCCTGCTTTGGATTCCGTGTCTCCCTCTCTCTCTGTCCCTAAGCCACTCACATTCTGTCTCTGTCTCTCTCTCTCAAAAATAAATAAATAAATAAATAAATAAATAAATAAATAAAATTAAAAGAAAAAAGAATGTGGAGATATGCTACCATATTAAAGATGCTTTCTCTTTAATCTACTCAGAGTACTTGCCATTGTGTTTTGTTTTGTTTTGTTATGTTTTGTTTTGTACCAGCTCTTATCATTATTTTCTAGCCTTCACATTTTGCCACACGGTAATTCTTACGTCTTAAGTCTCCAGTGCTGGCTGCTTAGCCCTAACACTCCTTCTTAACTCCACGCACCCTGGAAACAAGGCTCTTTCCAGAAATCTTCTTTTCCCTGCTCTTTTTTTTTTTTTTTTAAATTTTTTTTTTCAACGCTTATTTTTGGGACAGAGAGAGACAGAGCATGAACGGGGGAGGGGCAGAGAGAGACAGAGCATGAACGGGGGAGGGGCAGAGAGAGAGGGAGACGCAGAATAGGAAACAGGCTCCAGGCTCTGAGCCATCAGCCCAGAGCCCGACGCGGGGCTCGAACTCCCGGACCGCGAGATCGTGACCTGGCTGAAGTCGGACGCCCAACCGACTGCACCACCCAGGCGCCTCTTCCCTGCTCTTCTTTATGCTGGTCTTCTTCCTGTGTGTTTGCTTTTCCTTTTGAAAATTTACAAATCTACAAAACAGTTGTTTGAACTTTTCCATTTGTATGTAGTTGAGAGGGTTGCTTCTGAAAATGGTTTTGAGTAGGAAAGGAACAGTGGTTACCAGTCAGGGTGTGCAAGAAAAGTTATCTCCCCAAGTGTCTCTACCGAGTTCATTTACTGTCCTTCAGAGTATTTATTTAGCCATGTGAGAGCTCTTATCATAAACGGCCAGACCAAAGGTTATAAATGAATTCAAAACAATTTGAAAACAAAATGAATAATTTAGAAGCTACCCTTGAGACTTTGTTGTAAACTTAGAAACAGCCTATTGAAGATGCTTGTAGTGAAGAAGCTTTATGCAACACTGTTGTAAAAAAAATTTTTTTTTCAGTGTTTATTTATTTTTGGGACAGAGAGAGACAGAGCATGAACGGGGGAGGGGCAGAGAAAGAGGGAGACACAGAATCAGAAACAGGCTCCAGGCTCTGAGCCATCAGCCCAGAGCCCGACGCGGGGCTCGAACTCACGGACCGCGAGATCGTGACCTGGCTGAAGTCGGACGCTTAACCGACTGCGCCACCCAGGCGCCCCTATGCAACACTGTTGTAAACAAAGATGTGCTTTTTTCTTTTTTTGATTTTTGGTTTTTTTTGCTTTTTGGTTTTTTTTTGTTTGTTTATTTGTTTGTTTGTTTTTTGTATTTCGAATGACCAGTTTATATCTCTACTACGTTTACTCGCTGTGTCAGGTAGTGATTATTAAAATGAATGTTTAATTTCTATTATTTGAAAATTCTTTTGACACCTTCAGTCTTGATGTCTCTAAAATGAGGCCCAATGCCGAACAGGCTATTGTCACTTAACACCAATCCGTTATGTGTCCCAGAAGAGAAGTGATTATTTCAGCTTGATTTCAGTCTGTTTCAAAATGCCAGCGAAGTCCCACAAAATATCATTTTTCTCCATCATTTTCACTCTTTACCCAATGCTACTCTGGCTTTTTTTTTTTTCCAGTGGAAGCAAAACAATTAAAATGATATCTGACTTTGAGGAAAGTAAATATCAGCAATTTGAAATTGAATAAAGAGATTATTTTTATCTTCCCACATAGTCCCAGTTTAGCTGCTCACATGATGCATTTCTAGATTGGAAATCCCTATTTTGTCTATTAAAACATCTTTTCATTGTCAACAAATGAGACATTGATAAGAAACTAAACATCCTTGTAACTGTTTTTTGTTTTTTGTTTTTTTTTAGAAACCTCAGATATTATCTTTTGGGCTTTAGTTTTATAAAAGCATGATGCTAAAATTAACATTTTTGAAGTGTTGTGTTGTATTTTAAGTATCAATAAGAATTGAGCGTTCTTTCCCCTGGTATGTCTGTTTTTAACTTAAATTTTAATTTTTAACTTATTGACTATTAGTCAAAATTAAGGCTCTAGGAAAATGTAGCTTCTTAATTCTGTGCCACAGTCATTCAGGAATCACACAGACATCCCTGGAATATGTGAGGGAAATTTCTTCTGTGAGTCTTATTACATGGGGTAAGGCATCCAGTTGTACTTCTGTTAACCCAATGATGGAGAGACAAGCAGAATGTTAGACTGTAAATATAAATCCATGCTCTAGGGGAAAGACCGGATGGAAGGGGAACATGTAAGCCTGTGGCTCATATTTTTCTGCCCACAGCTGATGCAACCTTTTATCTTAAAATGGGGAGTATTAGGATCATTTATAGTAGATTGCAAGTTTCCTGAGAACAAAGACTGTATCTGCTTTGATTCATTGCTGTGATGCCAGAATGTAGCGAAACGCCTGCAGGCATTTAAAAAAAAAACAACCTACTTTTTTTGACGGAGTGAATCATTAACATGAATCCCACAAACACCGGCTATCATTAGAGTTAAATGGCACTCACCTGTCTGTTTAGGATAATTTGGAGCATTTTCATCATTAAGATTTTTCAACATAATCGACCATTAATCACAATTCACTGTGCACATAGAAGGAAACTGTGTCCTTTTTAATTTTAAATGTTCTTTTTTGCCTGCATGACCGTGTCTACAATGAGACAAATTTCTTTTGTATTTATAAAATAGTTTTGACATTAATCAAAACTAAGTGAATGCTATATGTATAAAATGAGGAACCTCACCCATCAGTGCAACAAGTTACAGAAACCACCCCCCAGGACTGAGGAATCAGTAGAGCCGGAACCTCACCCATCAGTGCAGGCAACAAGATATAGACAAATCCCCTTAGGGCTGAGGAGCCAGTGGACCAGAAAATGCCTAGTCCCTCTCCCTGTTGTCAGGCAAAAAAATGGGTGAGTTCAGTCCTGGGCAGGCAGTCATGCATGAGATAGAATCTGCAGAAGCCTAGCTTTCCCAATGGCTGACTCCAGCATAGCATTAGAGAAAAAAGGCAAGAAGGAAGGAAGGAAGGAAGGAAGGAAGGAAGGAAGGAAGGTGTTAAGGAAGGAAGGAAGGAAGGGAAGGAGGAAGGAGTTAAGGAAGGTATGAATGGAAAGAAGGAGGGAGGGAGGGAGAGAAGGAGGGAGAGAAAAAATTGATCATAGCAGAGGCAGTAAGAGAAATGTCCCTGGTCCACCCCTCCTCCAAGGAGACCTGGGAAGAGGCTGGCTTGGCCAGCGGAGGTGATCTCTCCCACAGAGGGAAAAGGAAAGCAGTGAGTAACAGTCAGGCTACTCCAGCTGGGTGTTTGGTTGGGGGAAGCCCACCCGTCCCCACCGGCTCCTGGGGCTCTGCAAACTGGGGGAGGGAGGATGCTGAGAAGCAGATAAGTATGCCAGATGGTGGTAACAGGATTGTGCAGAAAGTCTACCCACAAGCCTCTGGGAGTTCCACTCCCAGAGTTCTTTCTGCTGGGTCTGCAGGCACCCCAAACCCGTGCTAAACCCGCATCCCCCACTCTGCCATTTGTTCCTTGTATGTGCTCCCAGGCACACCCAGGAACAGGAGCCCCAGTAAACAGGGAGCTTAAAGAAAGCAGGCCTGGGGCCAAGGTTGGCAGACCAGGGACAAACTGCAAACTTGAGCTATAGCTCCACCTTCTGGATTCCAAAGAGAGATCTCTAATAACCAGCTGGGTGAACTGGAGGAACCAAGGAGAGGTCTCTAATGTCAGCTGGGTGAACGGGGAGAAAGGAGACAGAAAAGCTCACAAACTGCCTACAAGAGCAAACAAGAAGAGTAGAGCAGCTACACTTTCTCAAGGACAGAAACCAAAACAAAACAAATCTGCCATAATAACACCACCGTAGGATCTAACAATGCATGTGCTGAAGGCTAAGGGCAAAGAGTTAAAGAGGTGTCAGCTACTCCAGATAGGAAATCAAGCATGCATAACAACAAGCAATATGAAAAATCAAGGTGACATGACCTCACAGAAAGAACATAATAAGTCTCCAGCCACCAAGTTCAAAGGCAGAGAATATTTCAATCTAACTGATAAAGAATGTAAAGTAGTGATTTTGAAGAAACTTGGGGAGTTACAAGAAAAACTATGAGAGATAATTCAGTGAAATTGGGAATAAAATATGTCGATAAAAAAAAAGGACCAAATAGAAATCCTAACCTGAAGAGCCAATGACCGAGATCAGGTGAGGCAGCATCAGTAACTGGGCAGACCAACTAGAAGGAAGAATGAGTGACTTGGAGGATAGGAGTTTTGAAATGACACATGAGAAAAAAAGGGAAATACAATTTTGAAAGAGCAAAAAGAGTCTATCAGAGCCACCAAAACCCAGAGAATGGCAAATATTAGAATAATCAGGACTCCAGGAAGAGAAAAGAAAGACAAAAGGACAATCTCTTTAAGGAAATAACAGCTGAGAACTTGCCAAACCTGGGGAAAGGTTTGGATGTACAAGGCCATGTAGCTGCTGGAACACTTTATTATCTCATGTGAAAGACCGTCTCCAAAACACGCTGTACTGAAATTGTCAAAATACAATCATGGAGACAGGGAAAGGCAGCCAGGAAAAAAGTGGATAGGACACCCAGAGGAACCCTGTTAGGCTATCAACAGATTTCTCTGCAGAAACTACAGGCCAGGAGAGAGTCGAATGGTGCCTTCAAAGTGTTGGGAAACAAAAACAAAAAGAAAACACCGCCAGCCAAGATACTTTCTGCTGCATAGTTGTCCTTCAGGTACGAAGGAGAGATAAAGACCTCCCCACACCAACAGAAGCGGAGGGAATTCGTCACCACAGGAATCGCCTTGCAAGAAATGTGGAAAGAATTCTTCAGGCTGAAATGAAAAGATGCTAATCCATGACACAAAAACATCTGAAAGTAGACAACACAGACAAAACGGTGAAAAATATGCAGTGAGACCTGGAAAAACTCTATTTTAGGATAGAGTATTAACCACTCATTTGGGGTAGAAAGGTTAAAGGAAAAGTAGTAAAAATAATTATAGATACTATAAATTGTTGAAGAAATTACTCAACATAAAAAGAGATAATTTGTGATGTCTGTAGTATAATAGGGAGGAGTCGGAGGCTAGATCCTTTATTGGTGATCAAAGGGAAGTTGCTCTCAGCCTAAAATGGACTGTATTATCTATAAGATGTTTTATGTAAATTCTGCTGTAACTACAAAGCAGAAACCTGGAGTAGATCTACAAAAAGGAACAGGGAAGCAGGGCACATCTCAACAGAAAATAATCAATCTACAAAGACATGCAAAACCAGAGGGAAAAAGCAGCATTGGAAATACAAAACATCCATATAGAACAATTAATAAGATGGCATTAGTTAGTCCTTTATGTATCAATAATTACTAAATGAGGGGCGCCTGGGTGGCGCAGTCGGTTAAGCGTCCGACTTCAGCCAGGTCACGATCTCGCGGTCCAGGAGTTCGAGCCCCGCATCGGGCTCTGGGCTGATGGCTCAGAGCCTGGAGCCTGTTTCCGATTCTGTGTCTCCCTCTCTCTCTGCCCCTCCCCCATTCATGCTCTGTCTCCCTCTGTCCCAAAAATAAATAAACGTTGAAAAAAAAATTAAAAAAATAATAATAATTACTAAATGAAATGGGTCGAATGCACCAGTCAAAGGCACAGAGTGGCTGGATGCATAAAATGCAATATCCAACATAGACTCAAAATGAAGTAATGGAAAAAGACATTCCTTACAAGTAGAAACCAAAAGAAAGCAAGGTAGCTACTACCTATATTGTACAAAATGTAGACTTCCAGCCAAAGATGATAAAAGAGCCAAGGGAGGTCAGTATGTAATGTTAAATAGATCAATCCATTAAGAAGATATAACAGTCATAAATATATATGCACCCAACACTGGAGCACCTAATATATTAATAAATGCTAACAAATATGAAGGGAGAAATAGACAACAATACGCTAATAGTAGGGTATTTCAACACTCCACTTTCAACAATAGATAGATCATCCAGACAGAAAATCAACAAGGAAACGATGGACTTGAACCATATGTTAGACCCCATGGACCAAACACACATCTTTAGAACATACCTTTCAATAGTAGCAGAAGACACATTCTCATCACATGCATATAGAACATTCTCAAGGAAAAATCATATGATAGGACACAAAGTATGTCTCTGCAAATGTAAGAGGGTCAGAATCATACCAGTGTCCTTTCCTACCATAACGGGATGAAACTAGCAATCAACCACATGAGGAAAGCTAGAAAACATGTACAAGTATATGGAGACTAAAGAACACACTCCTAATCAATCAGTAGGTCAAAGAAAAAATCAAAAAGGAAATCCAAGAATACCCAAAAAAAAAAAAAAAAAAAAAAGAAAGAAAGAAAAAGGAAATATAATGTATCTAAACCTACAGGACACTGCACAAGCAGTTCTGAGGGGGAACTTTACAGTGAAAAATACATATAGAATTCAGAAAGATCACAAAAGACTAACTCTATACCTCAAGGAATTAGGAAAAAGAACAAATTAAGCCCAATAGAAGCCTTAGCAGAAGGAAGAGAATGAAGAGCAGAGGGAAAATGAATACTATAGAAAAAAAAAATCACCAACCCTAAGTGCTGTTTAATTTTGATTTTTTTAACAAAAATTTTTAACATTTATTTATTTTTTAAGAGACAGACACAGCATCTGAAGCAGGCTCCAGGCTCCAAGCTGTCAGCCCAGAGCCCGATGCACGGCTCGAAGCCATGAACTGTGAGATCATGACCTGAGCTGAAGTCAGAGGCTCAAGCAACTGAGCTACCCAGGACACCCACCCCCCCCCCACCTTAAGTGCTGGTTTTTTGGAAAGGTAAACAAAATTCACAAAATTTTAATGAGACTAAGGACAAAAGAGAGACAATTCAAATAAATAAAATCAGAAATGCAAGAGGATATGTAACTGGCAGCACAGAAATACAAGCAATCATAAGGGACTATTATGAACAATTATACAACAACAAATAGATAACCTAGAAGAAATGGATAATTTTCTAGACTCAGACATTCTACCAACAGAATCAAGAAAATAAAAAGTCTGAACAGAATGATAACAAGAAGGAGATTAAATTAGTAATCAAAAACTTGCCAAAGCAGAAAACCCTAGGACCTGGTGGATTTACTAGAGAATTCTACCAAACATTTAAAGAAGAATTAACACCAATCCTTCTCAAGCTTCTAAAAAATTAAAGAGAGGGGACACTTGCAAACTCATTCTATGAGGCCAACATTACCCTCATATCAAAGCCAGACAGTGGCACCACAAGAAAAGAAAACTGTAGACCAATATCCCTGATGGACATAGATGCAAAAAATGTCAACAAAACATGAAACTGAATTGAAGAACTCAGTGAAAATATTACACACCATGGCCAAGTGGGATTTGTCCCTGGGACACAAAGATGGTTCAACATATGCAAATCAATAAATGTGATACACCACATTGATATAAGGAAAGATAAACATCAGATGGTCATCTCAATAGATGCACAAAAAAATTTTGATAAATACATCTTTTCATGATAAAAAAAAAAAAACTCTCAATGGAGCAGGTATAGAAGGAACATACCTCAGTATAGTAATGTCCATATGCCACAAACCCACAGCTAACATTATACTTAATAGAAAAAAAAAAAAAAAAAAACTGGAAAGCCTTCATCTAAGATCAAGAATAAGAAAAGATTTCCCATTGTTACCACTATTATTCAACATAGTATTGGAAGTTGTATTTAGAGCAATCAAGCAAAAAAAGCAAACCAAAACAAGATAAAATAAAAGGCAATCAAAACAGGAAAGAAATAAAATCATCATTATTTGTCAGTGATACAATTTTATATATTCAATATGCCCCCCAATTAAAAAAAATGGATCTAGTAAATAAATTCAGTAAAGTTGTATGATTTAAAATAAACCCACAGAATTCAGGTGTATTTCTCTACATTAACAAGAAATCTTAAAAGGAAATAAAGGACACTGTCCCACTCATAATATCATCAAAAGCAGTAACGTATCTGAAAGAAATGTATCCAAAGAAGTGAAGAATCTTCACAAGGCCAACAATACCATTCTAGAAGAAATGAAAGAAGAAACAAACGAATGGAAGTGTATCCTGTGTTTGTGGATTAGAAGAATTAATATTGTTAACGTGTCCATGCTACCCAAAGCTGTTGGTAGATTCCATGCAATCCCTATCAAAATTCCAAGGGCATTTTTCACAGAAGTAGAAAAATAATCTGAAAACTTGTAGGGAGCCACAGGAACACCCAGATAGTCAAAGCAGTCATAAGAAAGAAGAATAAAACCAGAGGTATCACACTTCCTGATTTCAAACTACATTGCAAAGCTATAGTAATTAAACCAGTATGATATTGGTATAAAGATATTCACATAGATCATTGAAACAGCCTGGAATTATACCTTCCCATATATGGCCAACTAATATTTGGTAAGGGAGCCATAAACATCCGATAGGGAAAGTAGTGTTGGGAAAACAAGTGGTGTTGGGAAAAGTGAAGAGTTACCTGCAAAAAGAATAAAAAAGGAATTGGAGCCCTGTCTTACACTGCACACAAAAATTAACTTGAAATTGATCAAAAGCAAAATATAAGACCTGAAGCCTTAAAACTCCCAGGAGTAAACATGGGGAAGAAGTTCCTCTAATGCCATGCCCATTGGTCTTGGCAATGTTCTTTTATTTGTTTGTTTGTTGTTTTGGTTTTGTTGTGTTTTGTTTTGTTTTGTTTTTGGATATGACATCAACAGCACAAAAACAAAACAAAACAAACGTCAGAACAAGTGGCACTACATCAAACTTAAAAGATTCTGCACAGCAAAAGAAACATTCAAAAAAATGAATAGGCAACCTACTAAGTGGGAGAAAGTATTTGTAAACCAGGTCTTGGATGAAGTGTTCATATCTAAATTTATGAAGAACTCTTACAACTCAATAAGCAAAAAACAAACAATCTGATTTAAAAAATGGGTGGAGGGCCTTAACAGACATTTCTCCAGTGAAGACATCCAGATGGCCAACAGGCACTTGAAAAGATGTTCCGCATCACTCATCATCAGGGAAATACAAATCAAAACTGCAAGGAGATACCAACTCATACCTGTCAGAATGGCCAGAATCAAGAAGAGGCAAGCATTGGTGAGGATGTATGAAAGAAATTTTCTACACTCTTGGTGGGATTATAAAGTGGTTCAGCTAATATGGAGAACAGTATGGAGGTTCCTCAAAGAATTAAAAATAGAACTACCATGTTTTCCAGTAATGTGACTTCTAGCCATATAACCAACGGAAATGAAAACAGGTCACTGAACATGTATGCACTCTCATGTATTTTGGCTTATTATTCGTGATAGCCAAGAAATGCAAACAATCTAAGTGTCTCAATGGATGAGTGGATAAAGATGAGGTGTGTATATACAACTGAATATTATTCAGCCATGAGAAAAAAAGAAAATCCCGCCATCTGCAATAACATGGCTGGAACCTGAGGACATTATGCCAAATGAGATAAGTCAGAGAAAGAGAAATAGTATATGATAATCACTTACAGGAAGAACCTTAAACACAATGAACTTGAACAAACAGTAAAATGGTAGTTACCAGGAGCTGAGGGTGTGGTAATGGGAGAGATGTGGTTTAATGGCACAAACTTGCAACGTGCAGATAAATAAGTCCCAAAGATCTAATGCACCTTGCAGTTATTATAGATAACTGTGTTATAAACATTACACTTATAAAGACACTAGATTTTCACTGGACCCACCACTGGTAGGGGAAAAATAAATTCTTTAACTCAGATACAGTAGGATTTTAATTCCAGGTGTTCCATTTGCTATTTGCGTAGTTTGGGGAAATTATTTCATCTTTCTGGTAATTTTCCCAATTATATAATTGGAGATAGAATATTTATTGTGGAGAACTGTAATGAAGATTAGGCGAACTAATGCCCGTATTGCTTCCAGTAGACAGTAGCTGCTCAGTAAATGGAAGCGACCACAATCAGCACCACGACTTCTACTACTAAGACCACCATTATTCATCTAGACTATTTGTGTCTTGAGTAGCCTAGAAGTTGTAACATGACTACCTGAGTTTTCCTGAGGAACCAGGAACCCACACAGTCCTGAGGTGACTTTAAAGGTCGAAATAATAATTAGTTGCCACTCCGGGGATTAATCTGGTGTTCAAACACCAGACTCTAGGGGCACATTATCACATTCCAAAGGACTCTTGCTCATTAGTTCACTTACCTTCTTGGAGAAATTTCTTTGTGCCTCAAAATCCTTATCTGTAAAATGGGAACAATTACATATCCACCTCAAGAAGCTGATGTGAGGAATCATATGAGTAAAATGCATGCAAACTTGTTATATACTTTGTAAAACCTAAAGAACACCTAATAAATATAGCTCTCAGTATTGTCAGCTTCTCATTTCTCGGTTCCATGTACCTTTGTCAGAGCAATGCTCATAAAACAAAATTATATTAAGAAAAATGTAAAAGTATTAAATGCATGTAAGATATCTGTGTAGGGGCACCTGGGTGACTCAGTCAGTTAAGCATCTGATTCTAAATTTTGGCTCAGTTCACGATCTCACGGTTTGTGGGATCAAACCCCATCTTGGGCTCTGGACTGACAATATGGAGCCTGCTTGGGATTCTCTCTCTCCTTCTCTGTGCTTCTCCCCTGCTCAAGCTCCCTCTCTCTCTCTCAAAATAAATAAATAAACATTTAAAAAAAAGGATATATGTGTATCTATTACATATGTATATACACACACATATAGAATATATTATCTCTATATAGATTTATCCATGTCTAGATATGTCTCCCCATATATTCTTTGTGTATGTATGTGTGTGTGTATATATATAAATATATGATATATAAGTATATATCTCATATATAAATATATATGATATATAAATACATATGTATATGATGTATAAATATACATATAAATATATATATATATGATACTCTGCAGAAATAACGGCATTTTACTATTTTTACTTAAACGGAAGTCTGCAAAATGAAAAAGCAAGAGACTTACCACAAAAGCACACTGGGATACCCAAACAATGTGAGATTATAAAAGTACACTGCAAGTGTAATGTGCAAAACAAATGTTTCCAATAATACTCTGAAATGTTCTCGTAAGGAACAACTGGTATTTTTCTTTATACGTGCTTCAGGAGCAACAATAGTTTATTAGCCATGTAATTATTAGAGGGACCCTAAAGCATGCATTAGAATTATGGCCTTGCAAAGAAAATGCCTTTGGGTGTTTGGAAATAACCATTGCTTTGCTCTATTTTTTTTTAAAGATCAGTTAATACGAGAACAAACTGAGGGTTGATGGGGAGTGGGAGGGAGGGGAGGGTGGGTGATGGGTATTGAGGAGGGCACCTTTTGGGATGAGCACTGGGTGTTGTATGGAAACCAATTTGACAATAAGTTTCATATATTGAAAAAAAAAGATCAGTTAATAAAAAAAAACATGTTTTGGACTTTAAAGATCTCTCTACTGAATTTATGTCTACATATTTATTTGTTTCCAAGTGTTGTGATATCCTGGCACCTGTACACAGTCATTAGAATAAAAACAGGAACTTCTACGTACTTGTTTGTTCATTAAAAAATATATATATATCCTGCTACCCCTGGAAAGTATTGCTTCAGAATACTGATGAGTTCACAAATGACTATATATTTTATATTCACTTTATTCACATGCAAAATTTTTTCTAGTCCAGGTTTTGCAAGTAGTTCAGTTATCAACTCATTTAGTCAATTGAAAAATATCTCGGGTGTCTCTACTTTATTATTCTGCTAGACAATCGTGTTAATCTTCAAGCTGTAAACTTTAGGGCAGATAAATTGTCATTTATTATAGGATTTCCAGGTATATGTTAAAAATTTCTTTCTAGGCATAAGGTCAAAGATTTCATACATTTTGAGGTATATTATTATGTCTTTAAGACCCAAAATCAGTACTTTCTCACATAAATTTTCGTGTAACATAGAAATAATTTGATTTCCACTTAATATCTGAAAAAACAGCTCCTTTCAAAATTTTGAATTTTAGATACCAATGTAATCAGTCCCTTTGAATTACCCATGAAAGCACTAACTTTATAGAAATTATTTTAAGTCATTTTGCATATTTCCAATATTCTTTACTGGGATTGAAGGAAAAAAATATCTATGTCTTATATCCCACTCTTCTCTCCAAAATCAAAGTTGCTCGATGTGATTCTCTGAATTTATCCTGCAAACATCTCAGGTTTAGTAGGTGCTGATTTCTTGAATATTTAAAAGAGCTCATTTGACCCATGAGTTGTGCATTTGAAATAGCAAATAATAGGATGGATGGTGTAAGATGGAAAATGTCTAATGAGATGAGCTATAAGTTCGTCTTTAGTGTCTGAAATTCTTCCAAACAGCAGTCCAAATATGCTTTTTCACTATCTGCTATTATCATGAGGCAATGATCATGTGCAATCGTATTACTACCACAGGAGAAGGAAGAAGTCCCATATTTCTGAGAATATTAGTTGTAGTATGGTTAGGTCTACTTCCACAATTTAATTTTGTCCATCCTTAAAAATAATTTCAAACTACAAATTGGCATTCTGCTTTGAGGATGCATAAAAACTGTTTGCTCTTATTTGAAGTACATTTGTATGGTCAAACGAGATAGTACTTGGAGGGGGTGATGTATTAACATGCATTGAAAATCTGTCTGGATCCTGTGTTAGGATTTGCAGGTTATTTTTGGCCAGACGGGTGTTGTATCTTTGGACCAAGGGAAACACCCCTTCCTTCTTTTCTCTTTTGTCTAAACACGTGTATATGAGGAACTACACGACTTTGGGATATTTGTATAGTTTCTGTGATAAAGAGCATATGACCATGGATAAGGGGGGGAGGTAAGAAGGGTTTTCTTGGAGTAACCCATTTCAGAAAGTGGCTACATCTTCTCAATCTGCCAGTACGGGTTGTCACTTACAACTCCATGATGTTAAGACAATAGCCAAAAGGAGTGGTAGCAATCTAGGAAAACAGCAAGAGATAAAAATAGGTCTTTTTATTTTAAAAGCATCTTCATTCCTGGGGTCCCACAGTTCACCAAGCAGCTTGCTCTTTCTTTGGGATTCCCAGGTTAGCTCCCCTATTCGGAGTAAGTGTCCACAGTGTAAGTAACAGTCTAGTAACATCATAAATCAGTTCCTCATAAGTTATTTTCCCCAGCCTGATTTATGTATTGATGGTGAGGTTCTTGAGTTAATGTTCTTCTAGATCAAACATCATGGAGTGCAGCGATGATGGTAACTGCTTTTCCAACCATCAAGCCCTCTCTCCTCCCTGCAAACTAAAACTTGGATTACGAGAACCCTGTGTAGAAATTGATCAATGTGATGGGGATATACATATAGAACCAAGACCTGCCCTTTGCTCTTTTTGGGTGAGCATCAGAAATGCTATGTTTCCATAATCATGTAGTACTCGTTTAACGTGTACCAAGCACAGTGTTAACAGCTGGGGGTGGGGAGGTGAATGAAGACATCAAATCACCCCCTCAATAGCCTATACTTTAGTTGGGAAAGTAACAATGGAGACAATATAAGACATTAGGATAAGAATCTACAAGGCACAGAATCAATACAGAGGCGAAATTGACTAATGTCTGGTAGAGAGAAGGAAGAGTAAAGGGACATTTGGGAAGAGGGTAATAGCAATACCAGAGCAGGACTGGGAAGAATTTATAGCATTTTTTTCTGAGACAAAAATATTGAGTGGGAAGGGAAGGTGTCGTAGGCAAATACTCATGGAATAGCATACTATTTGGAGAACCTGGCAGGATTGCCTGGCTCTGTGGTGTTTTATCTCACTTCCTGGGGCACACGCTAAATATTAAATTGCTAGGTCCCATCCCAGAACTATAGAATTTGAATATCTGAATGTGAGACCCGAAGATGTGCATTTGTAAAAGCTCCCTGAATGACAGTGTGCATTTTATTATTTATTTATTTAGTTAGTTACTTAAGTTTACTTATTTATTTAGAGAGAGGGAGAAAGTGTGTATGAGCAGGGGAGGGGCTGAGAGAGAGGGAGAGAGAGAATCCCAAGCAAACTCTGTTTTGTCAGCATGGAGCCCAACGTGGGGCTCTACCTCACCAATCATGGGATCGTGACCTGAGCTGTCATCAAGAGTCAGATACTCAATCAACTGAGCCTCCCAGGCGCCCCTCCACTCTTCTCTCCTTTTTTTCCCCTTAACATTTATTTATTTTTGTGAGACAGAAAGAGACGGAGAGTGAGTGGTGGAGGAGCAGAGAGGGAGGGAGACACAGAATATGAATCAGGCTCCAGGCTCTGAGCTGTCTGCACAGAGTCCGACATGGGGCTCGAACCCACGAACAGTGAGATCATGACCTGAGCTGACTGAGGCCACCCAGATGTCCCTAAAATTTTTGTTAATGTTTATTTTTGAGAGAGAGAGAGAGAGAGAGAGAGAGAGAGAGAGAGAGAGAGAGAGAATAAGCAGGGGAAGGGCATAGAGAGGGGGAGACACAGATCTGAAACAGGCTCCAAGCTCTGAGCTGTCAGCACAGAGCCCAACAAGGGGCTTCAACCCACAAGCTGCGAGATCATGACTTGAGCTGACATCATGAGTCGGAAGGTCAATCCACTGAGCCACCCCAGTGGCCCACGAGTGTGCGTTTTAAAGTCCGGTTTGGTTATGTGAGTGGCCCCAGACAAAGGTGAGGAGACAAGAATGGATCAGTCCTCACCAGGTGCCACAGTGGGAGTGTAGGGGTGGGTGGGATGGGCCACCTTGCACTTATGAGGACAATTCTAGAGACCGTGGATTGGCCTCTGGAGGCTGAGGGACGGGAGGCGGTGTTGACACAGGGGTAAAGACACAGCTGGGCTGCCCTGGCCACAGTAAGAATGGATTGATGGGAACAGACGTGCTGGCTCTCAGTGTTGAAATGCGGTCAAAGGAATTTACCCTAGTGGCCTCACATTGTGCATGGTTCCCCTTCATTTCTCTGCAGCCGTGAATGTAATATGGGGTCAACTGTGAGTGCCACATAAGACACCAACTGTAGTTTTGCCAGCCAGGTGGTTTAAGAGCACACACCCTGTACAACGAGCAGCATTCGTGTGAGTCTTGAGGGAATAGTTTCAGAGAGTGTCAGAGATCTCTCGGTTCAGTCTCGCCTCAGTGCAGCCATCTGAGCCAAGTGTATTCCAAGCACTAACTTTCTAGATGCTTAAAAATTCTCTCCACGCTGTTTCTCTCCTTGTCTATTTCTGGCTGAAATATTCCACCTAATTTCCCTGGATCATCATGGGGCCCGCACAGCACCTGCCCTAGTGTCTCATACTGTGCAAGCCACGGCTGTCTCCGACTCCGGGATGGCTGTAACATGAACTGTGTTCTCTCCCCGTTGTCTCCTGGCTCATTTCCTTGCCTGGGATTCACTTTCGCTCTGCTCTGTAGATTAGGGTTCAGAAACCGCCATTGTCTCTCAAGAGTGCCATCCACATTTCACGCATACCTGTTGCCAAATTGATTCTAACCACAAGCATCTAAACAAACAAGGTTTTATAGGAAGCTTAGGAAAAGTCATCTTACGTATATCATGCAGGGGGCAAAAGCATAAACCCATGAAAGAGGGAATCGCTGCTCACAACAAATGCTTATTGCATACTTCTTCTGAGCTACACATTGTTATATAAACTAGAGACAGTAACATGCTTGATTTGAAGAGATTTACCGTCTCATTGAAGAGGCTGAATATGTGAATGTTAAAAAGATAAATAACATTTAAGAAACAGAAGAAAGACCTCTTGACATACAGAAAGATTGGATTCAAGCTCAATTCAGCAGCTTACTATAACTTTAAAGAAAGCGTTTAGCTTCCCTTCCATTATTGATAAAAATGAGGAAATGATATGTCTTTATGGGTTACTCTACTGCCAAATACAGAATGAAGTCATTCATTCATTCAAGAAGTATTTAAGGGAGAAACACTGTCTCGTACATGCTATTAGGCAATAGAGACACAGTGTGGAACAAGAAAACCCAGATTCCCACTCTCTGAGAGCTTATATTTTAGTGAATAAGATGAGAAAAAAATGCATAAATAAATAGATGGTAAAATACCAAAGAGAGAGGCGGCCAATGCTAAGACCCGAAGAGAAAGAGTGGCCTGTTTAAGGAACAGGTAGGAGGCCCAAATGTGGACGCTGTGATCCAGGTAAGAAATGTAACAAGACAAGCTGGAAAGAAAAGGTGAGCAGGGGACGGTTAATATCAGCTCACATTGCTTAAATTTTCTTTCTACCAGAGAGCTTATTAACCACCTTCATATAGGAATAACCTTCATACAAGCACCCTATAATGCAGACAAAACTATCATCCTCAATTTACAAGCAAGGGAATGGTGTCTTGCTCTAGACTACATGCCTGGGGGACCCAAGATTTGAAGTTGAACATTTTGATTCCAAGCCTGATATTGTTAACCAAAGGCAGGAGTAGTTAAATAAAGAAGATAAAGGGGAAGGAGGAGGAAAAACAAAAAACAACAACAATTAAAACCGTACATTAAGAAAAGCAATCTAGCATTGCATTATATACTCTAGTTTGTGCAAAATTATATATGGACATGTATGCATGCAGAAATTGGAAACTATAAACATTTGCTGACCATGGCGTGACCGTATTTTAGGATAGGAAGTCATAGACTAATATAGAATGATTTTGTTTACTTAAAAAGCAAAACAGATCGTATTTTTTAAATTTATTATTGAAGTATAATTGTCATTCAATTCATAATAGTTTCAGGTGTACAACAAATTGATTAGACAATTCTATACATTGCTCAGTGCTCAACACCAACAGCGTGGTCACCACCTGTCACCATACGGCGTGATTATGATGTTACTGGCTATATTCCCTATGCTGTATTTTTCATCTCAGTGACTTAGTCATTTTGTGAGTGGGAGTTTGTACCTATGTCCCCCATTCCCCCAACCATCTCTACTCTGGCAACCACCAGTTTGTCCTTCATATTTAAAAGTCTGTGTTTTTATTTGCTCATTTTTTTATATCAGATTGTGCTTATATATTTAACTATGCAGCATATAATCATGGAGAAACAAGCACATCAACCTACTAACATTGGATATTTCTGAAAAGCACCATATTAAGAAAGAAGTTGAAAACAGAAACGTAGAGAAGGGGAAAGCAAAGCGTAAAATACAAGTGGCCTTTCTTCTCCTCTGGCATTGGCTATGTTTATGACATATACGGTAGGTCAAAACACGGAAAGAGAGAAAGAAAGGCAGGGACATAAGGAGTTTGGCATCAGGCTGGACTATGAGACTTTTTTCAAGGTTGTTGGTTAAACACTGTGCAAAGCAGTTATCACTTTGGAAGGAGTGATGTGGTGTTTACTTTATTAGTTGTGGATTGTTAACAGAACGCTCTTGGTTTGCAGAGATAGTTTTAATCTGTCCTGAACATCCTTCCGTTTGCAGCTCCTCACTACTCTCAAATATGTTTCATCCCTAAGCCCTTCGATAGCCAGTGCACAAGTCTTCCATTATAACCATGCTTTGATTTTCCCCTGTGCCAAATGGAAGCCTCTTTTTGAGAGGGAGCATCATCTTATCCCAGATTCCCTCCCTTTGTAAGTGACAGTAAATGATTTAGGGGTTAATTGCTTTAAGCGTTCCTTGCTAATATGTTTATTACTGAACATTACTGCAAGCAAAATAATACTTTAATCCAATTTGTACTTTTAAGATAACCATTGATGATTAGTTTAGAAAATAAATGGGAGTCGGGGCAGAGGAGGTGAAGTTATGGATAAAAGGACAGTGACCATGAGTTGATCCTCATGAAGATAAATAGGACCATGCATCTGCTGCTTTTGTACATGTTTGTGTATGTTTAAAATTTTCTGTAAGTGGCATTTAAAAAGAGAAAGGAAGAGACTGAAAGATTGAGAGACTGAAGTAAACTCTTATAAATTTTAAGTTTCCGTCATCATGGTAGTCAGCGCTGAGCTTAGTAGAGATTTTGGAGAAAAGATGAAAAGAATTACTATTTGTATTTAAATATGTTTTTTAGTTTTTAGTTTAATTGCAGTTGACACACAATGTGACATTAGTTTCAGGTGAACAACACAGTGATTCACCTTCTCTATAGTCATTCTGTGCTCACCACTAGCGTGGCGACTGTCTGTCACCATGTAACATTATTACAGCACCACTGACCCTATTCCCTGTGCTGTGCCTTTCAACCCCATGACTCACTCATCCCATAACTGGAAGCCTGTCTCTCCCTCTCCTCTCACCCCTTCTGCCCATCCCCCTCACCACCATCCCCTGGCCACAGCAACCATCAGTTTGTTCACTGTGTTTATGCATCCGTTTCTGAAAAGCTGAAGACAATTATTAGAGTGTCCCTTGGTGTTTTCATAACACATGAAAAGACAGCCTCCAGGAAGAGTGCCTTGATGAAGTGAAGAGTTACCTTTTTACAGGTGAAAACATTCTGGAGATGGGTAGCTCAGGGATGGTGCATTGTCCCCATGACGTCGCAAATGTCCAACCTTCCCTTCCTCTTTCTGCTATGCTGTCCTTAATGTGTGACCTTTGCCTGAGTGCTCACAAGGCAGTGGCTGTATCTGGAAGTCCCACAACATCTTCTGGGCACTGTGAGGAAGAAGGAAGTAGCAAAATGGGGAAAATAGTACCTGTGAAATAAAACCACCACTCACCTTAGCCAACTTCCTCTCTAGGTGTTTTGTCCAGAATCGTGTCAGGTGGGACCTCAGCTGCAAGGGAATCTGGGAAATTTAATTTTCAACTGGGAACACTGTCACTCCCCAGAAAAATTATATAGATACCAGAGAGGTATGTGGAGATACCAAGGAGGATGTGCATTGCATAGGCAGGTGACACTGACCACCAGTCCACCCTTTCCACTCTTTATGCAACATCTTTACGTAAAACTTCTTCCCAAAAATAGAGAACCATCCTCCCCTCTCACCTCCTCTGTCAGAGACAATGACCTGAGATCTAATCTAGTTTTTTTTTTTATATTTTACTCAAAGCCCAGATGAGCACTGGGTGGTGTATGGAAACCAATTTGACAATACATTTCATATTTTTAAAAAAAAACCAAGAATTTTACTCTTATCTGAGACAGAATCCTATTATTAAGATTTCTGCAAAAAAAAATTGTTAAGATAACACGGGGATAGTCACAGATTGCTTACTAAGAGGGGAGACCATTCAAGGGAGTATGTGGAAGAAAAATCTGATTTGTAAAGGACCAAGTCGGAGGCTATTGAAAATCCAGATGAGGCATGGTTAGGTAATGTGAGACGGAGCCACACGAGTGGCATGTTAAATAAAAGCTTTGGATACAGACTCGCTAGATACAATAAACACCAACTAGGATGACACAGTAGCAGAGGTGGTTGACCAGAAAGAAATCAAAGGCGATGCCAAGGTTTCAATGAGTGATGAGTAGAAAAAAGGAAATTCCCCATTTGTCTTTTCTACAACTTTTATTAACTCTGTGGAATGTACAGAGATTATAATTTGCAAATTTTCCCCGGGAAATAATAATATACTCTCATACTTCTCAATGCCACTCTTCAATTTATAAAGTACGTTAATGATAACAATAAATACCATTTGCTTGGTGCCCATTATGGGCCAAACTTCCGTGCAGACCATTTCAGCATTATCCCCTTTAATCAGGAAAAGAATCTATTAAGAAAAGAAATAGATTCCCTTCCTAGAGATGCAGAATCTCACTTAGAAAAGATCACACAGCTGGGATTGAAACTCCTATTTGCATTGCTACAAAGGATATGTCCTTTCTCCACTCCACTGCCTTGCATACGTTATCATTCATATACATTTGCATATTTGCATTTTTGCAGATGAGCTTTTAAACATAGAAGCATCTTTGCATCTTCATGTGGATGGAGGGAGTACATGGGAAGAGAAATCCCCTTCTAGAGATCTCTGACTCTGTTAGCACTTTTCCTGCTGACTCTCATACTGTCTGTGCTGGCACAAAGGGAATTTCTACCGATGACATTAGCATTCTGGAAAGTTTAAGACTTCAGATACAAATATTTCCAGGATTGCCAGAGGAAGTAGGCCCCTGGGAAGAGTAACAACAAGTGGCTGATGGAGGTAAAAGCCATTGGGCCGCAGACTCTGTGAAAGTCAAAGTTTGTGGACTACATGATGCACGGGCTTTAGGAACGAGGGCCTCCAGAAGTAGACCATGGATTCAGCACCCCAGGACAACCCATTTCACTTCTGAACCTTCCTTGCCCATGCTTCTCCTTGGTTGTAGCCCTCAGTCTCTTTCAAACAGAAAATAAACCTGCACTCAGTAAGGAGAGATGTTATTCCAAAAGATTTTTGCAAGGAAAAGGAACTTTTGCCATAGGGAGAATGCTCTGATGGTAAGATCTGCAAGCCTCACAAGGGTTGGGTTAAAAACAAAAAAATGTCAGATTTTTACCTGAATGGTAGTGTTGGCAATGGGATGAAAAAAAGACATGGCTGGAGAGTAGATCAGAGCAAGTTTTACCTGACGCCTGCTTCTTCTCAGGTGGGGTTCTGTGCGGAGACAGCCCGCAGATGGGTCAGAGTTCAGGGGTCTAGAAGAAGGAGAAAAATTTAAGTTTGGTTAACAAGCACTTTGCTCAGATTGATCACTGGGGCTACCATAGCTAGTCATGTGTGAGGTGGAGATTATGAATTGGGAGGGTCTGCATCTGGCCTGCTCATGGATGAATGAGGGAGGTGTCCATGGGTCTTAGACAAGGCATGGGGAAGGGTACACGAGTCTTTGTAGTTCACTGTTCCCTTGGAATGCAAGGATTGAGGAGTTTCTTAACTGTCACAGTTTTCCGGGATCAAGGATTCAGGTGAAGTTCATCATCGCCATCCATCCCAGACAAGTCTTCTCTTTTCGGTTCTTCTCCCCAGACACACTTTTAAAGTTAGCTTCAGAGGGAAAAACAGACCTATCCATTCTCTTCTAATGTAGAAAATTCTGGGCGGGGATTCCAGGCGCCATATGCCTTAACTCTGCTGGGTGAAGACAGGGTGCGAGCGTGTAGAAGGCCGATTCCATGTGGTCGGGTGGGAGTTGAGGTGCCAGGATTCCACCCTTACAGGATGTCTTTCCTGACAATATGCTGATCCGAGCTAGTCACATGATCAATTATTCTGGGCAACCAAAGAGAGTCGCTACCGTAATCCACCATGCCTTGTTTCTGGATGAGCATTTTGTAAATTTTATTTTGACACATGTACAGCTTGGAAATGATTTACTGAGGCCCGGAGACTCATAGTATTGCCACAACAGCTGAGTGTCTTTGATACTTGGATGCCTCCGCACATGGCTCCACTGGGAGTAGTAGAGGTCTTTGAATCTCTTCTTCAGTGCACGTAGAGATGAATGTCTGCTCCTGTTGACACATCTTGCCTCTTCCATTATTCAAGGGACGCTGTGTGATGCTGACATTTTAAGCTAGTCCTGGAAATAGGGTTCAGCTTGAGGTCTTATATTGCACTTAAGATATCCAGCTTTGCTGTTATTGTAGCCACCCTGCTCCTACTGGGAAACAGAAACAGTTGTTATCAAAGAACTAGAACACCAGACGTTACAGAGTAAGAGATGCTTATAGAGTAAGAAATGGCATAACACTAAATCTGGTTTATCAGGGCATGTGTAATAGAAGCTTGGATTATATTATGTACTCTTATAACCTTTTTTTCAAACATGAAAAATTAGATTCTGAATTGGTTACAAGAGATTTCTCAGTGAGATCTGTCCATCCTTCATTTTGCAGAGAAATTCATAATGAGCAGATAGGAACACTTTAAAAAATATACATTCCTAAGAGTAAGAGCAAAAACCAGAGTTTTGGATTTTTAGAGAACATTATAAAAATTATGCCAGGGTCACTTTGATTTTTACAGGTGAACTTAATCTCATTAACTGAACTGGATTTTCAAGTTTCATTATTTTCAAATGAGTATTTGGAGACTCAGAGTCTTTAAAAAGAGATTTTTTTTAAAGCAAAATTGGTTCTAAAGTACTAAAAACCAATCACTAACAGAACATTGCTTTTGAATCGTCTCTGCATTACTCTTTCAACTAAAAAGTAAAAATAAAAATATTATACTCAGTCCCAACTCCAAGAAATTATCATACTGCTTTCCATATTTTTCCCTAGAAGTATTAAAAGGATGTGATAGCTTTCTTAACCTCTTAAGCATGTATTACTTTATAAGCATATACTCCATAAGTATAACACATGAGGGATTAGTTGATATTAGCTTAGTTATTTTTTTTTAACTATGTGGATTGTTGAAGAAAGAACTAAAACCTTGAAAAAAAATGTTTAAATCCTGAATTTACCAGTGGCCAAGTGTGTGAATTAGCACCAATTTTTAGGTGCTTGTTTTTTTGAGCCACCATGTACAGATAATACTTGTCCAGTAAATTCTGTTAAGAATTTTCAAAGATATAAAAAGCCTCGCATGGTAGTTTAATAGTTGCATAGTAACTATTAAAATTCAATCTTCGGATTTGAACTTGTCCTAAAAAGTACTTTTTTTTTCCTGATGACTTTGAAATGATCTCTCTATCTCTCTCTCTTTTTTTTTTTAATGTTTGTTTATTTTTGAGACAGAGAGAGACAGAGTATGAATGGGGGAGGGGCAGAGAGAGATGGAGACACAGAATCGGAAACAGGCTTCAGGCTCTGAGCTAGCAGCACAGAGCCCAACGCAGGGCTCAAACTCACAGAGTGTGAGATCAGACCTGAGCCAAAGTCAGATGCTTAACCGACTGAGCCACCTAGGTGCCCCCGAAGTGATCTCTTGACTGCTAGCATGTTGGGATGCGATTGTGGCTAGTTGACTTTGCCCTAAGTAGGGGGTACCTAGTAGGTAAGTACCTCCAGAGAGGAGATTGCTCACAGCTGTCTACTTTTATATGTGCATCCTAAAGCCCACAGTTTAGTGAAGAACACACTGTTGTCTCTAAGGAAATATGTCTGGTCGGGATGGGCAAAAATAAGCCACCCACATGTTCTGCCAAAGGCCAACCATGCTTCCCTGATTGTATTTAGGAAAAAATGTCATCTTCGGAGCCTCTGGGTAAAACATTCTCTCCCAATTTTATGTCATCACAGCTAAATTTGTTTGGTAAAGCCTGAATATGAGTCAATTGGCAAAGAGTTGTTTGTATGAAATCTTCAGTAAGTGTTATCACTATCTTCACCTCTGCTACTTTTTCAGTTCTTTTGTGGAGATGTGTAGACTTACTCTCATTCAGACTTTCTGAGTCAGCACATCTGGCCCACATCTGCTTTTCAAACCCTATTGCTATCTCTGCTATGCAGCAAGATATTACAACTCTAGTCTTTACATCTTCAATGTAAAGTTGAAGACACATATACCTACTTCTAAAGTTTTCATAGGAAGAAGTAGAAAGTAGACACATAAGTATAAAGATGCCCAGGAATTGGTAGTTTCACGTGAACAGTTAAGTCTGTTTATCTGGTTCCGGATTCCTCAACATTTCTCCTTAATTAAATATAAATAGTACTAACATGACAGAATAGCTGAGATGTAATCCTAATGCTCCCCCATTTTGAATTTCCTTTGTAGGATAAGATTTATAATATAGTTAATTTTTATCTCATGTCAGTTATTGAAATAAACATTTTACATAGATTACCTGGGATGTTAGTCTCCTCATCAGATGCCTGAGGAGAGTGAAGCCATTAGGTTAAGGATTCCTGAGAAATGGCTAAAGTTCTCATTCAGAAACATGGGGCAGAAGGATACCAGCCCTGTGCCACCCAATTCCAACATCGTGATGTCCCTTGTCTAACCTTCTCATCCTCTTCAGGAGCCAAATGAACAATTCCAGCAGTTAGTTTCTGTGTTCCTTCTATCTGCTTTCTAGCATTCTTCTTCCCTATTCTTTCCAGTGAGGCCCTGAAACTGTCTTTTGTTGAAGGTCTCATTTCCAGCCCATTCCATATAACAGAGTTGTTAGGCCAGCATGAAAAGAAAGCAAAGCTCACTCTTGGGGACAGAATGAAACAGCAGGGGTGCATTTACTACAGGACAACACATATCAGAATGGAGGATAAAGCAAACTTCTGTTAAGTACAATCTGTAACTATTCATAAGAATATGTCAGGGCACCTGGGTGGCTCAGTCGGTTCAGCATCCAACTTTGGCTCAGGTCATGGTCTCGTGGTTCGTGAGTTCGAGCCCCATTGGACTCTGTGCTGACAGCTTAGAGCCTGGAGCCCCCTCAGATTCTGTGTCTCCCTCTCTCTCTTTGCCCTCTCCTGCTGATGCTCTGTCTCTCTCTCCTTCAAAAATAAATAAACATTAAAAAAAAAAAAAAAAGATTTACAAGCCTCCTTAATATTTTCAGTCTTAACAGACCAAACAAAACTGACCCAATCTTAGCACAATTTAACAAATTCCTCTGCTTTTTTTCCCACGAGATTTATATTTTCAGAAATTATAATACAAGTTATTATTATTATTATTATTATTATCATTTGAGAGAGAGCGAGAGAGAGTGGGGGAGAGGGGTAGAGGGAGAGAGAGAGAATCTCAAGCACAGCCCATGCCCAATGCTGATGCCAATCTGGGGCTCGATCCCCCAACCCTGGGATCTTGACCTGAGCCAAAATCAAGAGTCGGATGGATGCTCAATCAACTGAGCTAACTGGGCACCTCAAGAACTTACAATGTAATTAAGTTATCCTTCCACAAACTTTATATTAGTTAAAGTTTTATCATTCATGATTCTATATCACATCCTGAAAACATCACTTTAGAATAAAACTTTCTTTTACTTTTAATAAACAAAAGCACATTTTCTTTCTTTGCATATACATTTCTTCTTGTCTGCCACTACTGAACATAATATATTCTCAATCACCCATATTAACGTGATGTTTGGTAACTGTCTTCTACCTTGGAGAGTTAAATGAGATTAGGTCTGTCTGATACAGCCATAAAGGTAACAAATACTAATAATATCGTGCCCCACAGCCATGCATATCCTCTTCACAACTTTTTAATAAGACAAACATAAACACATGTGCAAAACTGTCCCAAAGACATAACTATATAATATATAAAAATGAAAATGAAAGAAATAGGTATGAAATCCATATTTTAGTATTCTGCCTTAGTTAAAAATATGTAAGTATTCAAAGATAATTGATTTAATATTGGTTCAAAATTACATTCTATTAATATAAAAATGTTTGTCAGAAATCTAATCAATCTAATTGAACACATACTTTATTGTTTTTAATAATTCTAGGTGGCAGAATGTTATCTCAATCTATCCATTAAACAATATGGTAAAAAGTGTAGGAATTTCATATTAACTAATATTTTAAGGAGAAAAATACAAATCTTATTTTAAAATAAAATGTATAATTCTATTATGATGCATTCCTTTAAAATCAGGGAAAATAGGTGCTTTAAAAACCCAAATTATCACAAGAATTTAATTTGTCCAAGGATTCTTTGATTATGTGACTTTGGTTTATCTGAGGAAATGCCTGCCAGATAATATTTTCAATAATGAAGCTTTCTATATGTACGTACAATTTTGTTGTTATTTTCCAAAAAAAAGGCTAGCACCTTAAAGAGTTAGAAGTTCAGTTTCTTTATTTTCCGGATTCAATCAACAAAACTATATTATGTATTTATACTTCTAGCACCTCCTAGCAACTTTTAACCATGACTTTATATCAGGGGATGGGGCCTCTGATTAATATGTGGGATCCTTTCACAAACTTGGCCAGTCAATTGCCTTTGAAAATCAATGATACACATAATCTCCTTTGTAGTCATTTTGGCTGAAGACACGGTTGACCGAAGACATCACTTGATGGGAACTTAACCCTTATAAAGGGAATAAAGTAAAAGTTGTTGTTTGAGTGACTTCTAAGACCTTTAAAATGCTCTAACTTGTAATATAAACTACTTTAAGATATGTCTTAGTGTCATGGAACAGAAAATCCCAAAATGCTAATAATTCAAGAATGGCAGTTTGGTTGTCTAGGTAGAGGGGGCACACATCTGTGTCTGCAGCCCTCAGTCCTTTCTAACTCAGGCTTCTCCTACTTTACTGCCCTTCCTTTGCTGAGGTCTGACTCTCCTCATGGTGGCCTACCAAGTGTAATGCCCGAAGTTCCGAAACCTCCCACAAAAGTCCACCAGAGTCGTAAGTCAAAGCCAAGGGGCAAGGGTCGTTTATTGCAGGTTTGAACCTGGTCCTCTGCGCACTCCTCGCCGGTGACGCAAGAGGCCTCGATCAGGGTTGGTACAGCGTTTTTATAGACAGAGACAAATAGCACAGGGGAGGTTTCAAATTATGAGGGGCCTGATTAGTTGATTTTATTTTTTTTAAATTTTTTTTCAACGTTTTTTATTTATTTTTGGGACAGAGAGAGACAGAGCATGAATGGGGGAGGGGCAGAGAGAGAGGGAGACACAGAATCGGAAACAGGCTCCAGGCTCCAGGCTCCGAGCCATCAGCCCAGAGCCTGACGCAGGGCTCGAACTCACGGACCGCGAGATCGTGACCTGGCTGAAGTCGGACGCTTAACCGACTGCGCCACCCAGGCGCCCCTGATTAGTTGATTTTAAAGTAAGGACATTTGTTGTTCTCTGATTGGGCGTCCTTTGTCTGTCCTTTGGCGGGAAGGCTTTGTCCCTTACTTGTGGTGGGAGGAAAAAAGGGGGAAGGGGGAAGAGGGTAGGGTAGGTGAGGAATGTGCGAAGCAAGCAGGTTTACAGAAGCGAGAAATGCCGGTTAGTTTATGTACAATCACTCATCCATTACCTATCAGACTACATTTAGGAAGGTTTACAACCCATTCTACTACACAGCGGGTTACATTCAGGAAAGGCCTCACAATGCTCGTAGCAAACAGCAAGCAAAAAAGACTTCTCAGCAATTGTATTTCTTATCAAAGATCCATAATAAGCAGAAAAGAGAACCTAGCTTTAAACTAAGGCAGGGCTGTCATTTGGATTGTTCCTTTCACCAAGTCTGCTGGAGACCCAGACACTAGACCCACATTCCAGGAAAGAGAAGGAGAAGAGAAATGGCAAAGCCCCATGCTCCAAAGTCACCTTCTGCAAGCTTTACACAATGTGTTGCTTACATGTAAGTCGTTAAAAATCAATACCAAGATCACAAAAAGCTGAAGCAGGGAATGGATGGGTTTATGGTCCTTTTGATTAAAAATAACATTTTTTACTGGTAAAGAACAGGGAAAATGGATACTTGGTGGCAACTAGTAACCTCTACCACATAAAATTATCTAAGTTTAACATCATGGATGTAAATCAATTACTTAATTGTGCATTTTAAGTTGAATTACAAAGTAGAAACATCACATCAAAAAGCAAATTCTTTTAATTATTTTAAGAACATAAAATGGCAAATAATCATAGATTCCAGGTATTAGTACTCTAGCATGGTTCTGTTTGATATTTATAAATATAATTCTAAACCTTTCCAGGGTAAAAAAAAAAAAATGCTCACTCTTGAAGGAAACCCATTTGTATCACAGTTGAGTGTTTGCAGTGACTGCCTGGGCTGTTTGCAGTATCCCCTCAGCTTGATCTGATTCTGGATGTCCACCAAAGACCTGACCTGGCTGTTGATTGGGTTCTTCTCTGTAACACTGATGGGAGTCATTGAGCCCTGTTTATGGTTCCAGTGTGAATAGGGTTTCTCATTCTGTATTGTCCATTCAAACCACTGCCTACCTGCCTGGTCTGACCATTCAAGGTCAACATAGAGATCAACAACTCTACCCAGAGTCGATTGTATTTAAATGTCTTCCCTTATAACCATTACAGATCTCTTCCTCCCGGGGCTTTGTCTTTGCCCCAAGCTTTATGCCTTTCCACTTTAAGGCTTTATAGCATCATTCTACTTTTAGAGCTTTAAAAATTATCTCAAGCTTCTGGTGTCCAAGGACACGCCTCAAGAATCTGCCTTTGCCAAATTTATGGGCAGTCTTGTCTCAGAACTGAATGTGAATTGCACACACCCATATGGATGTTCCTGCTGAGAACTGGACTTTTGAAAAATAAATGGCTAAAAAACTGAAACAGTAATTCTATCTGTTCTGTTCACTCCAGGCTGAAGTTCTCCAGCTTGCTTCTTGTCGTGAATGTATCACAGGTGATACTTGGCAACTGGCTAGCGTCTAGCTTCATGAAAAATAGAAAAGTACAAGTGGACAGAACTGGCTTGTTGTTTTGATTTTTCATGGGACAGAGACAAAGTTCTTCCTAGAAAGAGACAAATATGAGATGCAGCAAGCAGTATACAATTTTGCTTTTTTCCCCCCCTTAAATATTACATATAAATGACTTTACTCACTTCTTCAATATTCAACTTCGGCTCTATTTCACTATACTGCTTATGAGAAGAAGAGACAGTCACTTGCTTTACAGAGGAGCTAGACTCTCATAGAACATATTTTGCAAACTCTGAATCCATTTTCAGGTAATAGGGTCTTTTATACCATAGGATGATGAAGAAAATGAAAGATTGGGGCGCCTGGGTGGCGCAGTCGGTTAAGCGTCCGACTTCAGCCAGGTCACGATCTCGCGGTCTGTGCGTTCGAGCCCCGCGTCAGGCTCTGGGCTGATGGCTCAGAGCCTGGAGCCTGTTTCCGATTCTGTGTCTCCCTCTCTCTCTGCCCCTCCCCCGTTCATGCTCTGTCTCTCTCTGTCCCAAAAATAAATAAACGTTGAAAAAAAAATTTTAGAAAATGAAAGATTTCTGGCATACAGAAATATGGAAGAATTTTATTACTTAAAACAATTCTATCATTCAGAAAGTACTGAGTAGCACTCTTGGCAGAAATTGTTTCTGTTTGATTCTAAAATGGATATTCCAAACAAAATTTATGAGAGGGAAAAAAAAAATCTTCTCCTTGTGTGGAATCTCACCATCTCATCCCAATATCAGCCTCATTGGATGACTATGACATTCAGGGGTCTCTTTACAGGAGGAAACTTGCTTTCCCTGTTGTGACTTGTGTATGTAAGATATTTGGCTGAGAATATTTATACACATTATTATTACTATTTTCTTATTACTATTACTATCATCACTCTGATTATCCACATACAATTATGCAATGTATTTAAATTTATTTTTATATTTATTTTTATTAGTTTTTATTTTTGAGCTGGGGAGGGGCCAAAAGAGAGAGGATCCTAACAGGCTCCACATCCAGAATAGGTCCCGATTTGGGGTTCAGTCCCACAACCCTGGGATCATGATCTGAGCTGAAAACAAGAGTCAGTTGCTCAACCAACAAAGCCACCCAGGCACCCCTGTGCAGTGTTTCAAAGGATGTTCAAAAAAGCTGAACAGTCACATTCACTGTGAATCAAGTTAACACTATCAGTTAAGACTTTTTTGGAACTTCGAGACTGTTGCATTACGCAGGAGTACACGCTTTGTCCTTGTTTTTCATTGTTTTGTTTTGTTTTGTTTTTTTCTAAATGTCTACATTGTCACGTAATTTCTGGCTATGAGTCTGTTATCCTTTTTTTTTTTTTTTTTTTTTTTTTTTTAAATTTATATTTTGTCAAATAATTTCTGGCTATTCTTCTGTTATGCTTTTTTTTTTTTTTTTTTTTTTTAATTTATCTGAAGATTAAAAGAAAGCCTTCCTTCCCTGCCTGAGGATCTGGAATTCATCTAACTTCATACTTCCTACCTCAGTCCATCAGTGTGACTTGTGTGTCTCTCATGGCCCCCATTCTCACTTCTGTTCCGCACCTGCCCGACTGCTACTTCTGGTGGCCTTCCAACCTGAGATATCCCAGCTTTCCTTGGAAGGTTCTTCCAGGTCATGTGAACAGTATTAAAAAAAAAAAAAGAGGGGTGTCTGTAAAAGCTGCAGCTGGAGCCCCTACCCAGAAAAGTGGAAGCACTAACTGGTGAATTCCATTATGAATGCATTAAAGGTTGAAAAGCACTATTCGGTGTTTGAGTGGGTCCCATGAGAGTACGAGAGGAAAAGCAATCTCCTTGCTTCTTGCTCAAAAAAGGATCCTTCAGTTCCTCTCTACACAGGTACAGCCAAACAATTTGCAAAAATGGCACTTATTATGCTCTGTTCACATGGTAGAGATTTTTTTTTTCTCCCTCTGTCTCTGAAAAAAAAAAAAATCATTACTGCCTTCCTGTTCAGTTCTAGGGGCTGGTAGAGTATGGTCCGTTGCAACAGCAAAATTGTGATTTTGGATTGTATAAGCTATTTTTCCTCCTTAAAGGAGCAGGGGAGACCTTTCTGAAGATTAGAGAGAATGTTAAGCAACAACAACAAGAATCTACAACCAGGTTTTGGACAGAAGGCAGGGGTGGGGGGTTCAGGGGGGGGGGTCACCCAAGACTGAGTGTGGTAGATCAGAAGGGGCATAAGGATTGCACATAAGTCAGAGTTGACATTTTGTACTAATTATGCTGCTTACTCGATACATCACTGAATGATCAAATGTAAATTTTCTTAACTTTCAAAACGTATTCATAATAGTTATGTGATATGACGAGGGGTAATCTGGAAAATATTTTTAGAGCACCTGGCATAAAACCATAAGACAAAAACTAAGCCAACAAATGGCTCATTCCCTTCCACACAGTTTGGGAATTAGAAGGGTTACTCTCAAAATTAAATTTAATTAATTAATTAATTAATTAATTAAAAAGTAGAGAAAATGATGGAAAAATTTGAGAGAACCAAGGTGTGGAATTCATTTCTTTGTGTTTTCTGTTTACTCTCTTTGTTGGTATCGGCTTCCCTGAAGCCCTACCTTCTTCCAGTGCATGGGGCCTTTTGCCTTGAGGAGATGTCCTTCCTCCCCTGTGATGTCCCCTACTGGGACTCTTCATTCCTGTGCCCTCTGCTAATTTAAGAAACTAAGTCACAAAATGATGAAAGGCATTGTTTGCTGACCCAACCTGATGGAAGCTTCAGAAAAGAAATTTCATAAATCCCGGCCAGTGGAAAGACAGCTAAAATTTCATACCCACTCCTCTCCCTACAGAGAAGACTTTCTCAGAATTCCACAAGTGTAACTTGTCCACTGTCCACACATGACCTCTGGGTTGTGACTCTCCCCGTGTTCCCATTCCCAATTCTCGTGGCCCCAGATGGATCCTGTGGAGAATGCCCTCCAACGCTGTTTCTCCCCACACCTCTGTGTTCCTGTTGGCCATTTCTCTGATGCAAGAATCAAGAAATGTGTATTATGATCGTCATATTTTTTTTTTCCTTCCACTAACTGTTCCTCTCACATGGAGGAATTTAGAGGATGATACTGGAGGAAACAGGATCATTTTTCATCAGAATTCTCTTTCTCATTTTGGCACCCTGATGTCTTTTGTTAATCTGCCTGCCTTCCTACCTCGAATCTCTGCCATGCCTGTTTCTGACAGCTGATAAATATGTCGCCGCTTATCATCATTCTGATACCGGCATCTGCCTCGCAGTTCCTTTGACATTTTTGTGCAGTCAGCCGGTCAGCCAGTATCCGAGTTGTATTCTCTGGCCCATATGCTACGTCTCTGATTCTGGCTCACAAATGATTGGAGAATCGGGTGAGCATGTGACGTTCTACCACAAGCTCGTGTTGTCCCACGTAAACCCAGACCTTCTGCCTATGGATACCCTTGGTGTTCATTTCTTTTAAATGCCCTGCTGATGGACTCACCATTTTGTTTCTGCTTTATCAAGAAGTGTGGGCGTGGCCATAAAGCATGGAAAGTACCTCAGAGAAGAACCATCTGGGTCTTCTTCATACTAGCTGTGAAATCTCAGGCAAGTTATTTAACCTCCCTGAGCTTTTCTTCTCTTATCTTTGAAACATGAGTAATAACACAGCTTTCTTGTTATTACCTCACAACACGTAGTGGATGTTTAACAAATTTATGTCCCCAGGGTCCATGGTAGGGGAGGAAACATAATTTTACCTCCACCTTTTTGAGTTTTTGGCTGCAATCCCTATCGTAAAAGGCAGATTCATAAGAGAAAAGCAGGTAGAAGTTTCTTAGCGTGTATGTCTCATGTGTTTATGGGAGTTACTCAGAGAAAAATGAGTAACTCTCCAGCGCGACTTGGAATTCAGACTTAAATGACATCTTAATAGGGAAGGGCAGAAGGGATGTAGCCTCTCAGGGGAGAGTAAATGTGCTTTAGGGAAGATGAACAGGCTCTTGGAAGAAGAGATGGCAGAAAGTTTGGGTGTGGTGTCATCTTCTGATGTCTTCTCCTATAATAAGAGTCCCTCTTCTTTGGTGATAAAACTCCTAGGGAGGGGATTCATGACAGTTGAGTTCCTTGGAGGACCTGTCTTTAGGAGGTAGATAAGTGGAGCTCAGAGAAAACCTCTGTCTGCCTGTGATGTTTTTCAAGTGCCTACAGCTCAAGATAATCAATAGGCCACCAAAGTGGCCTATTAGGGGGTGCCATGCCTGAACTGCCACATATTTTGACATTCCATATGATTGCTACCCTTCAGTGCCTTCACCTCCCTACCCATTCCTTTCTTCCTCTCTCCTCCACCCTGTATACTCATTTCTAATTTCTGTGTGATGGGAGAGTTGTGAATGGGAGAAATCTAATGTCTGTTGACTGTCCTTAGGGGAGACAATTTCATGTCTAAATCCCCTACAGGTGTTTCATTTAATCCTTTTATTTTGAATCCCAACCTCACCCACATTGCCTGCTGAAGTGCCTGGTGCTTTCTGTGCCTGAGACCTTTCTGAGAAATGGGGGGTACAAATTGTGTTGCTTCTTCTTGACTCTGCCCTGCTAGGTATTTTGGCTTCCATTCTTTTAGCTCTGCTACGTCCTCTAAACACTTGTTATTATCTGCCAGTCTTCATTAACTTTGTTGACATCTCTCCATCATGACTCTCTCCTTCCAAATGCCTTTGTCGTAGAGATTAGATCTTTTTATTCCTTTAGGTAGGGCTTCTGGAAGGAGTCCTGGTGGGTTCACATCTGTACCTCATGGTATCTGGAACTCCAAGGAGATAGTCCTATAGGATCCTTCATCTAAAACTATAATGAATTGCACTCTGTGATTTTAGTGTAGGTGTGCTTTGATGCCTGTATTTTCGTAAGCTTTATTCACATTTAATATATATATTAGATGTTAATTATATAACATTGCCCATGCCCACTGAAAATGTGCTATTGCTTTGGGAGTCAACAGAGTTTTTCTTCTGTTTGTTTATTGAAATGGCTTTAAGTATGCATTTGTACCTAATTTCAGAAAATAATTATGTTATAAATTTGTTTTAATTTTTTTAATGTATAAATGTAGAAAAGCTGGGGATGAAAGGTAAATTTAGGATATACTCTGTACATTTCTACCAAACTGAAATTTGCTTTGTGCTCCAGAATATATGTAGAGTCTCAACACTGGTTATTGGAATTGTGTAATGTTGATTTTTTTTTTCCTAGTGGGTGGTTTGTATTCTTATTATAACTTTGGAGTCTTAGAGGGTATTAAATGGCATGTGTTACTACAGGGATGCCAGTGGGGTGCATTGAATAAATACACTCTCTGCTTATCTACTCATAATAAGCTTGGAGAAGTATCCCTTTTTATGAGAAATTATGCTAATTTTAAGGACACTCGTAATTTAATTGGGGTATCAATTCTTACCTCTTCCTGCATTCATTTCTCTAAAATATAACATCCGTTCATATGACATATTTGATATTGCACCCCCTTTTTCAACATTATTTTGTTCCTGAAGAGAGTGTTTCAGCTTCGAATGCAACTCTTCTGGGAACGCTTTCTTGTTAACTTAAAAAACATATAGAGTTAGACTTCCAACCAAAAATGCCAAAAAAATTTAAGTAACTTTTTTTTTTCTTTAGTAAGCATTAGAAGTTCAAATGATTGCCACAACAGACATGGCTAATGTTCAAAACTCAACAGACGTGGCTGTATTTCCAAACATCAATGTATTCCTAGTGAGCCATACTGTGGAAAGAGCTGTTTTTCTGAGAAAGTCTTTGTTTCTTCAGTGCAGTGATGATCTTTCTGATACCTTATGAGATTTGGTCCTAACTAGGATAGTTCATCTTTCCTCTGAATGTACATTTGCCTGTGCATTAATATTAAACTCCAACTGAAGGAAATTTGTTTGAAATTTTTTTTTTTTGATGTTTATTATTGAGAGAGAGACAGAGAGACAGAGAGAGACAGAGCATGAGTTGGGGAGGGGCAGAGAGGAAGACACAGAATCTGAAGCAGGCTCCAGGCTTAGAGTTGTTAGCACAGAGCCAGACACGGGGGTCGAACACATGAGCCATGAGATCATGACCTGAGCCAAAGTTGGACACTTAACTGACTGAGCCACCAAGGTGCCCCTGAAGGAACTTTCAATATACGTACTATAGACTGACTTGCTTTGGACATTGAAATCTAACTCTCTGAAAGTGCCATTACTCACTTAACAAAGCTTGTTTAAAAATTAACAACTATTGATCAATAAAAACAAAAGAGAAATAGCATAATTTACTTTTTTTCATAATGTCTTAAAAATCATATTTATATTTGTTCATTGTAGAAAAGATGGGAAACAAAGAATAAAATTGCATAGTCTCATCATCTAGAAATTAGCAATGTTAACATAAGAACCTTTATCTTTCCAGATGAAACAATCATTGGAAATATGGCAGCTCCTAGAATAGGCTCTGGATTATTGAGCATCCAGTAAAAAGAAGCTATTATTGCAAGTTGTGATTTTCGGCACAAAAATTTACAAAATCATAATAATATTTTAATGTGTATAATTATTTGTATTATTTTCATTTTAAATATATTTTAAATATTTGTAAATTAAAATTTTATGGTATACTTAAATAGGACTGGCATTACTTTATATAAAGAATATAGTTAGCTGAGGCAAATCACTATTATTGATGGTTAATTTTCATATAATTTGAAATTAAACACTTGCCAGTGAAGCCAAATTTAGTATGTAATGAATATATGTTAGAGAAAAATATATGATAGAAGAATTTTATGCAACAAAATGTTTCTTCAAAAAATATTTAGGCCAGGAGTGCCTGGGTGGCTTAGTCGGTTGAGCATCCGACTTCAGCTCAGGTCATGATCTCACAGCTCGTGAGTTCGAGCCCCATGTCAGGCTCTGTGCTGACGGCTCAGAGCCTGGAGCCTGCTTTGGATTCTGTGTTTCCCTCTCTCTCTGCCCCTAACCCACTCGCATTCTGTCTCTGTCTCTCTCAAAAAAATAAATAAACATTAAAAAAATATTTTAAAAAATATTTAGGCCAGACCACCTGGGGGGTTCAGTTGCTTAAGCGTCCGGCTTCAGCTTATGTCGTGATCTCATGGTTCATGGGTTCGAGCCCCGCATTGGGCTCTATGCTGACAGCTCAGAGCCTGGAGCCATCTTCAGACTCTGTGTCTTCCTCTCTCACACACTCTCTCTCTCTGAAAAATAAATAATCATTAAAAAATTATTTAGACCAGCGTTAACTCAGTTTAAGCATAAATCACATGACCACTTTATTCTATTTGTACATAAAGTAATCAAGTATTTAATGACTGGGTAAGAATCCTTGCAGTTCCTTTAAATTCAAAAATTCTGTGATACTAAAATCTGAGTTTAATATCAAGTTATAGAATCAGAGATTATTAGAGTAGGAAAGAACATAGACATTTATTTGCAAAGAATGTCGGTCTCCAAATATAGACAACATAGGGCTCTCATACCTCTATCCAATTTTTACATTCTAGTAGAAAAAAAGTTGAAAACCACAGTTTCAACCACAGTTGAAAATGGTTACATTTTCAAGAAATATACATTTCCTCATAAACATCCAATATATATTATATATGTTTGGGGAAAATGCTTGTCTTTAGAATAATTATAATTATCTGATTTTTTTTTTTTTTATCTTTGAAAGACAGAGCACTAGTTGGGGAGGGGCAGCGATAGAGGGAGACACAGAATCCGAAGTAGGCGCCAGGGTCTGAGCTGTCAGCACAGAGCCCAACACGGGGCTAGAACTCACACATGGTGAAATCATGACATGAGCCAAAGTTGGACACAACTGACAGCCACCCAGGCACCCTTATAATTATTTGATTTTAATTTTATGTTTTAATCTATTAAGTTGCTGAACATTTTTTCTTTTTTTTTTTTTTGGTCTCAGAAAAGTTTAGCAAAGATGTCTCCACCTAATGGTAATGTGACATTCTTGTTCCTCTACTCAGTTTCTATAACTGTTGAAATACAAACAAACATATTCACTCTCCATGTGCATTCATGTTAAGTCTTTGTCTCTGGGAAAGTTGGGCATATTTGGCAAGCGTGACATGTTTTATTTTGGGATACAACTTCTTTCTCCTTTTTGTATATTCTGAAGAGAATCTATTTGGATTTTAAGTAGTAAATAACACTTTGATTTTGATTCAGGGTCTTTGATTTAGGAAAGATGATGAGTCCTCTCTTGGAATGATACGTCAGAATCCCGCAAGACCGCTTTTGGTTTTGTTCAAGTCAACTATTGCCATCAAACCTCTTTGGCACTCATAAGCTGTCCACTGAGGTTTTAGGTGTGCATAAGCCTGTTGAATATTTAGTAGTCCCAGAGGTCCAATCTCGCATCCTACTTTGTCCACTGGCATAGACTTAAATAAAAATCACTCAGTGCTACATGAGGATTTAATTACGCAGTTAATTTAAAATTTGCTGTTATTAATGCTTATTAGCATCTGCTATTATAGTCTACTAATGGCTGGTCAAGATGGCTTTGTGTGTTGTAGCCCACCTGTGTTCCTAATAGAAAGTAGTGAAATGAGTGACCTAGTCAATGCACGTCAAGAAGAACCACCCAGCAGAACCTAGGAAACACACATAATGCTGACCAAAAAAAAAAAAAAATCAATCATTGTTTTAAGCCAAAATAATAATAATAATAATAATAATAATAATAAATAACAATAAAGATGGCATCATGTTACCTGATCACTGTTCCATCAGCTAGCGTGCAAATCTACTGTGCTTTATGACACTATGTGGACTTACTAATTTTGCTCCCAGGGTTTATTTTAATAATGACTTTTATTCTGACAACTAAGTGAGTACTTCACAGTTACAGTTTGAACCTAAGAATGTCACACACACTGTCTTAGTTTAGGATGTCAGAACATAAATACCATAGGCTGGGTGCTTTAAACCACAAACGTTTATTTCTCATGGTTGTGGAGGATGGGAAGTCCAAGATCAAGGCGCCAGCAAATCTGATGTCTTGTGAAAATCTGCTTCCTGGATTGCAGACAGCCACCTTCTCACAGTATGTTCATGTGGCCAAGAGAGAGACCAGAGACCGTTGCTGAATATCTCTTCTTATAAGCTCACTGATCCCTGTCCTTATGAGAGGCAGATAGTGAGGGCTCTACTTTCATGACTCAATTACCCCACCTCCAAATACCAAATAATTGGGAATTAAGACTTCACTATACCTAAACCAGACCACTTAGAACAGAATCTCAAGAGGGTTGTTGGTATTGATTATTCAAGTTGTAGTGGCTGAGGTAGTGAAGTGTGGATAGAAGGTGTAACACAACATCATTTATTCCCACAGTTGTAAGAAAATGCTTACTAAGTGTGTAAGTAATGGAAAGGGTTTTCTTTATTCTTTATTTCTTGTTTTTTTCTCCCTCAGATTCTCCGCTCTGTTGGGGATAGGTGAGGTATATTTTCTGTCCATGAAGAGATGTCAGGAAAATTTTAGTGAAGCAATTGCACAGTTACATGTCAAAGGGCATGAGCAGTGGGAAGGCAAGTAGATAGAACCAATAGTTTTACCAAAAATACATGGTTTATATTTATTTTCATTTTTGCTTTCTTGCCTTCTATGGGGAAAGGGAATTATTTCACTTTTTCGTGTAACAAGTAGGAGTTATTACTGTAGAAAAAATTCCTTCTGGAACAATCCAAACTAAATGCAGGTTTTTAGTGGATTATATAATGTGTCACACACAATTTAGGTGATTAACGAAGTGTGTGTCATCATCACTGGGTGAATTGGGGAAACCAGTTAATGAATTGTTTGTCATCATTCACTGGGTGAATTGGGGCACCCTACAGCCTTTACCCAGCCCGTCCCAAAGGAGTCCCAGAAGGTTCTTGGTCTTTCTTGTCAACAGAAAGAATTCAAGGACAGCTATGCAGCACAGTGGACAGGTGACACAAGTGGGGAAGTGTATTTAAGCCCAAAGTACATTTTCAGGATATGAGAGGTGGAGAGAGAGAGAGAGAGAGAGAGAGCGCACACGCACACACTGTGTGCCCTGGGGGTTGAGTTTCTTTTATTGACAGCTGTTAACTAGGGGGTGAAATATTTATTACTTAGTGCTGGAAGCAGGGTTTTACACCTCTTCTTTCTTTTTTTTTTTTTTTAATTTTTTTTTCAACGTTTTATTTTTGGGACAGAGAGAGACAGAGCATGAACGGGGGAGGGGCAGAGAGAGAGGGAGACACAGAATCGGAAACAGGCTCCAGGCTCTGAGCCATCAGCCCAGAGCCCGACGCGGGGCTCGAACTCACAGACCGCGAGATCGTGACCTGGCTGAAGTCGGACGCTTAACCGACTGCGCCACCCAGGCGCCCCTACACCTCTTCTTTCTTATTTAGTCAGTGGTTTCCAGCCATGGCACCCGACATCTAGGGCCAATTTGGGTTGATCCGCTGCCAGGTCAGGCCCCTGGCCTTGCCAACAGCTGGCCATGCCTCCTCCTTGCTGACCTCCAGGCTTCCTGTTACAGCCTAACTAGCTGCCTCTAAAATCGTTACATTGAGTTATATACATTACATTGAGTTATATATTCAATAAATTATACATGCACCTTTAATTTCCAATCACAATCATAATGTGTTTTTCTTAGGTTGCTGCCCAAACCAGATCAGCAATGCTACGAAGGCCCTAACAAGATAAAGAAGCACCTCTATGAATAGTTTTCAGATAGAATTTAATTAGGTCCAAACTAGTAATTTCACTAAATTAAAACGGATCTTAAAAATCTCACAGTCCAAAAAACATTTTATTTTTTTATTTTATTATTATTTTTTAATTTTTTTTAATGTTTATTTATTTTTGAGACAGAGAGAGAGACAGAGCATGAACGGGGGAGGGTCAGAGAGAGGGAGACACAGAATCCGAAACAGGCTCCAGGCTCTGAGCTGTCAGCACAGAGCCCGACGCGGGGCTAGAACTCACGGACCGTGATATCATGACCTGAGCTGAAGTCGGCCGCCTAACCGACGGAGCCACCCAGGCGCCCCCAAAAAACATTTTAGAGGATGATATTGCTTTAGAAGAAATTTCTCTTTGATTGAAATTTTAATAAGAAATCCAAGTAGCATACAACTTGTTTTCAAAATGTATTACCAAATCTAGATTTACATGTTGCTGTCTCCCTGTTTATGTCACTGACACCATTTCCCTTCTCTTCCCCTCCCCCTTTTCTTATAGTCTTTCCTCAGGTAGAGCATATCGTGCTAATTTTGTGAGACTGGATTCCAGTATGACAACCATAACTCTGAATTTATATTGTATCTGTTATTTCTATTTTGCCTCTAGACTTGACTGCTATCCCAAGCAACACAATATGTTACCATTTAATTTTAAAAGCCATTTGCACAGCTTTTTTTTTCTTTGCCTTTTTCTTTATTTCTTCCCTTTTATTATTTATTATTTTTTTGGCAATAGTTATATTAATGGAGCTTCTAGAATACGTCTGTTGAAGACATCGGCAAAAAGGGAAAATGATGCTACCGATGAGAATTTAATTCTTCAATTATTTTTAAATTGCTTGTTAGTTTCACTCTTGGAGAGAAAGGGATGAAATGGTAGAAAGCAAGCCTGAGACAAAGCAGCACTTCTGCTAATGACTTAATGTGCACTCCCCAAATTAGGCAAATGGTTATTTTTATGTTAAATATGTGCTTTATGTCACTTCCTGTAGCAGCTGAAATTCCTTTTCTTATCAAGATTCGGCTTAAAGAAATGAGATAGATCTCTACATTTTACAGTTGGCAATATACACTTTTAACGTCTTTCTTTTCTTTAAAAAATACAGTGTAAATAACAGATTGGATTTGGGTGCTCCTGGCTCTCATTACAGCTTTTGGGCATGTAACTTCTGGGATTTATTAGTTTACTGGTTTCCAAGGTTGTTTTCCTTAGGACATGTTTAAATGATTTCCTCTCTGCAAAGTCTATACTTTAAAATTTTTATTTTATTTTTTTGGAAACATTTGCAAATCTATGTATGCCTGCCAACCACATGTCTCATCAAAATGGCGCCTCACTGTCAACAAAGAAGCTGGGTGTTTTTGGTAGTCTGTGTAGCTTTAGGAGAGAGGTGGGTAACGGTTAGTAAATACATGGTCAATATCTTTAGGCTTTTGCAAAACACTAGAAATATTGGGGTAACAAGTTGTTTTGGCCCTTTGTATTTGACCCCATCTAAAATCTATTAGAGCAATTAAAGCACAGAAATCTATGAAACTGGGGCACCTGGGTGGCTCAGTCGGTTAAGACTCTGACTTTTGATTTCAACTCAGATCATGACCTGTGGTTCATGAGATCGAGTCCCACATTGGGCTGTGTGAGGACCGTGCCAAACCTACTTGAGATTCTCTCTCTCTGTCTCTCTCTCTCTCTGCCCCCCCCCTTCTCTCTCAACTTAAAAAATAATAAATAAATCTATGAAACTGTACTTTGATATTCAAAATTAGTCTCAGAATTAGTCTCAGGCTTTCAGGATGATTTGATCGCATAACAGTGGACCACACAAATGTAATATACATTTAGGAATTTGATGATAAATTGGAGATGAGGGAGAAGAGTCAAAGTTACAGGTCCAGCACCACATTCCTAGATGCCACAGCCAGCAGACAAGCACAGATGACCCCTGAAAGAACCTGGATGGTGGAAAAGTGTCGGGACCCCCTCCAAGAAAGAAAGGGATTGTCTTGATCCCTTCGATGAGCTACCTGTTTCTGAACACAGGGATTGAGGAACTGGAGACACAGTCAAATGCCTGTGTTCTTTCAAGGAGGCACGAGGGGCCATCAGGCGTGTGTGGTAAGGACTCATTTTGCCTGGTTGGAAATCAGGTTCTGTTTCTCATTGTCCTGGGCCAGGTACCTAGGTCAGAAATGACATCCTCCTCAGGGTGTTGTGACAAGAACATACAGTACACGATGAATGAAAGTGGTAAAGAATTTAGCACAGACCCAGGAAGTCCCCTCGAAAGGTTACCCCCGTGCATGCACACGCTGCACGAGGCCTTGGGAAGGTTGTCTGTCAGCTTCCATGCAGACGGATCAGTGTGAGATTACTACCACTTTTGAAAAGATACCCGCGACATTCCCTGACAATAATAATCATGTTCACCTGAAGCTGGGTACACACATTTCACAGACATGAGTTGTTTCTTAGAAGTTTCTCCTCTGAAGCAATGCAGAAATGATAATGAACTACACTGATTTTTGTCTTTGCCAATTGACTTGTATTTTGTTTATCTGAGTAAGTCTGTATTCTTTGTAAATAAGATACATTTCAAAAAAAAAATGTATAATTGCCATGATGTTTAAATGTCTCTGTAGGTCCAAAACAGTGAAATGCAAATGAATTGAGATTTATTGAATATGTAGTATGTGCCAAACACCTTGCTCATTGCTCTACATGCATAATCTGTTAACATATGTATGGATCTTGCAGGTAGGATTGTTATAGAATTTTCAAGATAAAGGTATTATTTAAAGGAGTGCCTGGGTGGCTCAGTCAGTTGAACGTCCACCTTGGGCTCGGGTTGTGATCTCACAGTTCCTGAGTTTGATCCCTGTGTTGGGCTCTGTACTGACAGCTCAAAGCCTGGACCCAGGTTTGGATCCTGTGTCTCCCTCTCTCTCTGCCCCTCCCCCACTCATTCTCCCCCCCCACCCTCTCCCCCACTTTCTCTCAAAAAAAATTACATTAAAAAAAAAAAGATATTAGTTAAGGATATTAAATAAGGGTGCCCGGGTAGCCCAGTTGGTTAAGCATCTGACTCTTGATTTTGGTTCATGTCATGATCTCATGGTCATGGTATTGAGTTCCACATCGGGCTCCGTGCTGAGCACAGAGCCTTCTTGGGATTCTTTGTTTGCCTCTCTCTCTGCCCTTACGCTTGCTTTCTCTCTCTCTCTCTCAAAAATAAATAAATAAACATAAAGAAAAGGATATTAAATAAATTGTTCAAGCGTATGTAGTTAAAACACTGACAGAATGAGATGGTAAATTTCCATATATTATCATGCTTTAAATGAAGTTTAGGTTCCAATGAAAAGAAACATTGAATAACGTAATAATTGTTGCAAGTTCCATGTAGTACAATAATCATTGGCATTAATTATTATTGAAATATTAAATGAGTAGATCCAGTGATTCAGAGCTAACTCAATTGCTGCAACACAGCTTAAATCTTCATGATAAAACCTAACGATTATACCAGGTTTTTGAAAAATAAAGTACGGTAAAAGCCATTGCATTCCGTTTATAAATACTCCAATCTAAGGCAACTAATATACTTTTAAAAGACATTGCAGGGGAATCATTTCTAGGCTAGTTAATGTATTGAAAATACACCAGCATAAGTTTAATTTTATGCCATCTTCCATTTAAAACAGGTTGATTATATCTGTAAAAAGGCATTAAACTTTATTTTTCGACTTTTAAAGAATTTAGTTCACCAGTAAAGAAACTGAGGACTCAGCATTAACTGTCCTGCAATTTATTCATAATGAAGTATGCCAGAGTTTTAGTCATTTGTCATTTGTAGTTTGATGGTGTTCATGGTTTGTTTTGTTTTATTAACAAATGACATTTTTCCGGAGTATGGAAGAAATATCTGTAGATAATATTTGTCTTTTTAGCAATACCTTTGTCTTAGAATGTTCTTCCTTCTTGCCTGCCTTTAGACCGGTGTCTCTTCTTCGGCAGCCTGTCCTGAGAACCTGTTATGTGCTCGGCCCTGCTTGTGGGTAATGGTGTGCGAGCTGGTTTGATTGTAAGAGCGTAGTGACCAGATGAACACCTGAGCCAGTACTTTCTTAGGGGTGACTCGGTGACCTGGGGGAAGCTAGCCTGAGGGTCTTTCACAGAACATTCAGCTCCAGAAACCCTGCCTCTTCCTGAGCCTGACACTTCATGTTTTTGGATCCAATTTTTCCTTATCTGTGAAACAGATTGATTTGAGAATTTTTTTTTTCTCACTTCTAAGAATCTAACTTTTGATCTCTCTCTAAACATTTTTTTTTTATTCCCAAGTTTTCATGTATTTGAGAAATCGGGACACCATCGAAGTGAATCTGTTCAGCAGATGTCTCTTGTTCATTTTTCATAAGCAATACAAGTGGCATATTCATTGTTGCCAAATTCCTTGCAGTTTGAGCACAGAAATGAAAGTTCTGTTTCTCTATATTTGTGTTTATGATAAATTTACTTTGGCAAGAATTTTTCTTTAGGTTTTAATTGTTTGAAAGGCTTATGTGCTTAATCTATCGTCTTGCTAGGTTGTAAATCATTGTGACTAGTTAATTATTTGATCAACTTCACAATTATGCTTATGAGGACTTTTTACATAATGAAATGTATAACACCTTGGAAAATCTAATAGAATTTTGGATAATTATACCCGTATGCACAGAAAATAATTAGTTTGAATTCTGTGTTTATAAATTTCCTATAAATTTAGAGACCTAGCTTTATATTTTTATTCAAGGTTTATATACGCATTCCTTATTTATTTGGAGGTGATAAAATGCTGAACTAATGACAAAATATTTACAGATCCCCTTTCGATTGATTGTTACATTATTTTCTTTAATACCTCAATGATCCAAAGTCCTCTAGTATATTGAGGAAGAATGTACTATTTTAATGTTGAATATGCAGACATGTATTTAAACACTTATTTTGCCAGGCACATTAGTGAGAAATGAAGGGTTAGCAACAAAACAAGTAAAACTTGCATCTAAGTAATATTGTTTTTGGGGAAAAAGGAGAGAGTCCACTCTCTTCTCCAATGGAATGACCATTACGGTTCTCTCCAGCCGTAATCATCTTTCTTCCCAAGGACATCTCTGTGTATGCCTCACTTGGCAATATTTCACTTGACTTCGTTCCAAATAGCTCCTTAAGAAGACATTTTTGCTCACTATCATTTTATTGTCTTAGAAACCACTGCCCCCCCCAAAGAGGAATCTTTAACATACACCTGGACAAATTTCATCCCATATTCACCACATACATTTTCCTTTAACTCTTTTTAAACTAGTGATTCTTAACGTTTTCTAGCTCTTGATCGCTGCTCTGGCCATCACTTGTACCAGCCTGTAAAAGTCCTGTGTGAGAAGCAGAGCGGCGTCTCACCCCAATGCACCTGTCCTGTGGGTCCCAGTGAAACACTGCACACAATTGCACTGTGGTCTGCGTGTGTATTTCCCCACCAGCAGTTCACATCCCTCGGAAAGTGGTGGTGGGTAGTGACATCAGAGCTTATCGTGAACATAACTGTTTTAAAACTGTGCCAATAACTCCTACATCCTCCCATTTATATGACATAGTTCACCATCTGGTTTTTATTTTTCCATGCCCCCGACCACATGCCGCCCTGAGAATGCCTCTCTGCTTTTTTCACTCTCCACCTCATCCTCCAAGACTGTGGTCAATGTGGTCTGGAAGCTTCTCATAACCCACGTCTTTCATGACTACAATCCACCATTCCCACTGCTGTCCCTGATCTGCACATTTTTTAACTTTTATTTTTCTGGTTTTCTTTCTGTCGTGTCCTGTCTCTAGATTGTAAAGTTCTTTTGGGTTCTGATGCCTAGAACATAATAATAAGTAATGCATTTCTTATGTTTAATGCATGGGGCTTTTTGTTCATTTACTTCTAACACGGTGGCTTTCTGACTAGGGCTTATGAAGTGAAAAAACATGTGGCCTATAACACCTTGGAGACCTTCTTTACTGTCACTAGAATGGCAGGTATTAAAGGTGACCAAAATCAGGGGAAAAGCCTTATAAACTGAATACAAAGTGACTGAATTGACTAGGTTTCCCATCACAATATTTTTTTAATGATACTTGTAACAGCAACCAACAACCAAAACCTTTTTTTTTTTTTTTTTTTTTTTGAGACAGAGAGCTGGCAAGTAGGGGAGAGGTGCAGAGGGAGAGAGAGAGAACCTATAGCAGGCACCTTGCTCAGCACGGAGCCCAGAGTGGGTCTCAATCCCACCACCTTGGGGTCATGACCTGAGCTGAAATCAAGAGAAGGAGCTCAACTGACTGAGCCACCCAGGTGCCTCACAAATACCTTTTTGTTTTTTGGGTGTTTTTTTTGCTGATTTTCGGAGTTGTGCAGTTTAGAGAAAGTATGTTTATACAGTCCTGAATTTAGCATTCTAGAAAATTAGTAGAATATTTTTGCAACAGGGAAATATGTAGTCTGTCTTAAAATTCTTTTCAGATTTGTAAAAAACATTTCGTATTTTAATAATTTTAGGTATCATTTTAATAAGATTTGTATAAGACAAATATAAGGCCACACTTGTGTTAGACCTCACTCAAATCCTACTAGTTGTCTCACCTTCTCCTATTTGTATTTTATTTTAACGTTTATTTACTTATTTAGAGAGAGAGAGAGTTGGGGCGCCTGGGTGGCTCGGTAAGTTAAGCCTCCGACTTCAGCCAGGTCACGATCTCGCGGTCCGTGAGTTCGAGCTCCGCATCGCGCTCTGTGCTGACCGCTCAGAGCCTGGAGCCTGCTTCAGACTCTGTGTCTCCCTCTCTCTCTGCCCCTCCCCTGTTCATGCTCTGTCTCTCTCTGTCTCAAAAATAAACGTTAAAAAAAAAACAGAGAGAGAGAGTGCTTGGGCAGGGGAGAAGGGCAGAGAGAGAGAGAGGAGGGGGGGAGAGAATCCTAAGTAGACTCGACCCTCAGCACGGAGCCTGACAGGAGCCTTCGTCCCACAAACTGAGATCATGACCTGAGCTGAAATCAAGAGTCAGCACTCAACCGACTGAGCCCCCCAGTGGCCCCTTCCCTCTGTCTTTATATTGGAAAGTGATGAGTATAATTTGCTAACAACGATGAAAACCTAATTATCTTCTCATAAATCAGATTGTCCTAATTAAGCTGTGTTTTGTTTTCAACATAATTACTTTTTTTTGGAAAAAAAGATACGTTTAAAAATGTATTCAACATTGTTTTAAAAATGTTTTACAGTGTTTATCAAAATGCATTTTTTTAATTTCTGAAATTAAGTCTTCTGAATTTCTGATTTACAGAAATAGTGAGTTACACTTGATGCAGTGTTTCACAGGTTAATTATTGACATAGGTCTTTTATCATGCCTCCTTTTTAAAATCATTAATATGTAGGAAACCATATTGTATAGCAAACAAAAGTATTTAAAAAGATAAATTTTTAGGGGCGCCTGGGTGGCGCAGTCGGGTAAGCGTCCGACTTCAGCCAGGTCACGATCTCGCGGTCTGTGAGTTCGAGCCCCGCGTCGGGCTCTGGGCTGATGGCTCGGAGCCTGGAGCCTGTTTCCGATTCTGTGTCCCCCTCTCTCTCTGCCCCTCCCCCGTTCATGCTCTGTCTCTCTCTGTCCCAAAAATAAATAAACGTTGAAAAAAAAAATTTCAAAAAAAAAAAAAAAAAAGATAAATTTTTAGATGCCAGCTTATGCTCACTTCAGTCCGTCAGCCATTTGTTAAATGCCTGTTATGTGCCAAGAGTATAAAATATATTTTGAATAATTTCAGAAAAGTAAGAAGTAGATTCGAATAGCTGCTGGCATAAAAGGATTTGGTTCAAGGCATCGTATGAGTAATTGCTAAACAACAGTATAGTCAATAACTGCTACAGCAATTAAAAGAAAGAAGTATGGATTCAGATTTGGAGAGCCTTAGAAGTGTTTTTGGAAGAAATGGAATATAAAGGGAAGGGAAGGATATTGCAGAGAAAAGTAACAGTGTCATTGGCGTCAAGAGGACAGAGACAAGGAAAGGTAAAATTAGGGCAAAACTAGAATTCATGCTGTAAGTCAGGACATACTAGTCTATAAACTTTGCATGGTAACCTCAACCCCAATGCCTGACCTTAGACCTCCCTCCTTCACTTAATTTACTGAAGCATCTTCTTTTAAGTGTTCACTTTCTGTCTTCCTGGCAAGCACTGCTCTTTTTTTTTTTTTTTTTTTTAATGCAATCAGGTCACTCCTATTTAAAATAGACCAATAAATAGATCATAGGTAGGTAGGTAGGTAGGTAGATAGATAGATAGTAGATAAGTAGATGATGGATAAGTAGATAGATAAGTATATAGGTAAGTAGATAATTAGATGGTAGATAAGTAGATAATTAGATAGGTAGATAGGTATATAGATAAGTAGATAGATGATAGATAAGTAGATAGATAGATAATTAGATGATAGATGATACATAGAGTAGACAGATGCTGGAGAGATGCACAGATATTCAACGTTGGGAATAAGGTCAAGTAGAAAGGGACAACACCGTCTCAGTGTCATACTGGGCACTGTTGATTAGGCCTATGTGAGGATTATTGAACCACAGATGTACCTGAGTTTGATTTTACCATTTGCTGTTTGATAAGAGCCCAGACACTGTTAACGTGTATGTTTACGTGAAGATTTCTGTCCATAACCCCACAGCTCACGGCTGCACCGCCTGGAAGTGACTAGAACATTGCACTTCGCTCATAAATGTTACTCAAGCATGGTTTCCTTAGAATGCATGTAACTACCCAGTTCTTCTAAGTGCTTTTCAAAGCAGATAACCAGATTTATCATCTTATAAGTTCCATTAACAAATTAATATTGTTGACACATTTCTATTTATAGAAGCACCTTGTTTTGAAATCTTTGAAAACTTCATAGTCTTCAGTATTGAAATCTCCCCTCCAGTGACAGTCATCCTCCCCCCCACCAATGGCACCATTGTATTTTATTCAGATTCGCAGGGCTCCTGTATGGAGAGATTAAGTTTCAACCACACTGAGACACAACTACGATAGCTTTAGGGCTGTGCCCGGTTTTTTCCATAGCTTCCAGAAACTGCTCCCATTCTCTGGACTGATCCTGGTGCACCGGGGCCATCCACAGCTCAGCAGAAGGACCACTGTACCCAGCATTAAGGCTGTCCTTCCCCAACCACTACGGCTGCCTGTCCAGAACCTTCCTCCACACGGGCTCTGGCTTCCCTTACATCCAAACACCGTTCCCTCCGTAGAGCTAGTGCCTTCCCATTTTCAGGCCTGTGGTCACACATATTTTTCTGTCTGAAATGTCCTTTGCCTCCGGAGTACTTGTGTTTATTTTCCAAGACAGAGTTCAAGTGTCACTTTATATTTGAAGCCTTCTTTCTCTGGCTCTCTTTGCGCCTTGTCAGCACTTGGCCATAAGACAACGGCACACATTTAATGAGGTGCTCCATGGGGTGGGCGTTGTGGAAACCTTTTGAGAATAAAAAATCAAATAAAACATAATCCCCGCCCTTGTGGATCGTACAGTGTGGCAAAAAGCTAGCAGCCTGGTGAGAGTGTGTGTTCTGCATTCACAACACTCAGTTTTTATTAAAAGCGTATATTTACTTGGCTTTCCACTGGAAGACAGTAAGTTCTTCCTGGCAAGGATGTGGCACAAAATTATAAAATAGTTCCTAGACCCTGAAGACCCTGAAGTCAGTCCAACTGACTGTGTGTCTTTGTTCAAATGCTTACTCTCACTACATCTCCATTTTCTCACTGATAACCAGTAGCTATTGGTTTTCTTTTTACCATTATTAGCATGGTTGGTGCAAAATAATTATTGTTAATTGCTGGGCTCAGATTGTAAGTGATGCTTAATGTCACATTATGTATTTTAAAATTTACCCTACAATAAAAATTGAATTCATTTTACAAGGCATAGAAAGAATATTGGTAACATCAAAGCAGCATTTTAAGACATCTCTACATTAATATGGATGGATCAATAATAATTAATAATAATAATTGATGCACTCAACTTAGAACTTTTTTTTTATTTTTTTTTAACATTTATTTATTTTTGAGACAGAGAGAGACAGAGCATGAACGGGGGAGGGGCAGAGAGAGAGGGAGACACAGAATCAGAAACAGGCTCCAGGCTCCGAGCCATCAGCCCAGAGCCCGACGCGGGGCTCGAACTCACGGACCGCGAGATCGTGACCTGGCTGAAGTCGGACGCTTAACCGACTGAGCCACCCAGGCGCCCCTAGAACTTTTAATCTATACAAAACTTTATTTACATAGAATAGTTTCCTTATATAAGCTGCTTGAATGGGTGAGCAGAGTTGAGCATAAGCTTCGGCTAATTTCAGAGCGTGGATATGGCCAGACTGATCTTTTAACCAATTTGTTTTCCTTTAATGTCCAGTCTGTGTAGAAACTGCTCTTATTAAACTACTTAGAATATTGTTTTATGTTTAATACAAGTTTTAAGATGTTTTAAAAAGTTTTGGTGCTTTATTTAAAAATCAACACATTACAGGAAGCCTGGTGGCTCAGTCGGTTGAGCGTCTGACTTTGGCTCAGGTCACGGTCCAAGGATAGTGGGTTCCAGCCCCGTCCCTGGCTCTGTGCTAACAGCTCGGAGCCTGGAGCCTGCTTCGGATTCTGTGTCTCCCTCTCTCTCTGCCCCTCCCCCGCTCATGCGCGCGCGCTCTCTCTCTCTCTCTCTCTTTCTCTCTCTCAAAAGTAAATAAACATGAAAAAAAAATTTTAAAAATCAACACATTATAAGCTGAAGGGTAAGAATGTGAAAATATGTGTCAGCCAAAGAGCTGAGCTGTGACACCATCAAGGTTTGCAAACAGGAGCTGAAGAATCGGGGTGTGAGGAGTTTTCGTGAGAGATTTGTGTTCAGCTGGCAGCAGACTGGTGTCGTTCATGCAAAATAAACACTGCAAACAGATGTCCAGTGTGCACTTGTGGTTTGGAAAAGTCGGCCCTCACAAAATATGGATGTCCTCTTCCAGAGATTGGGATATACAAGTTAAATACAGTGGTTCAACTCCTTAAAAACCAATTTCGCAGAACAAACTAATGCTTGCCAACGTTGCCAAGAATTAGAACACATTCAGAGATTCTTAGATTCAGGAAGTTAACTACTGGCTGTACTAACTTACTCTGAGAGACTTGGAGAAATGGATACAAGGCCTAATAACTTTACCTCCCCGCCAAGTTGAGATTATTTAGTGTCTGTGTTAACAGAGACCCCAACTCAGGTGACGTGCTTATATACAAAGCACGTTATCAGAGACAAGCTAAACTTGACTAATTGTTTTTTATCACTTTCCAGTCAGTATTCTTAGAGCTTTCCATCTGCCAAATTACTGAATTCTTACAAAAGCGCCACGAGGAAGGTTTTGTGTCATCACTGGTTTCATGCTACACATGAGGGAACGGATGCTCAGACAGCTGAAAAACTCGCTCAAGTTCTCAGTCGGTATTTAAGATCCGTACCGAGTGAATCTAACTCCAGGGGTCCCTACCTATGTGACGCGTCAAGATCCTTGTTGTTAACATGCGCTCCCGTGCGTGCTTGGAAAAACCTCTCTTTGGGGCGCCTGGGGTGCTCAGTCGGTTGAATATTGACTCTGATTTCGGCTCAGGTCGTGATCTCGTGGTTCGTGGGATTGTGCCCAATGTCGGGTTCTGTGCTGACAGTGCTGAGCCTGCTTGGGATTCTCTCTCTCTCCCCCTCTCTCTGCCCCTCCTGACTCACAGACTCGCACTTTCCCTCTCAAAATAAATAAACTTAAAAAAAAAAACCACAAAAACAAAACCTCACACAGCTGAATATTCTGGGCATAAGCTCATAAACCTGAGAGATGATCTAATCTCAAGGTGTTAGAACTTGGCAGTTAAATGTCACATGAGCAACCCGCTTGAATGTTTCCAGCAGCAGTGCTAAGATTTTGTAAAAGTCTTTCTGGCTAATCCATGCAAAAAGCCTGCTATTGGTGAATACATGCGATCGGCTTTACGCGAGGATAAACTGTTGCAGATAAATGTGTTTCTGAGCTTAATTATGTTGCACCCAGTGCTGAAATAACCCAAATGTGTTCTCCTTCTTTGTCGAAGAAGAATTTCCAGAAGATACTACCAGGCATTACACAGTATGTATGTATTTATTTATTCATTTAGGGCAGCATTTAAAAACACAATGAAAAAAAAAATCTGCCGCTGCTGAAATTCATAACTGAGGACGAATGCAAGGGGCCGTTAATGTGTCACTCTTATAACGGGTGGCATTAAGTAGCAATCCTGTATTATGACATTATTTAACTAATAAGTTAATAATTTATACAAAGGGATCATTTTGGCACCTCATGTCTGTTTGTCCGGCGGTGTTATAACTGGTGCTGATTCAAAATACATTTCTTCTATGATTTCACTTCACCCTTTTTCATAGAAATCTGTGTTTCAGTGAGTGTGGGTAGTTGCGTTTGATTGGAAGTGTGCATAAAACTCTCTAACACCCCCCTTGAACTTCTCAAGTGCAGTTCAACCCTACTTGTTCGAAGTTCACACCTTCCTGCATCACCCCTGCCCACCCACAAAAAGTGGCTTTCCTCCCGTGTCCCCATCTCCCCCGCTGGATGCATCACAGCATCCTGTCTATTACACCTACTTTGTGTCTCTCAGCACTTTCTACTCTTCTCTTCTGAGGCAGCCAGAATCCAAGAGCCATCGTTTGATTAACAACAGACCTGGCATGTGGCTGGTGTTTAGTAAGTTTATTAAATAAATGAATGAATAAGTTTAGTCAGGAAACCACAATTTCCATACAGTTCAGTATGGAATCATGAATGCCTTCTCAGGCTTCCTCCTACCCTATTTTATTTCTGTTTTAGTTCAACTGACAGCACCCTCAAAACTGAGATTAGGCTGTGTTAATCCACTTTTGCTCTTCCCCAAGCCTTTCTTTGAGAAAGGAAGGGCAGTTGAGTGCTTTCTATGTTTTTTTGAAAGACTTCAATGCAGGCTTTCAGTATCCATGTGAAATAACAGAAAATGAAGGTGGCTGAGCCTAGTGGCAATGAAAAGTAGTAAAATGTCAGAAAATATTAACAGCAAGATTTGCCACAATTATGATACGTCAGATTTTAGGCAAGGATAACAAAAAACGCTGGGTGAAGAAACCACTAGAATAGAAACGGAGCCCTAAATCTGGTTCTAAACTTCTTGGGGGACTTCAGTGAGGTCCAGTTTCCTGTTCTTTTTTTTTTTTTCCTTTTGGAAGTATCATTGCCACCATGTGACACTAGTTTCGGGTGTACAACATAGTGAGTCAACACGTCTATACAGTTATGCTGTGCTCATCACACCGTGGCTGCCGTCCGTCAGCACACGTCACCGTCATAGCACCACCGACTGTATTCCCTGTGCTGAGCCTTTCATCCCCGGGACGTGTTCCTTCCATACACGGACACCTGTGTCTCCCTCTCCCCTCCACCCATTTTGCCCATCCCCTCCAACCCCCTTCTTCTCTGGCAACTATCAGGGTGTCCTGTTTACGGGTCTGTTTCTGCTTTTATAATTAATTTGCTTGCTTACGTTTTGTGTGTGTGTTGTGTTTTGTTCTTAAGGTTCCACATGTAAGTGAACTCAGAGGGCATTTATCTTTGCCTTATTTCTCTTAGCATTATGCTCTCTAGGTCCCTCCATGCCGTTGCAAATGACGTCTCATTCTTTTTTGTGCCTGCATACTGTTCCATTGTATGTATATGCATGTACATATGTCCCATCTTCTTTATCCATTTGCCTACCAATGGACACTTAGGTTGCTTCCAGGTCTTTGCCATTGTAAATAATGCTGCAGTAAACAGAAGGGTGCATATATCTTTTCTTTTCAAATGAGCAGTCGGTTGCCTTTTCTTTGGGTAAATACCCAGGAGCGGCATTACTGGATTGTATGGTAGCCCTATTTTTAATTTTGGGGAGACCCCCCCCATTTGTTCCCATAGTTGCTGCCCAGTTTACATTCCCAGCAACAGTGCATCAGGGAGAGCTTCAGCTTCTTGATCTGGTCCTCGGTGTGAAATCCTGCAATACTAGAATCCTACGATTACTTACAAAAGAATTATTCTCGCATAGGAATCAGTCTGTGACATTTCCTTCCCTTGTACTCATGCTGTCCCACACTCTTTGTAGCCGGTAATTATCCTCATGAAACACTGACTACCTCTCAGCCTCAGTTCTAAGATCTTTACACATACCAAATCGTACAAACCTAAGGAGGCATGTGTACTGTGAATATGTCCTTGAGTAAATTAACCTGAAAAGTTAAGTAAGTTGCCCAAGGTCGGCTCATAGCATATGGCCCTGGGATTCAGAGGGAGGAATCTTGGCTCTAGAATGTGTTGTCCCAAGCACTGGGCAACACTCCCTGTCAAATTCAGGAACTGAGGTATGTCTTGAAGGAAGTCAGAGGGAGGCCTGTCATCAAAGACTATGTGCTGCGTAAGAATAAATAATTAAAGCCAAGAGATAATCCACGATAAAAGATGTTTGTGTAAAGCGTTAGGTAACAAGGAGAGAAGGTTGACTCTGCACGCATCGGAGAGTGTGTTATCAAAGAGATGACATTTGAACCACCTGTCTAATGCTGAGTACACCTGACAGGTGGAGAAAAAGTCACGAGGAGGCAAGTTGCTGAGAAGGCATACGGAAATGGCTAGGTTTTCAGGTGGAGTTCATAGTATAAGAAGAAGAAAATTTGTGTTGAATTAGAGTCTGAAAGGCTGTAAATATCAGGACAGGTATTTAATCTTCAGGCCAACGGTGATGTGGAATTGTTAAATTTTTAAGCACTACCGTTACACATTTGGAATTTTTAAAGATGGTAACTAAATTTTATGGCAGCGCAGAAGGTAGTGATTGTCCGGGACTAAGGCCTGCTGTTGACCCCGTCTTCATGCCCAATTCTGGTTGGTGAGAAACAGAGTTACAGAGTAAGCAGTAAAATGTTGTTGTGCAAAAGTAAAGAACAGAATCTACAACTCTAATAAGAGACAAGCATATGGGAAGGCGCATCCTTCAAATAATAGAGGTACATAAAACACACATGAGAAGCTCACGTACCATTGTCAGACTCAAGTCTCATTTGGCGGTAGCGGTTACAGGCATGCCTTCACGAGAACACTGTGTTTTAGTTCCATTCAGGGCCTGTTGATATATGGTAACATCCTGCATACAGTCCAGACTTTTTGCCTTGAGGCAGGAATATTGCATTATGCTCATACATAAAACAGTGCTGAATGCATAGTAGAAACTCAGCACATAGGTTTTATAGACTTCGTAAAGTGAGAACTTTTGTATTGCATTTTTCCCCGTAGCACACACTTTTGTGTTCATACTTGTCATTTTGATACTATTTCATTTTATGCCCTTAAAACTATGATTTATCATTAAATTTTAAGTATAGTTTTTAAATATTGTGTAGCAATTTTGTATAGCTTTTATGCCTAGAATTTTTCCGTGGAAACACATTGCAAATTAGCTTTTATTTACCAGAAGAAAAACATAAAATGTTCGAGAAACCAGTTTTCTCTAAACACGAGCTGAGAGCGACAGCATGTGGTGCCACCACTGGGGAATCATCTGATGACATTCCAACTGTCAGGCAGGAAGTTTTGAAAGGGGGAATACTGGAGTGGGGTACGAAGGCTAAGGAGAGCTTAGTGGCTTAGCATGTGTTCCTCTCCTTTTGAAAAGAAAAGAGGACACCAAAAGTTAGCTGAAAAACAGAGTATCCAGAGGTAACTGAAAGGAGAAAATGTCAAACGTCCTTAGCTGTCATCCATTATACTACATAATGGGTTTCGGTTTTCCTAATATTACTCATTGTTTAGATCTTTCTGTTTGTCAGAAAAATGGCACAGACATCTGTGGAGAAGGCTGCTCATTTTCCTGTCACTTTGATGGTTGGAGTTGAAATCAGTCCCCTGTAGTAGATCATTTTGTACCACGCACAATATTGTTGTCTGTGTTAGCTGCTGGATTCATGACTTATGTAAGTCTTTGCAAGGCTGATTTACACTTCATTATTCTTCCCTTGACCTGAAATGCATCCTTAAGAAATAAAAGTTGAAAAGATATGGACAAAAATTGTCAAAACACAGTAAAATATTTTAATACTAATGAAATGTAGTCAAGATACCCTTGGAAGGTGTTGCTTGAAAGAGTCAGAGGACAAAAAAATAAAAGGTAAATGTACTGGAATAGCTCTTTTTGCACACAGATTGTGTTTGTTTCATTTTCTTTTTGGAAAGCAAGAGGGTTTCATTTCAATATAAACATGTACCTTTTTTTCCTGGAAATGACAGGTTAAGAATAAAACACCGTGATGAACCTGTATGCACATGTATGTCTATGCATCTACATACTTTTTCAAAAGAATTCAAAGGAGAAACCTATACACATATCCCTTAAATCTTGGCTTAATTAAATTCTGAATATATTAAATATGATATGATACCTTTATTAAATATTTTAAGATGTTACCATGTACTATTTTCTCTTCTGCAATTTAGGCTTTAGAATTGGAGAATTCAACGTTCTAAACACAAATTTACATTTTTCGTGTGCAGACAAAAATACCTACTAAAAATAAAAAACCTAGTTTTCAATAATGTTGAATACAGAAATAAACAGTATGTGCATCAATGTATGAGAGTAAAACCCTACATTTTATATAAATTATAATAAAATGAGTAAGTTCAAACAGAAAATACCCCATAATGTTTGGAAGCTATATATTTAGTAGTATGCTATTTTTGAAAAAGTTTTTTGGGCACCTGCATGGCTCTGTTGGTTAAGCATCTGACTATTGATTTGGCCCAGGTCATGATCTCACAGTTCGTGGGATCAAGCCCCATGTGGGATTTTGTGCTGCCTGCATGTAGCCTGTCTAGGATTCTCTTTCTCTCTCATTCTCTCTCTGCCCCTCCCCTGCTCATGCTCGTTGTCTCTCTCTCAAAATAAATAAACACTAAAAAAAAGAAAATAAAAAGTTTTTATTTAATTGTCCCTGAAGACTTTTTATCGTCTATAAATATAAAGCAATACCGTTATTTTACATAATAAAGAATGAGTATTATTCTGTTTGGTCATTGTATTTGGCCTTATTGTTTGGGATTCCTCTTGAAAATTTTAGTAATTTGAAAATGAAATGTGTGTATGTATTTGTATTTGCAAGACTGTAAAACATGTTTATACATATACATATATATGATGGCTTTTTTATAAATATATATATACATGTATGTGTATATATATGTGTATGTATGTGTATGCATACATGTGTATATGTATATACATACATATGTACATATATATATGTATATATATGAGCTCCTGAAGACCAGTGGTTAGGAAAGAACAACACCATCTATATGAATTTTCTAGAGCTGCCATAACAAATCACCATAAAACTGGTCCCTTAAACAACAGACCTTTCATTCTCTTCCAGTTCTCTGGGTGGGAGGTCTGAAATCAATCCATCGGCGGGGCCAGGCTCCCTCTGAGGGCCCTAGGGAAGGAACCTTCTTACCTGTTCTGAACACTGATGTTGCCTGCTTGCCACTGCATCTGTGTAGTCCCTGACCCCATTCTTCCCCAGCCTTCTTCCCTGTATGTCTCTGTGTCTCTGTGTCTGAATTTCCCTGTCCTTTCCCTTATGAAAACACTAGCCATAAGATTCAGGGCCCAGCCTGCTCCAGTGTAACTGCCTCCTAACTAATTACATCTGCAAAACCCTACTTTCAGATAAAGTCACATTCTGAGGTTCTCGATGGACACGAATTTGGGGGAACACGTTCAAGCTGGAATACCCCTGAGTGTGCATATGTGGTACCTGCCGTTGTTCAATCATGACTCCAAACAGCCAGGCCCAGTCTCCAGCCTTGTTTCTTTCCTCATTTCTTTTTCTCCAGCTCCTCCTCCTCCTCCTCCTCCTCCTCCTCCTCCTCCTCCTCCTCCTTCATTTATTTTTGAGAGAGAGACAGAGCATGAGCAGAGGAGGGTCAGAGAGAGAGCAAGACAAAGAATCTGAAGCAGGTTCCAGGCTCTGAGCTGTCACTACAGAGCCCAACATGGGGCTTGAACTCATGAGCCATGAGATTATGACCTAAGCCAAAGCTGGATGCTTAACTGACTAAGTCACCCAGGTGCCCCTCTTCCCTTATTTCTATGTTGAGTTTCAAGAAAATAATTGAACACTTGGAAAATTATGGCCCCTTCATATCCTCATTGCCTGTATAAACAAGAGCTTTGAGCAGATTCCAGGAAAAATCCATTTAACTGTCTGAAGGATTTCTGTGAATGAACCTTAGAGTAGAGATAAAAAAGTGAAGGAAAAGGTAGGAAGTGCAGGAAATTTGGGCAATTCACTTATTTCTAGTAATTTCTTGATCATGCAGTCTTAGGAGTATATATAAATTCTTTAAAATATAGCTGGTTAATGGAGTTCCTGGATGGCTCAGTTGGTTAAGCATCCAACTCTTGATTTTGGCTCAGGTCATGATCTCACGATTTGTGGGTTTGGGCCCCTCACCAGGCTCTGTGCTGATAGCATAGAGTCTGCTTGGGATTATCTCTCTCCCTCTCTGTGTGCCCCTCCCCTGCTTGTGCTCTCTGTCTCTTTCTCTCAAAATAAGTAAATAAAACATGAAAAATACAAAAAAAAAAACTATTTAAAAAAATTAATGTTTATTTTTGAGAGAGAGAGAGAGACAGAGTGTGAGCAGGGGAATGGCAGAGAGAGAGGGAGACAGAATCGGAAGCAGTCTCAGGCTCTGAGCTCTCAGCACAGATCCCGATGTGGGGCTTGAACCCATGAACCATGAGACCACACCCGAGCCGAAGTTGGACGCTCAACTGACTGAGCCACCCAGGGGCCCCTGAAAAAATACAAAAAAAAAAAATTAAAAAATAAAATATAGCTAGTTAATCCATTTATTACGGTAAAATATGAGACAAATTCTACCAATTGTCATGAAAGAAATAGAGAAAACCAATATCTAGGTGGTAGAATTTGCTAAATCTAAGAAGACAAAGGTAAATGTAAAATTCTGCATGTAAAACTCAACATGCACATTTTGATGTGTGTCAAACATCAACATTCTGATGATTCAAATACAGGATGGAGGAGAAGCATTTTATAGGGACACACGTGAGACTCATGTTTTCTTTGGCTGAAAGATAACAAGAATCAGCAGTATGTGTCTATGTGTCATATATATACATATATGTATGTATGTATGTAATATTTTGGTTATTCTAAAGTAAGAATAGGGGTGCCTGGGTGGCTCAGTCGGTTGGGCGTCCGACTTCGGCTCAGGTCATGATCTCGCAGTTCCTGAGTTTGAGCCCCACGTGGGGCTCTGTGCTGACAGCTCAGAGCCTGGAGCCTGCTGAGGATTCTGTCTCTCCCTCTCTGTCTTCCCCTCCACTGCTCACACTCTGTCTCTCTGTCTCTTGAAAATAAATAAACATTATTTATTTCTAAAATAAATTAAAAAAATTAAGTAAGAATAGAAGAATATCAGGCCTGACTTTGTCTTTCTGTCAAGTCAGAATATGCTTTAAAACTGGGTGTCAAAAAATTGAACGGTGAGGTTTTGAGGAAAAAAATGGTATATATGTATTCTATATTATGATGGATATTAGTAAGATGACTTCTACATAATTTAGAGCTCTTGAAATTAAGCAATCTAATGATCACTTGAAGGAAGTAAGGGTATCTGTATCTAGTCTGGACAGGAAAATTCTTCAAGGTGTATGCAATAGTTAATCTTACATACTAGGAAGACTGCCATGGATTACACTGAACGGACTTGCTCTAGGCCAGTGAACGAGTGGCAGAGTCAGGTTCCAAGTAGATATATGTGAAGGGGAACGTTTCTGTTGAAATCATTTACAAGGTCTACTGGAGATTTTAAAACTAAACAAATCTAAAGATATATTAGATATATCTTTCTAAAATCTACAGCTCAGTGATATATTTGTATCTGTATCAGAACTTCAGAGTAGGACTAACTCCTCAACTATTAAACAATGGTGAGGATAGGTCCCAGATCTACAGATGGAAAAGCTATTCAAACTTGGAGCATTTTTACCATCCCCACCAGTTTTATTTAAAGTCAATTTAATAGAGTTACCTCGTTCCCAACCTATTGGGGAAAGTGGCAAAATAATGTCTGGTTTAACTTTCCAAAACACAGATGTTAATCGTATAAATAAAACTCCAAATCATTTGACCAGAATCCATAAAACAGAAACATCTGTTGTTCAGACTCATCCAAGCTATACCTTATTCTGTATTCTGTATTTATAAGGCACAAAAAGATAATGCACACTAGTTGTTGAAGTCTATAGACTTTCATGCATTATTTATAAAGTCAGTAAAAATTTCAACTATTTACATAATAATTGATGTTAGCAGTAAGAGTATGAGGTTATAAATAGTTCCCAAGTGCCAATAAATGCCGATGGTGGAGATAAATAGAAAAAGGTGATTTTTATCACAGCTGATTTAATGCTGTTTTTCTTTTATATTTCTACAAAGCCAGTGGGATCTTGGCAATGGAAAGATAAATAGGAACACATTTTACAGTGTTATAAATAATGTTTACATTTTATTTGTGTATGTGAGCATTGTGCAGATGATGAGTATAAGACTTTTAGGTTTTTGAGGTATTAGGTAAATTTCACTATCTTTTGAATAATTTAAGTTTATTGGCAGGATTTGGTATATTCACTCAAGGAGAACTTCACATTGGATTGCTCATCCTGCTTCATTGGTTAGTAAAGCCAGCTGACAACTTTGAAATGCATCTTTGAGGCAAACCCAAGATGTATTGCTATTATTTTTTTTTAATTTTTTCTAATGTTTATTTATTTTTTGAGAGAGAGATAGAGCATGAGTGGGGGGAGGGGCAGAGAGAGAGGGAGACACAGAATCTGAAACAGGCTCCAGGCTCTGAGCTGTCAGCACAGTCCAGCGCGGGACTCAAACTCACAAACGGTGAGATCATGACCTGAGCCAAAGTCGGAAGCTTAACCGACTGAGCCATCCAGGCGCCCCTACTCTTTAATTGTATTGCATCAAGTAGGTTCAAGAGGCATTGTTTTATAGAGAATTATTAAAACAAAAGTGATTAAATTTGTGGGTGATTTGAGTTTATTTTGTTTTTCTTTGAATGTGGAGGTGATAGAAATAAACATAAACTCCATAGGATTTATGTTGTATTAAAACTAATTATAGTAAGGTCCCTTTGATGGATATCTCCATAGATCTGAGCAAAGTTATTCTTTGTTACCTTTATTCATAACTTTGTAAGTTGGTTTTCTTTACCTGTAAGTGTCCTTAGGATACTTCGTAGCTCATTGTCTAGTAGCTTATTGTCTAAATGACTTCATTTAGAAGACAACTCCTATACCTTAAAACAAACAAAACAAAGGGAAAAAAACCCTAATTTTAAAATAACATTTTTATGTCCTAGTACCTTTTTACTATGTGTCCTCAATCTTCAGTGCCTCCTTACAGTGACACACTTCCTGACTGGAAGCCCAAGGAAGTTTTTCAGTAGAGAAAGGGACAGTCATCTGCTGCTTTGAATTTGCCTCTAAAAATGAAATATTTGTCCCTAGAGGTTTTCTTCTCTTTTTTCCATGTGATTTCTTTGCATCGTGTTATCTTTAGCCCCTATTCAAGTCTTGGGAGGATCCAGGCTTTTCAGTACTCTCCACACCAAGGAAATAGCATGTCTCCTTTGTTAGAAGTCACAATAGATCAAATAGGTGATACACTTGTGTGGATTCTACATATTTACCAAGAAAAACAAGAAATATTTGTGTGACAGTAAGGGAGTATTACCCTAGGTGTGTGTGTGTGTGTGTGTGTGTGTGTGTGTGTGTGTGTGTGTACGAGTGTTTCATTTATTTGCTGGATGCTGGGCACCCCCACCTGCCATCCTAGGCCTAGAAATTTATGGGTGTCAAGATCAATGACTCAAAGGAAACAATAGATTTGAAGTAAACTTATTATTCACATTTCATTACATAATGAACATCAAAAGGAATCTTTAATGAAGATGGTTCAGGTTCAGTGAACAGTGACACATCAAAGGGTGTGCTGTTGTTGCTTTAAAGTAGTTAAGGGGTTGGGCCCAATGGAGCCCCCCTCCTCTCCCTTTCCCAGCAAAGTGTTGGGGTTTGTGTGGCTTGGTCTTCCCCTTCGTACTAAAGGAAGGAGATTCCTGAGTTTTCTTATTGCTTGCCTAGATGCGAGGCAAGGGGAAAGGGGGCAGGATGGCTTGAACATTGTTGACAGTCAACATCAACGATGAAAGAGGACCATCTCAGGGTGAGAAAGGAGAAAGACAAGGTCTCTAGAGGACTGATCACTCCATACTGTGCCAGAGGGACTAAGCATCATTCACCGAGCAGTTCAAGAAGGAAAGAAATTGGTTTGGTTAACTGACAGCATAAGTGTTACCTGTAAGACATCTTCCATGCTTTCCGAGAAGAAAGTTGGGGGCATAAAAAGATTGTTACCACCTTACTTGTTTTTGAAGATTGGAGAGGATTTCAGTCAGCATTATAGTTTTAACAATAAATTCTATTGCTAACTTTTTTGTTGTTGTTGTTGTTGTTGTTGTTGTTGTTGTTTTATTTAGGAATTCCTGATTCTCTACCATAAGAATCTATGTTTTAAGTTTTCCATTAATTTTTTCTTAATTTTGGACAGTAGGAAAGGCTGGAGGTGACTCCATTATCTGCTCTAAAACTTGTCTGTACCCCCAACCTCCAAATTTAAAAATTGAGTGTTTGATTCCTGACAGGCAAATGATTCTATGATATTGGCAACCCTTCAAATTGCTTGAGACAGTAATAAAAAGATCAACCATCTAAGATATGATTAATGGGCACTGCAGATCTTGGCTTCTTCTTCTCTTCCCTACTCTGATCACCTTCCTCTGGACAGGTCACCAATACTTAGTCTATAGGTGAGACAAGGTGTTTCAGAACATTGGTACCTGTTCCAGTTCCAGAACTGAGGTTAAGCTGAGGAGGCAGATGCCAGTCTAACAAGGAGAAATAACAAGCTGTCTGTTTTAAATATGCACGGTTTCCACATGGCCCAGTTATCACAAGTAATGGGCAAGACAGTATTCTTTGAAGGTTAGATAAATTCTGTGTATTTTGGAGAGGATATACTTTTAACATTACCAAACTGAGTAAGTTCTATTTTTCTCAGGGAGAAAGATTTTATACCCAATTCAATGTTATAATTAGTTACTATATTTGGAATATCTGTAGGGAAAATTGAGTAATGTACTTTCTTGAAGTTTTAACTTAAGAATACATCTTTCCCCATCAGATGATGAGCGCAAAATTGTTTTTGTTTTTATAGTGTTTCTTGTCAAATCAAAACTCATTCAAAAATTCATGTAAAATATTTGTTTACTAACTTTCACTAATTTATTTGATGAAATCTGAAGAACCAGAAGTTCAAACCTAAAATACTTTGGTCAATATTATCTGTATTCTTAATGATAAAATTAATTAATACTTATATTCCAAATCTGTTTCCTAGACTGTTACTACCATATGCCCCTTTATAGGCTGTCATACTTCTAATTTATTCAGATGGCAAACGATTGTCCAATGAGTTTGGATGGTGTCAGCTCTATAAAAAAGTTAATGGGAAGAACCACAAACCTAGGAATAAAGGAATAAAGAAAATAGTGAATAAAGGAATAGTGGAATAAAGGAAATAGTGAACAAAGAAGAGAAAAAAGTTAAATGAGTTTCAAGTATTCAAAACAGCGGTATCTTTTGAAGGATCTTGAAAGTTGGCAAAGGTAAAATTTAGAAGATGAATCTGGTTTTATAAATATTGATCGTGAGACACAACAACAATGAGTTCAGGATATGACAATGTAAAATGGAATGTAAACTATATAATGGAATGGAATGGAAGGGTAATATCAGTTTGGAAAGTAGATTTGGAGAGTATTGACATGTATTCCTAGTCAGGCCCTTAATAACCAACAATTTATGTAGAATAAAAATGTAGCAGCTGAAAACTGGTATCTTTACCTTGTACAGTATATATCTGATGCTTTATGTAATCACTCTGCGGAAGTCTTGGACCTAAGATGAATTGGAGAAAAACAAATGAAGGCTTTTCATTTAATCCAGGGCAGAAGGCACTGTCTTTGTCATGGGTCCCAAGGTAAGAGAGAATTCCAAAAAAGGGAAGGATCACTGGATTATGTACAATAGGAAGGCATACGTAGTAGAAGTCATTGTCTAGAAAAGCACTGAATGTGGAATGCAACTTCCCACTGATAAAGACAGACATGGAGGAGAGATGTGAAATATGTTGGATGGAGGTGAGAAGCACAGTGAAAGGCTTTTAGGAAAATGCCTGAGAAAGAAAATAAGGTTAGATGAAATCATCAGAGAAGTTAAATAATGCCTGCGATTTAAGACTTGGGTGAAGGAAGAATATGGCAAAGTCCCTAGGAACAGGAAAAGTGAGAGCATACAGACATTCAGAAACGTTTAGCAGTTTAATTTCACAGGAAAACCAAAGGTATTTGTTACAGAATGTGTTTATAAGGAAAACCCAAGAGGGAGAGGCGCGTTAGCTTTACTCCACTTCAATAATCCCAATTATTGGATTGGGAATGAGATATTTTGCTGGCAGAATTAATGACAATATTTTCCTGAGTGTGATCGATACTAAAGTATGTGGACACCACCACTGCCCCTTCTACTCCCTTTAGGATACCGTTTGTGCAATGACAAGCCCACAGATAGAAACCTATGGCCACTCCCAAGGCACTGGGCGTTAACAGAGCACTGTGCTGTGCTCAGGCTCATGAGCTCATGATTCGACTCCCTGTTTTTATTCTGAACAGAAATTTCCTCCTGTGTCCTTCAAAGAGAAATCTACTTCCCTGTATGACTTGGCATATGAAGAAAGGGTGAGAGAAAATATAAAAGATGGGGAAGTTTCAACTTGGACTCTCACATTGTGTATGAAGAAAAAATAAAGACAAGCAAAAAAGAGAAAGAAAGAAAGAAAGAAAGAAAGAAAGAAAGAAAGAAAGAAAGAAAGAAAGAAAGAAAGAAAAGGAAGGGGAGAGGGGAGGGGAGGGGGAGGAAAGGAAAACCACAAAAGAAACAATTGACAATTGTCAACTGAAAGGCCAAAGTCCTTGGCTCTGATTGACTCAAAGAAGATAAATACCAGAGGGGCTCATGAGATGTGAAAAGATGGACAGGGTACAGATTAGACAACTGACAGCTGAGGAAAGGAGAAACATCTGGAAGTGGCAGGGAAGAATTCTTCCCTTGTCATCAGGAGAAAGAAAGCTGGATACGTTTTGTCAGAGTAAATAGGGAGTTCTGTGGCTGTATTAAGACACACATGTGACTTCATCAAGAACACTTCTTGCATGTGGCGAAACATGGAAGACCCTGCTGATGAAAACACATGAGGAGCTAAACCCACTGCCTGAGTGTAGGAAAGAAAATGGAATCGTCCTATGAAGTGTCAGCCCCTGCACTTTTTCAAGGCCTTCGTGTCATCCCTGGCACATTGTGAGCTCACCATCATGTCAAATGAATAAAAGATTATAGGTGATTAAGGGAAGAGTAGATACATGACTTAGATAAGTGGCCAAAAATTTAACAATATGAAAAAATAAATTAATTAAAATTTAACAATATGACAAGCTTCTGCGCCCAGCGTGAGAGTCTGTGTTAGCTTTGAGGGACAGAGTTTGGTCAGGGTGTCACTTGTTTGCCAGGTAGACATAGCATGAAAAGGAACCAGTCAGATTTCAGAAAAATGTGGGCAGTGTGATACCAGTTGGAGAATCAAATATCCCTATCTGAAGGAATATGAATGGAAATGCCTAGAAAATGGTCTCTTAGGAAGTACATTAAGTTAGTACTACTTTTTATTTGGTTCTTGGTGAGGGAGACAGATCGTCTGTGTGCACATCTGTGAAGACCTGAAGGCAGGTGGCTTCTGGGAGGTATGACTCCTGACTCCTACTGGTGCCATGCTGTTGCGGGGGTGGGAGGGGCCGTGCTGAAGGCAGGAAGGCAGCCCTTTCCCATTGTGTCTTCTGCTCTTGATTTTTATTTTTCAGTTTTACAACAGGAATTCATTCAGGTGTATCTTTTAGGAGTGAAAATGATACTGAGAGAAAGAATGATCAGGGAAATATTTCCCTGCTTTCTGCTTATCTCGGGGTATTACTGAGGTATGTGCACAGGTTGAATTAGTTGTAGGGAAATGTAAAGATTTTCTTCACAGTATGCTTTTGTTTCAAAGCAGGAGACCCATGAGGACTTTGCGCATATGCTCAAGGAGAAGGTTTATAAGATGTGCATGTGTATGTGGCACACACAAGCCACTTCTGTCTGGAGAGGTGGTCAGGACACAACAGAGCAGTGACAGAGTTTAGAGTCCATGGAAGACACTCCTGAAGGGGGGGGGGGGGGGGGGGGAAGGCAGGCAAGAGGCAATGGTGAACTGATGGATAAGAGCAGCCAGGAAAATTAGTACTCTGAATAAACACTTGAACAGAAATAAACAAGAAGGTAATCCAGTGGAGTATTGAAATAAAAGTCAAGGAATCACTAGAGAGCCATAGCCCTATAATAAAGTCAACAGATTTGGTGAGAAAATTAGCAACAGGAGAGAAAGGAGTATCTTATGGAAAGAGAAACAGCTTTGTGGTCAAAAAGAAGGAAGTTGAATTCTTGAGTTCTCCACTAATAAGAGCTGGTTTATCTCCCTCTTTGAATCTTAGTTGCCTCTTCCATAATAATGATTATTTTGTAAAGGGGTTTTGCTGTGTTATTAATGCACCTGTGTGAGTTACATGGCTAGTGTATGTCAGTGTGTCATACATTTCCTGGCACATAGATGCCATTAAATATTAGTTCTGTATTTTGCTCCACTATCGAATCTAAAGAAATCCCATTTTCCAAGGGATTTTGGAAGAAAGTCATCTTGGAGCTAAAATGGCAGGCAAGATTATGTCAGAAAAATATCCCAGGCTAGGTATTAAGTGTAGGGATTTGGAGACTTAACTAAAGATTGGAAGGTCTAATGGGTGCAAAGAAAAAAAAATGCTCCTATTTTAATGAAAACCAGAAGTTGAAGAATCTTAGGGAAGTTGCCACCAAGGAGTTCAGGTGCCTGTCAAGCCCAAACTAGGACGATGCTGTAAACCTCTCCTCTATGACTTGCGTATCTCACGGTAGAGCCTCTCTCTGGCCTGATCTCACCTGGAATCAGTGGCCAAGCGATCCTAGAAAATTTCTTGGCAGGTTTCTCCCTGAAACTTCAAAGGGTGCCATAGAAGTTAGAGGCGATGAGTTGGTAACAAGCAATTCGGTGCAGGTGGAGAGTAGATCCTCACTGTTCATTGGTGGAGAAAGAGCCAGCAAACCGGGATGCCCCTCTCTTCCTAGGACTTGGGTGGAAGTTAATTAATTGTGTGACTCTTTCCTTAATGCCTCATCTCTTGCTAGACATTTAAACACCATGGGGACAAACACTAGGTTTGTGTTTTTCATTATTGTTTAGACCTCCACCACTTCAGTTAATCAAAAAACAAAAAGAAGATTTTGGTTTCCTTTTTTCTTTTCTTTTTTTTTTTTTAATTTTTAGAGAGAGAGAAAGAGTGTGTGCATGTGGGGAAGAGGGAGGGAAAAAGAGAGAGAGAGAGAGAGAGAGAGAGAGAGAGAGAGAGAATCTTAAGCAGGCTCTGGACACAGGGCTTGATCCCACAGCCCTGGGAACTTGACCTGAGCCAAAATCAACAGTAAGCCACTTAACCAACTGAGGCCCTGCAGGTGCCCCATATTTTGTTTTTTGCAAATGGAACCATCTGCAGAGATAAAACTCCATTCTGAAGGAAGAAAGCTCTTTACGTAATTATGCAGAAACTCCCTACTCCAGAATTGGGTTTTTGCTGTTCCTTTCCATAAAAAAAATTATTTTTAAATTATTTTTAACAAAAAATAAAAGAATATTACCCCCCAAAAGTGACCTGTAGCTTCTATCCATCCTATAACCAAGCCTTTCTGAACTGTTGAATGCATTAACTTTCTCTAAGATTTCAAAGATCCCAAGTGCAACATAGTCAAAGCTCAAGATCAAAGAACCCGGATTCCCCCTCACCCTAGCCCTGACTTCCATACCCCACCAAATACCACACCCCAAGAGTGTCTGCTAGAGTAATTTACCTACATATGTGGCCATGAGGTAGGAGATAACCTTGAGATATGCATGTAGGAGAATATAGTACCCCATCCAGGGCAAGTCCTCTCTACTTATTCTTAGTTTAGATATTTTTACTGTCCTGAAATATCATTATTTTAATAAATGTTCAGAGGTAGATGAATATCTCTTAGGTATTCATCGTAGCGCGATGCTGTTAATTCCCTTGATAGTGAGGGGAGGTGGAGAGAAAGGCAAGTTTCTCTCTCGAATCCATTCTGTGTTCTTTTATGCAATAGCGAACTTCTACTTGAAGCTTATTTCTTTAATTGATAAATCTGCTTCTGCTAGGTCTCCCTGTCTCTCAGCCACTGTTGCTTATTATGTCTTATCGCCATAATAGTAGGTGCAGTGACTTTACTTCACTGAAACATCCTGGAAACGCAGTAAATACAGATCGTGAGCAGACAAGTGTTGTCAAATTTGCGAAGACACAGGACTCTACAGTTACTAATTCTCAATCAGCAAACGTTTATTGATACCAGACCTTTTACTTAGTTTAGCTCACTGAATTCTGTATGTTAACACCTCACGGACTTAAACAGTGCCCCAAGGGCCCACCCGCAGCTGTTTCTCACAGAAGAAGCCAGAATCAGCTAGAAGGTTCAAAATCACTGACTCTGGCAGCCCATCCAGAGGCCGGAAGAGCTGACTCACGGGTATTGTCCCTGTAGGTAAAGGACATGTTGGGTTTAACAATAGGTCTCATGCCTTTAGTTTCTTAAAAACAGTGCTCTCGTGGTTACGATGAGTCTTAATTGTGAGTTGAGATCTAGTAGAAGAAGTATGCAATAACAATACCTTCGGTGTCCTTTGCCCTGCTGAATCGATTCACTAGTGAGAAAATTTGAATTATTGCACATTAATATCTTTTGCCAGCCCTCGTGCCTGAATGAGTCTTGGGAACACAGGGTAGTGAAAGGAGATTGAGGGTTTAGCCCTTCCTTAGAATATGATCAGACAATTGTGTATTGTTAAATGACTAATTGATACTTCAGAATGTTTCCAGTAAACTTGCAGCACATTTCATGAAATGCATGCTTAATTCTGCGGTCACAGCTATGAGAGCCGGAATGCTTCTTAATAGCATGCTCTTTGTACAAGTAATAAAGGAAAGCCTAGAAGAAGCAGGTAGCATACCTAAGGCCACTTGGAGAACTGATGTCACAGCTGGAAATGCGACAGTGGTCTTGCAATTCTGATCCCTGTGCTTTTTTGTTTTTATTGGTTTTCAATATAAACATCCTTTTATTCTTTTTCTTCTTATATAGAACAATGTTATGACCCGGTCTTTATTTTTTAAAGTGTGATTTTTTTATTACTTATTGAATAGATTCATAAACAAAAAGTATGGAAAATGATAAGTAGGGATCATGAATATTTATCAAAGTGGGAGTATTTATCATGGATAACCCATATAAAGGGATTTAGTGAGGAGGCATGATGCAAGAACATCTTAAATGTTCAATGCCATCTTAAGAATTTGATTCTCTCAATTAAAGAAGGTATATAGGGGCGCCTGGGTGGCGCAGTCAGTTAAGCGTCCGACTTCAGCCAGGTCACGATCTCGCGGTCCGTGAGTTCGAGCCCCGCGTCAGGCTCTGGGCTGATGGCTCGGAGCCTGGAGCCTGTTTCCGATTCTGTGTCTCCCTCTCTCTCTGCCCCTCGCCTGTTCATGCTCTGTCTCTCTCTGTCCCAAAAATAAATAAAAAACGTTGAAAAAAAAATTTTTAAAGAAGGTATATAAAATCTGATACCCCACTAGAGAGCTACATGCTCACAAAATACATCTAGAGTCCTTTAGAATTTCCTAAATAATTAGTCAAGTAGAAGGCAAAGAAGTTTTACAGCATTTGAAGTGAGAAAGGATAAGTGACTTAGTATTCAATTTACTTCAAAACAGCATAATAATGTTTAAGGAGGTATTCCTGAAGCTCTTAATTTTTAAGCATAGAAAAACTTGACCTAGTTTCTTAATGATAGTTTACCTCCTCTCTGAAAGCCACCTGCAAATAGCTTATTTGCATAGAGATAAAACACAAGGGCCTTCAACTTCTTTTTACTTATTACTGGGGTAACAAACCTCCGTTCATAGAGTACAGCATCGTTTTTGTTATAAATGAAGAATCAGCTACTGATCTATATGCTTTGAATAAACAGTAGGCATTCAATTGCCAGCATCCATTCTTTAAAAAAGAAAATGATAGTTTTTTTTTCCCCACCCAGTCAAATCACCCTTTACTTTCATCTTTCATAACAACCAAGACTTTACAAAGATACCGGGTTTTATGGTGCAGGGTGGAAAACATTTATTAGATAATTTAAGGACAAATCTATTTGTAGTTCATATACTAAATTTTTCCTAATGTCCAATTATCCATGAAATTTAAAATGGCTAATACAGGAAGAATATCTTCACAGTAGAAAAAAAAGGTTGCATTTGCATCAAAAAGTAATTTCTACTCCTTTTTTGAGAGACTTATAGCAAAGTTGTTAATTTTATGAAGAATGTAGAGTCAACCTGAGTGAAATCCTAATGGCTTTCTGCTGGGCAGAGGAAATGGGGGCAGTTGAATCACAACAGCTAAAGAGTATGGCATTTTAAAAGTAGATTTAAGGGGCGCCTGGGTGGCGCAGTCGGTTAAGCGTCCGACTTCAGCCAGGTCATGATCTCGCGGTCCGTGAGTTCGAGCCCCGCGTCGGGCTCTGGGCTGATGGCTCCGAGCCTGGAGCCTGTTTCCGATTCTGTGTCTCCCTCTCTCTCTGCTCCTCCCCCGTTCGTGCTCTGTCTCTCTCTGTCCCAAAAATAAATAAACGTTGAAAAAAAAAATAAAAAAAAAATAAAAGTAGATTTAATTGAAAAATACATGACAGATCCCGTAAAGTTCAGAGTCCAAAATTAGCATTTCCCCCCTCTGATTCCCAGTGGACCCCTCTCCTCCTTCTCTTAAACCTTCACAGTGGTTGTCTGCAAAAGGTGTTATTAGTCACAAAGTTATTACAGGGACATGTGTATCAGTGCAGCTTCATGAAAACTCACGAGGGCAGGGATGAGCGAATCTTTCTGTAATGGAATGAATAGGAGTGCCGCATGAAAATACTGCACCAGATGGGATACGACCACAAAATACAGCAAGACTGTTCTCATGACTTGTTTTCTTTATTAATAGATCCTGATGCTGTGATAGCCTTCTTTTTAGCAGCCACATCGAGCGGTCGAGGCCCATTGCATTTGTGTATCAGTAAAACATATTTCCGTTCATTTTTCTTTTCGGCTTCTTTGAGTTCTCATTTCATTATTCAACTTCTTCACTTTTATTCAGGTCCTTGTTTCAAACTGAAATTATGTTGAATTTTTATGTGTATTTGTTATTGTCTGTCACACCCAGCTTACTGAGATCTGTAGGTTATACTAACTCCTTTTATAATTGATCTACTTTTTTTCTATCTGTAATGGATAATTTTCATAGGAGTTAGACTGAATGTTTTCTCATGTCTTAGAGTTTTTGTTCAATCCCAGTACATGATGGTTACTTCTAGATTCCAAAGAATGGACAGTCTGTGCAGGATTTAATAATAAGTGGCCTGATAAACTCTGACTCCTCAACCTTCAGTGACCTCAATCAGCCATGCTCTGACGTGGAGAGAGCACTAGACGTTTGGGGAGGAATCCTGCAGAAAGGGAGTCATCCGCCTGAGTGAGAGTGCTTGCAGACTAAACTTACTTTCCACGCAGTGGCCAGGTTCAGAGTTCAGAGAAATTGGAGCCAGTTTCAAGGACAGAATGAGTACCACTCTCCTGTTGCACTGCCCACACTTACAGGTGCCCTGTGCTACAGTGGGACCAGCATGGTGACAGAGTTGTAGGAAAGTCTGGCGTGTGTCCTCAGGAGTTTGAAGGTGAAGCCGAACGTGGCCAGACCAGTCCTGGTGCCTGCCTCTTGTCTTCAACATCCTGAAGCGGTTTTGTGATGGCAGCACGAGGAAGGGACAGGGTGTCCTATGGCACATTCACATTTTGGATGAGGGCATATCTCACGAGGCCAAGTAGGTGCCACAGAAGATGTAAGGCACCTGTGCCCTCAGCCTGTATCTCCGCAAAGGCAGTTGCTAGAAGTCGGCAGAAGAACAAATTGTCCATGTTAGACCATTTCCAGGTGGGGGTGGAATCCCCAATAACTCACAAATGCACTCTCTGACAGAAGCAGTGTCTGGTGGTCCTCTCAGGAGACCAAAGAGCAGATTAGTTAAGGAACATTCTGCTCATTTCTTTTGATTCTTCATGCCCTAAATGTCCTGCTGCAAACCTGGGGAAGCCATAAACAGGAGGGAGAAGGTTTTGATTCACATTCAACTAGACCTTTCAGAACGTGAAAAATAAGTCACATTTACCACAGTTAGATGTGTTTCTAGAACTTAAAAATTTGTCAGAGGATCTCTTGAAAATTCCTAGGTAGCTGGAGACTGGCTGGAGTTAACAAGGAGTGGGACAGGGGGTGGCAGGGGCCGTGTCTGCAGGAGGAAATGGGAGGGGGAAAACCTTGGAGTTAAGACCCACCCATACACCTGCTGTATAGGAATTATGCAGACCTTGAACAGAGCCACTTTCTTCTGTAGTTGTGTTTCTTTCTCAAATATCTCAAAATTTTGTCAAATATCTGTTGTCAGGCTCCTAAGTGGCTCAGTCAGTTAAGCATCTGACTTCAGCTCAGGTTCTGATATCCCATTTGTGGGTTGGAACCCCACGTCAGGCTCTGTGGCTGACAGCTCGGAGCCTGGAGCCTGCTGTGGATTCCGTGTCTCCCTCTCTCTCTGACCCCCACCCCTCCCCCCCCACTCACATCTGTTTCTCTCTCAAGACTAAATACATGTTAAAATTATTTTTAAAAATCGTTGTCAACATTATTTGAATGTTGTTTATCTTGTTTCTCATATAGTAGGGATAATTTGTCTCTCTCTCTCTCTCTCTCTCTCTCTATATATATATACATACACATATATGTATACACATATATATATATACATACATACACATATATTTATGCATAGTTATATTTACTTATGTAATATTTATTTATTTGGTCCAGTATATATAGTAAAAGTACACTCTGAGTTTCCTTCCAATATATGGCAAACAATGAGGATCTAAATTCATGAGGTATGTGCTTTTTAATGAAAGTTCTAAGATAGTTAAAGGGTAATGAGAAACCTACAGAATACAGTACCCTCAACCATCGATTGAACATGACTTTTATTGCATTCATCTATCCAGGCTAAAATAAATCTCCATTTTTCTCAAACATGCTGTTTATTTTCAGGAGCAGATTGTTCTATCTGTCTGACGTGTGTGTGTGTGTGTGTGTGTGTGTGTGTGTGCGCGTGCGCGCGTGCATTTGCGTTTTGCTGCTGTTAAATTTTTATGGTTTATAGAGTTGAACACTGCTTTGGGAGAGTTTCTTCCATAGAATTCAGGGAATAGATATAGAACTACTTGATTGTCATTTCCAAATTAGTTATAGAGAGAACACAATAATTTTTAGATAAAAGAAATTAAAATTTGCTTCTATGCTAAATATGAACATATGTGGTTCACAAGGAGGTCCAAACAATACTAACGAAGGAGACGTGCTTATTCTCTGTAGCTTATTTGTTCTCCTTCCCCCTGTTGCTGTTTGTCAACTAACCCAGGAATTTTCCTGAAAGGATTATGAAACAGATACGTAGATGTGCAGGGAAATGTTAGGCCCCTAGAGCAGAAGACTAATGGGCTGAAAAATGGAAATCAGTACTGGAGAAGAAGAGTTGGGTTGTTGGGAGGCACACGAGAGAAAACAAGGCAGGGGAGGACGCTTTCTGTGGTTGTTCAGCAAGATAACACGGAGACAGTGCTCTCCCCAAAATCGAGATAATAAACCCATACCTTTTCCAGTACTCACTGTCTGTTCCCTGAGTTTGCTAAAGAAAAAAAATAAGAAAAAGATTAATCCATAAAACCTCATTCCTTATTCCATCTGCTTACTCTCAGTGCCTTAAGGCATTTTACTTTTTTTTATTCTCTGTGTTTCTTTATCTAGTAAGTGGGAAGGCGTTACTTCTGAGCAGACCCACCAAGTGCTTAGAAACCTATAACTGACAAAACGTATGCAGGAATTTGCAAGTTAAAAATCGTTGTGTATAGCGTTGTCCCTTCCATTTTCACTCGCCCCATGCCCTTCCTCCGCCAGCCCCCCTGGCCCCGGAGCCTTGTTTCAGACCCATCAGAGAGAGTCTGCTGAGGCCAGACCAGGTGGCACACATACAGTGCAGCGAGCTTGAATGTGTAAGATGTGCTGGGGTAGAACACCCGCGAATCAAACTCACAAGAAAATGGAGAGAACCAGTGAGAGTTGTCCTTTGCATATGGATTTTCACAACAGTAACAAGTATAAAAGACAAACAAACAAAAACCCTCACAGGCTTGTTTGCTTTAGATTTGAGAATATACGGCCTATTGACTAATTCTATGCAGAATCCCATGGTCTTAATTTCCCCTTGAATGGCCATTTTATAAACCAAGCAGCACATTTTAATCGCCCCATGGTCTCCTAGCGCCATCCACTACCTGGCCCACCAAGCCCAGTGTAACCCCTCTCCTCTACGAGACAGGTAGGAGTCAGATCTGGAATCAGAGCTTACATCCAGATAATAAATAAGGACATAGACCTTATTTGCATCCTTTATGAACGGGGGGTGGTATTTTTCACTCACTAGTCAATGTATTAGTGTGTGAGTTCCTTTTATAATGAAGTGGTAAATTTCTTAGCTGAGATTACACAATATTGGAATAATTATTAAGGAGTGCCTTGTAATAAAAAGTGTCTTTTACCAGGTTTGAAATAAACTATTTTTAACTGACTCATATTAAAAATATAGATCCACCAAATATTCCTAATCAGGCCCAGAGACAAATAATTATGAAAATACATAGCAATTACGTGAAGTCTAGTTAACTATATTTCCCAATCTAGTCTTCAATTTTTCTAAGAAGAAGGCATTTCAGCGCTAGGGTCAGATTAGCACCAGGTTCCTTCCTTCAAGGGAAGTGTGTACAAAGACATGGCATTGAAAACAGAGGAAAGTGTAACACAAAGAAAGCATTTATATTGTGTATAAAGCATCTTTTTTTTTGATATTTTGACGATGGGTTTTTCCCCTGTGCTCTATTCTGACAGTCACTATTTCAGGTGCTTCAGATCTGCATTTCTATCACCCTCTTGACACCCCAAGACTCAAAATGTCCTAATTGGTCAAGTTAAGGAAGAACCCAAAGATTAAATGTTTCAGATATTAAGATATCAGTTATAAAGCCCGTTTTTTTAAAAAAAAAGAATACATAATTAAAACAGCTTTGATAAATAGTTTTTACCTCCTCAAGACTACTCTTTTGGTAGAGACTTATTTTAATCTCCATGTTGACAAGAATTCTGATGCCCTATTCAGACTCAGACCCCATCAGACGTTCTTGAAACAGTCTTTGTTTACTTTCTGTGGCTCTCTGTTTCAGTTTACTGACGTGAAAATGAAATGACCAGTAGATCCCTGTTTCAGTGCTGACTGAGTTAGTACACGTAAGGTGCTGAGAAGCGTGTCAGTATACAGTTACAGACACAGTGAGTAGCATCGCTTAGTAGTGATGCCCTCTTGCCACTTTGGGACAATAAAACCTACATCTGTGCAAAGATCATTTTATAAATGGGACTCAATCTTCACATTAGTTTTGACCATTCAAACCGTTTCAGCTCACAATTTCTTCACACCCAAAACTCCTGTGACACCAAGTTAGACATGATTTTCAGTAGGCATACAGTTAAGTCTAATAAGCTCCAAGACATTATGAGTAAGGATTATGAGTAACTTATTCTGTGAATGTTCTGCAAAATGAGCAAACGTTTCTAACAAATTTTAACTTGATAAACTAGCGATGTCTTCCAATATGAGTAGTACATGATGCCCAATGTCACATGATCACAACTAAGCCAATGGTTCTTGAAACTCGCGTTGATATAAAGTGCTTTGGATTTCAAGCATGTTTCTGAAATGCATTATGCTCGCAAACCAAGGTTTTACTGTAAGTGGTTTCAGATAGGTGTCCACATAAATAGCTACTCAGGATAAGGGGGAAATGTTGCATATTTGGTAAATAATGGATTTTATTTAGCATCTATTTAGTTAGAGTGATTTTTCCTCCCTTGTCCTCTGAAGAAACCATTTAAGAAGTTGAGGCAGCTAATAATATACCCAGTTGCCGGATATATTGCCAAATTTTGGAGTCTATTGTTTCGGTGTTTGTTTGTTTGTTTTTCGATGTCAGGCATTTTGAAAATCGTTTTCAGTTCAAGGCAAAAGACAGAAAGCTGGTTTTGTGAACCAGGGAGGGGTTTGCTGAAAGCACATGGCCACGTTTATGAAGGCGGTGCTTTGTGTTTGTAGCCTCCCTCCCCACCTGATGCAGGGGATGGTGTGTGTGTCCACAACACGACCTGCAGCTGATTTTGTCCAGCACATGGCTGGATGCTCTTGGGTTGATGTTTGCCGATTTGAGTTCTTCTCTTTTAAATTTTTTTTTCCAACGTTTATTTATTTTTGGGACAGAGAGAGACAGAGCATGAACGGGCGAGGGGCAGAGAGAGAGGGAGACACAGAATCAGAAACAGGCTCCAGGCTCTGAGCCATCAGCCCAGAGCCCCACGCGGGGCTCGAACTCACGGACCGTGAGATCGTGACCTGGTTGAAGTCGGACGCTTAACCGACTGCGCTACCCAGGCGCCCCTGGGTTCTTCTCTTTTAGAAATTCCCCTATCCTTTGCTGTGGGTGCCTGTCCACTCTGCAGGGTATGCACAGCAGTGTACCCTCGATGCCCCAGTGGGAGGGAAGAGATCTTGTTCCAAACAAAGATTATGCATTTTTGTGATGGCTAGAAAAATGCATGAATTTTCCCAGGAACAACAAAATTCTTTTTTAGGGATTCCCTCCTCAATTTAGAGCCCATGTTTACTAGCCAGAAGGGAGAAGAGAGGCCTTGTTAAAATTTTCCATGTCTTAAGTCAAGATGTTATGGGTTTTGACAATATTGTTCTCTGGTCCACTGTTAATAACCATTCTCTGTGGATCAAGTGGTAATCCATTTCTTCTAGTGCAAACCAGGGTTGGGGAAGGGGGTCCCGGTAGACACAGAGGTGTGCACTTTAATATCTTCAATTATTAGACTACCATACTTTGTGTTTTTTCCACAAATGATAAGCAATTTTGAACTCGGGCTTGTAATAGATTATCTATTTCATCATAAAGACATACGTGGTAAATACCATTAATGGTATCCAAAGCTTAATAAGTACTTAATAAATATATTTCTTTTATGTTTGGGAAGCAAAATGTATATGAGCTTTCCCTTTTTCCTTACAGCATATTTGGTGTGTAGGTTAAAGAAAGGCAGAAGTAGCATAAAAGGTGAAAACATATATAAATATCAGTTAAATAAACTTCCTGTGTGTGTTTAAAATTTTAATGAGTTCTTTAAGAATTTCCAGATCTATAATGGCCCTTGGACTGTAACTTCTCAAATCATTTCTTATTGGTATGTATGCCTTAACTCTTTAATATTTCAGAGAACCATGCTGTTAAGTTCTATGTTTTTTTAATATTTTCTTTTCTTTAGAATATTTATTTTGTTCATTAATAAATTGTGTTTTCTGAGTAGTAAACCAAATATATTATATATAAAGGTCACTGCTTTGGCTTCCATTATAATATCTAACTTCGTTATAAGCCAGGCTGACTTTACTCTTTTCAGTTAAGTTTGCAAAATAATAATAATAATAATAATAATAATAATAATAATAATTCAGTCAACAACCGTCATTAAGTCTGGATGTGTGTTCTTTCTGGTTAGTGTTCTAGTTCATTCTTATGACCGACTTGCCTTTCCTTCACTGTATCTTCTGTACCGAATTCTAATACCCTCTTTCTGCTTTGTGTCTGTTTGTAGCTTCTAGGTTGCCTCGGGTTAGAAAATCAGAAAAATGAACTTGGGAGAGTTGCATGATACACAGGGTTAATGAGACCAGAATAGAGGTCTGAAATAAAGAATGCTCTAGGCTTTCAGTAGGTATTTCCTTTTACTTATTTATTTATTTTTACTTTATTGCCAAACTTTATTATTTATTTTTTAATTTAAATTCCAATTAGTTAACATGCAGTGTCTTAGTAAATTCTGGTGTAGAATATAGTGATTCAACACTTCCCTCCATCACCCCTTGCTCACCATGGCAAGTGTGGTCATGAATCCCCATCACCTGTTTCACACATCCCCCCACTTCCTCTCTGGTGAACATTAGGGAAGAGTCCATTTCTTGGTTTCTCTGTCTCTCTCTCTCTCTCTCTCTCTCTCTCTCTCTTGTTTTTCCCTTTGCTCATTTGTTTCTTAAATTCCTCATGAGTGAAATCATGTTATTTGTCTTTCTCTGACTTATTTCTCTTATCATACTCTCCAGCTCCATCCATGTTCTTGCAAATGGCAGGATTTCAACAGATCTTTCTTGACCACCTACCTTGGTATCTGTCCTCTGTAGCTTCTGTACAGTTCGGGCAACATGGCAGCTACTCACAATACTGACCAGCCCCAGAGGTGCCAGGAGACTGAACTTAATCTAGGTTGTGTGGTGAAGCTTCCTTACAGAAGGAACATTTTAGCTGAGATCAAACAAATAAATAAAATTAGCTAGAAGAAGAACAGTGGGGAAAGCAAATCGCAGGCAGATGGCATCATAGATAAAAGCTTCACAGTATGTAGCAATCTGTTAAGAAGGTTGGTGCGGCTGGGTCATGGGGGGCCAAGAGACATATGGTGTGAGACAGAGCTGGAGAAATAGGAAAGAAGTGACATGAGTTACTCAAGAATTTATAGTCCATGGTAAAGTTTTTATATTTAATACTAAAATCATCAAGGAATCTTAAAGAGTTCTCAAAAGGCATATAAATTTTAAAAAGGAGAGGGTCAGGGGCACCTGCATGGCTCAGTTGGTTAAGCAACAGACTCTTGATTACAGCTCAGGTCATGATCTCACAGTTTGTGAGTTCAAGCCCCATGTCAGGCTCCTACCTGACCACATTAGCACAGGGCCTACTTTGGATTCTCTATCTCCCTCCCTCTCTCTGCCCCTCCCCTGCTCTCTCTCTGTCAAAATAAATAGATTTTTTTTAAAAGGAGAGGGGCAGCAAATAAATACATATATTGTTTCTCCCTGGTCCCTCTCCTAGATCCAGTGCTTGTATTAAGGGTAGTTTTAATTGTTCACATCAATTTTGTCCTAATAAAAATCAGATGTGTTCTCAAGAGCCCTGTCCACAGCCACAGCATCCCAAGCAATACCAATTGATTGCAGTGGTTAACAGGAAGAAATGTGTTTTCTGTCTTTGACCTAAAAGAGTGAAACGTGACAAAATTGTGGCATGTGTGTGTGTGTGTGTGTGTGTGAGAGAGAGAGAGAGAGAGAGAGAGAGAGAGAGAGAGAGGAGACGAGCGATCCTTTTCACCTGTTGTTAACTCCAGAACTTTTTTCTAGAGACAGAAGTTGTCAGAGGCTGATCATAGATAAGTAAGACAGTCCGGTACACGTTTGTCAGGTGCACATGTGTGTGTGTAAAATTGCACACTGCACTGTCTTTATTAGTTTATTTCTTACTCCATTTTTAAGAAAGGAGAAATAAAATTTGATGAGTAAAGCTTACAGCATCAGTGTTTGTGTTATAAGGTATAATGAAGGCTATTTAAAAAAGCACAATAGATATTAGTCAATATAAATAAATGTATAAAAATATTTTCATGTGAGTTGTCTTGAAAGATACTCCCATCTTACACTGAATTCCTTTGAAATCGTCTCTGAGATAATATGTGCAAATGTTTACTGGAATGCTCTTGGAATACGCACCTGTAAGGAAGTGAGGCAGGTAGAGCAAGGCAGAAGGGATGCTCACCAGCAATGTGGATGCGACCTTAATGAGGCTGCTAGGTTTAGAAAAACAAAAACGAAACAAACAAACAGGATGTCTGATTGAATTAGCATTTTAGATACACAATTCAGAATGTTTAGTGTGAGTAATTCCCAAATACTCCATGGGGCATACTTACATTTAGAAGTTACTGGGGCGCCTCGGTGGCTCAACTGGCTAAGTGTCTGACTCTTGATTTTGGCTCAGGTCATGATCTCACAGTTCATGGGATCTGGCCCCATGTCGGGCTCTGTACTGACAGCCTGGAGCCTGCTGGGGATTCTCTCTCCCTCTCTCTCTCTCTGCCCCTGCCCCAGGCACTCTCTCAAAAATAAATAAATTAATGAAATAAAATAACATAATAAAATAAAAAAAAATTCTTTGTTGTTTACCTGAAATTCAAATTCACCTGGGAATGCTGTGTTTTATCTGGGAGCCCTACCCTGAGTCCTCAGCCACTCCTACTGGGCGCCCATCAGATTTGTCCCAAATCCAGATGAAAGGGGTATGCGTTTGTTTGTATTCCTACATTAGCAGGTCGTGGGCCAACGGCCAACATCCTGAAACCTTGGGCAGGTTAGTTCCTCTTAGGTGCCTCAGGACACTTCTTAGTGAAGAGTACAGATGTGAACAGTGGATAGCTTGTTCGTGCTAAGCTCATGAAATGGGTGTGTTCACATGAAGAGAGTGTTTGGGTGGTCAATCACATTATCTACTGAAGTAACCGCTCTTATGTCAGTGTCCATAGTGATGGGGAGGTAATGTTTCCATCTTGGCTTTGTTTGCTTGTTTTGTGGTTTCGAGTTTGTTCTTTAAACAGTCAATTTTCCAGTTTTGTGTCTGTTCCAGAGAATTGAGGATTTGTAGCTGCAAATGGCTATTACAGTATAGAAGGAGGAAAATTTATGCTGATTTGCCTGGCGGATTTCCTCTCTTTAGCTTTTACCAAGGCAGGAAAAAGTAACGAAAATGTATGTATACATTTATATAGTTTTGGTCGATTGGATTTCTTGGTGAAAGTAAAAGACACTATAACTACTGCTCATTTTATCATGAAAGAGAAAAGAGAAATATAAAATTCAGTATTTGTGGCACGAAAATAATTTTAAATGACCCCAGACTGTTTGTGACATAAGTGACTTAATTTGACATCCCCCTAGAAGTAAGAGAGGACAAGTCTGAAAAAGATACAAAGAGTGGCGTACTTAAGAAAAACAAAACAAAAACAGCAGGTGATAACCATGGGCTGCACTGGACCGTCCATAAAGTGAACACCCAGGTTTGATGAGATATTATAGCAACAAATCTCTAATTTTATAAAAATACTAGTTTTTGTAAAACCTTATTTATTCTTATATGGCTATTAAATTTAAAAGATGGAACTTTCTACAATTTTCTATTTAGTCAAATATTAGATTAAGCAAAGCACGTTGCACAAGCTCAACAAAGGTGGCTTTTGCTGTTTCTTATATTGTCATTACAGTCATGTGGAAAAACTACTACTTTAAACACTCTGTAATCTCTTACTGTGTCTTGTCAAGTTAAAGTATCTGAAAGCAGCTATGTTTTGATACTGAACATAAAAGAATTGCCCTAAAGCAGGAAAAGCGAATTCAAAGTCAGCATCCTCCAGGCCCACCAGACCGATGATACAGAAGACCATGGGATTATGGTGAAGACCCAATGTGAATATATTCTAATTTAATTATAAAAATAAGAATCTACTTCAAGAGTTGCCAAACTTGAGTCAAGACAAGCGGTGGATCTGTTTACACCTCTTGAAAGGGAGACCATCGGAGACCTGTATTCATTACCGGTTTGGAGATGTGGCACGTAAAACCTGGTTAAAGCCATCACAAGATGTGGAGATGTCCTAGATAGCATTTCCTTGCAAGAGACAGGAACTCACTGAAGTTTGCCTTAATAAAGCAGGGGTCAACCGAGAGGATGAAAGAAATTCTTGGACTCCTAGAAAATGGAGAATGATTTGATGGGTGCCCACTCCTTCCTATTTCTGAGTCTTCAGGTTTCTGGTCTCTGTCCATCTGTCCATGTCCTGTCTGAGGCTTGACCCCTGTGTGGGGCTCTTAGGAGTGAGTCCCCTTAAGTTGGTCCGTGGCTTTGGGTTGCTATGATACCACTTCCAGTCTCATGCTGGTGGATCCTGGTTTAAATGCCTACAATTAACACACCAGATTATCCCATCTCCTGAGCCAAATTGTTGAGAAAAAGTCCACTTGCTCTGCTTCCCTTTGCATCCAGCTTCCATTCCTATCTTATCATCAGAGCTGTCACCAGGGAGCAAGTTCCCGTGAAACAAACTGGACCTGCTCTAAGTCACGTGCTTCATCACAATGGTGATTAAGATATTTAAAGGCTGCATGTGCTGGAAAGATTACGACATCCGCTCATTATGTAATTCAAAACCAAAATATTTTGCAACTATAAATCACTCCCTTGCTGAAGCTAAATAGCTAATTCCTGTCTCAAAGTCCTGGATAATACTGTGAAAGTTGGGCCTCTTTAACTTCCTGTATGTCTGTACATCTAGGGCCCTACATGTGGAAGTGAATCCCAGCCTGCTCAGAGGAGGCCCATACAGGCCGGTCACTTGTTCAGGCCTAATTTCATTCTATCTCTCAACCTCCATCAATGTTCCTAAAGAGAGGCCATCCCTGTACTGACAGAGAACACAGATTCTAGGTGTGTCCTTCCCTAATGGTAAGGTGGGAATTGCTTCCTTGAGCAGAGAAGATCCAAGTATAAACTGAGCACTTACTTCACTCTGTTCTCTTCAGACTGAGCCTCCAACAGGCTCAGACTGCATGACTGCCTCACTAGGGCCAAAGTTACCATATACGGTCCATGCCTTTCCTAGCTCCCTCCATCCAGACCCTCTTTCTGTTTCCCCGCCAACATTTCTCTACTTCTTCCCACTCTGCCTTTTCTCTCCTCCTACCTCCTGATGTTGGCAAATTAAATTAAAGTCAGATCCCTAATTCATTCCAAGGGAACGATGGGTGGGAGTAAGGGGATAGTATTAGGTAAACGTGCAACTGTGCTGTCCTGCTTTTCCCTTTCCTTAGCTGGGAATCGTCAGCTCACCTAGTAACCAACGGAAATGTATGCAGTTTCTCCTGGTGATCTGGTGGCAGGGTGGCCCCTGGCCTGTGTGACTCCAATCCTGAACTTGCAAATATTGCCTGCTGAATCAGACACTACAAAAGAAGGTTGACCTGCTGCTACAGAAGTTGGAAGAGTCACAGGCCACCACCTTAGAAAATATGCAGAGAAGAAACCTCAGGCCTAGAGGGAAAATGGCTGTAAGGAGATGTGAGGCCAAACAGAGAAGACTTATGGAGTACAACAGGATCGAGAAGGAGGAAGTTAGGCAGATGAGATCTGTGTCCCTAAGTTTCCTATGGTTCTCAATTACTCCATGCTACCGTTTAATGAAAATCCCCACTGTTTGTGGACATAGAAGGCAGACAATAAACTCTTTGATTTATAGACCATGAGCACATGTGCAGATGCACAGAACGTGAAGTGTCTGTTGCTCTGACTGGCAGAGGCAAGATAAGCCTGGAAGGTAAGGCTATGCTCCTCCAGTGACGCTAGTCAAATCCAACCGGAGGGTTTGATGTGATCTTCGAGTGGTTACTATAAATCTCTATCTCTCAGCCGGGGGGCAGTTTGACTTTCTAGGGGATATTTGGCAAAGTCTGGAGGCATTCGTGATGGTCAGAAATCAGGAGGAGGGCATATTAGCATCTAGAGGCCAGAGGTGCGCTAAACATCCTGCAATGCAAACAGCCCCCTCGTAATGAAGAAGTCTCCTGGCCCCAAATGCTAATAATGCCACTGCTGGTGAGCCATGCTCTAAATTGTCTCTACTTCCTTAACCTATAATGTGTGTGACGTGACACGTGTAATCGACAGTAAACAGTATTTTACTGGACATTTACCAGGTGTCCTTCTGAGAACGTCACATGCACTAGGTCAGTGCATGCTCGCGACGGTATAAATTCGGTCACACTGTCATGCTCATGTTACCGACGTGCAGATTGAGACACAGAAGAGGCAACATGCTGAGGAGGACATAGCTAGCCCGTGATGGACCTGTGGGTCGTGCCAGGGAGCCTGGCTCCAGAATCCTGCTCTTAGCCAGTCTGGTGACAGGAGTCGCATTCTGTGTGTTGTCTCCCTTCACTTCTCTCCACGCTTTTGCAACCATAAGAGAAGTACGTCTACAAATCTGGAGCTACCGAAGAACTCATGATTCTAGGAGCTTCTCAGAAAAGAGGAGCCTTATGCAGTGTGCAGGGCCCCACCACAGGTGCGCTAGGCTTTATCTGCAAAACTAAGTTTTGTGGGTTTTTTAGTGAAAAGATAACTCATTCGTTGGTCATTCCCAAATCTGTGTTAACTCAGATTTATGAATAATCAGATTTTTTAAAGTTTATTCATTAATTTTGAGAGAGAACGAGTGAGAGAGTGAGCAGGGGAGGGGCAGAAAGAGAGGGGGCCCTGAATAATAAAATTAAAAAAGAAAATATAAGAGTGTTTGTGTGGTTCAGTAGGTTGAACATCTGACTCTTGACTTCAGCTCAGGTCATGATCTCACATTTCATGAGTTTGATCCCCACGTTGAGCTCTGTGCTGACAGCACAGAGCCTGCTTGGAATTCTCTCTCTGTTAATCTCTCTCTCTCTCTCTCACTCTCTCTCTATCCCCCTTCTCTGTGTGTGTGTGTGTGTGTGTGTGTGTCTCTGTCTGTCTTACTCTCTCTCTCTCTCTCTCAAAATAAATAAATCAACTTAAACAAAAAGAAAATACAGCCTCTAGCTCAAATCATTAAAGCTTTAATTGCTTAGGTCAAAGGTATAAGTAGGTGTGTTTATAAGACATTTTACACTAAGAGCCTAACATTTTACCCCTTTGTACTTTATTGGAATATATGCTCACTGTTTTTATTTTATAACATCCATGTGAAAGTTCAATAGTAAGTGGAATTTATTTTATATACTCTAGTGTTTTAATATACAGTAATGCCTAAATGATAATAGTAGCTATTTTTTGTATTATAATTTTCAGAGGCAAACTCTAGTCAGAATCCAAATATTGATTTCATGTTATTGAAAAGCTACAGTCAGAGACTTTTTAAAAAATATTTCCCTTATGGTTTCATCCAATTGAAATCGTCTCATATTTTAGCTTATCATTTTTGGAATAGCATTCTGAATTTTTTAAGTAAAAACAAGAACATTATTTTTTTTCATGCGATGCTGGTGTTCAATGCTTCAAAGATAATTCCTACAGATATAATATTTAATAATAGACAACACCATTATTCAGTGAGGCACTAACTGCAATGGCAGAAAGTTAACTACAGGTACAGTAATAATGTAGCATGAGAAGCAAGGTGCTTCACATTTTATGACGTTCCACGTCCAGAGCAGAAGCCCATTAAATCCCAGGCCTACCCATGATCATATCTATGCCATTCTGTATTGGCACACTTGTGTCCCACTGGCGATATGTGAGCAGTGTCCATTTGAAAATATTTATGCACGGGGGCCCCTGGGTGGCTCATTCAGTTAACCGCACGATTCTCGATTTCGGCTCAGATCATGATCTCACCATTCATGGGTTCAAGCCCCACATCTGGTTCTGTGCTGATGGCACAGAGCCTCCTTGGGGTTTTCTGTCTCCCTCTCTCTGCCCCTTCTCTGTTGTGCGTACTCTCTCTTGCTCTCTCTCTCATGCACACACTCTTAAAAATAAATAAAAAACCTTAAGAAAATATTTCTGTGTATAATCTCTATTAGGAAAAGTGCACTGGTTTCTGCTGGTGCTGAGCATGTTAGGAAAGCCAGTGCACTCTTCTGAGATGGGCCTCCACCCTCCACCTGCTGTGGCCGCTGGGATGCAGGCCAGCATCGTTCCCTGCTGATGGGCACGTGGTGCTCTCTTACTGCCTCTCTCAGCTCGCATGCCTACTCCTTTGCCTCTGTCCTCCACACGCAGGCAGAGTGGGCTCTGCAGGACCCAAGTCTGACCCCTGCACCCCTCTCCTGTGCTGGGTCACTCAGGAGCTCATTCACTCACTCAGGACGCCCATTCCTCCAACCCCATCACTTCAACTCTACTGGTTCACTCTTCTCCAGCAAAATGGCCTCTTTTTTGCTGTTCCTCAAATGTCTTGGGCTACTTCTTTTCTTAGGACTTTTTTTGTGAGATCAAAGTTTCTTTGTTTTTGTTGGTGTGGTTTGGCTTCTTTTACTTAATTCAAGTTAGTTAACATATAGTGTAATCATAGTTTCAGGAGTAGAACCCAGTGATTCATCACTTACGTGTAACACCCAGTGGTCATCCCAACAAGTGCCCTCCTTAATGCCCATCACCCAGTTAGTGTATCCCACACCTCTCTGCCAGCAACCCTGAGTTTTTTCTCTCTCTGCATTTAAGAGTCTCTATGGTTTGTCTCCCTCTCTGTTTTTATCTTATTTTTCCTTCCCTTCCCCTATGTTCATCTGTTGTGTTTCTTAAATTCCACATATGAATGAAATCATATATTTCATTCTCTAACTTGGCATACCAAGCCTCCAGTTCTACCCACGTAGTTACAAATGGCAAGATTTCATTCTTTTTGATTGCCGAGTAACACTCCATTGTATATGTATACCACATCTTTATCCATTCATCCATCAATGGACATTTGGTCTCTTCATACTTTGGCTATTAATGATAGTGATGCTATAAACATTGGGGTGCATGTGCCCCTTCAAAACAGCATACCTGTGTCCTTTGGATAAATACCTAATAGTGCAGTTTCTGGATAGTAGGGTAGATCTGTTTTGAGGAACCTGCATACTCTTTTCCAGAGTGGCTGCACCAGTTTGCATTCCCACCAGCAGTATTTTTATACTAGCTCTGCCCTCTGCCAGAAGCATTCTTCCTCCAGATCTCCTGGCCAAGCCCCCCGGAGGCTGCAGCTTACGTGAAATCCCTTTGGTATCTCTCAGAGAGTAGACATCCCATGACAGGAGGCTGTTTTATGAAGAACCCTTTTTTTTTAGTTTTGTCTTTTTCAGAAATAAAGTGTTATGATGGGCAACCTATTAAGTAAATAAAACATGACAGGAATGCTGTACCTGTCTTAATTTTACACCTTTTCTGCAAATAGCATTCTGTATACCCATCACCTGTTGTTTGCTAGAAACTTCTCAAGATTTCCATCTCAGCAATATGCATATTGAGTTTATGCCTTCTGATGACAGTCTATTCAATGCCTTTTATTTTCTAACTCAGGGTGGTTTACTTGCACATGTCATTCCCTTAGGTTCCTAGAGAAATAACTTCAAAGAGCCAGATTCTTTGTACCTCCTGAACACACCTTTGCTCTTTCCCTCCTAACAGCTGCAGGAGGGCTCTTCTGCATTTACTCTACCTCGCATTCCTTTTCCTCTTCCAGGGCTTTGTGGTAAAAACTTCACTTCTGCTCTGCCATCTGCTTTTACTATTTTTTTTTCTTTATTCATCCCCCAATTGCCACTTCTACTGATTATCCCCAGCAGGATAAAGCATTTTTAGTCAAATTCTACTTAAAGGGAATGGATGGTTGGGGACAGATAACTGTACAGTGTTGGGTAGTATTTATTGGAAGGCAAATTCATTGAATTAGAAGAGAGAAACCTACTACTGAACAGAATATCTGGAATCAGGAATTTGGCAAGGTATTTGGGGTAACACTTTTATAATGTAGAACAGGAATTTGTACTTAAATTTTTGAACTCTCGGGGTTGAGTTGAGCAAAGTAAACAGAGTTTGACCAAGTAAAACAATGAGTCTAGGGTCCACTGGGTGGCTCAGTCGGTTAAGCATCGAACTCTTGATTTTGGCCCCGGTCATAATCTCAGGGTTTATGGGTTCGAGCCCCACATCAGACTCTGCACTGAAAGCACAGAACCTGAAAGCACAGACACAGACTCTCTCTGTTCTTTCTGCCCCTCACACTCTCTTTCTCTCGCTCTCAAAAAATAAATAAATTTAACAAAAAAACAATGAGTCTAGTTAAGAGAGTTCCGGCATCAGTCCTGTTTGCCCCATGTAAGGGCCCAGAAGCAGAAACAAAAGCAAATGAAGGAATTAGAAGTGGAGTAGCACTTACAGTTGTTGACTTTATATTGGGGAGACACGGAGAAGAGTTTGGGAGACATCTGTGTGCTGAACAAAGTCTGCTTTATGAAAAGGTTGGAGTTGGACTTCACTTGTGAATGTGTGTGTGTGTGTGTACTCACACAGAGGTACACTCATGTGTATATTGCGTTTGAGTATGTACATACATCCACATGAAAGTACATGCATACATAGTGTATGTATGTGTATGTGTACCCACGGAGTAGTACATGTATGCATATCATGTGTGTACATAAACCCACACGGAAATACATGCATGCATGTTGCATGTCTGTGTACATGTGTCCACACAGTAGTACATGTGTACATATTATGTGTGTACATACACCCACATGAAGCACACACGTTTGAGTATGTACATGTACCCACGTGGATGCACGTGCATGCATATTATATGTATGTGTACATGCACCCACACAGAAGCACATACATGTGTGTGTATTATATGTGTGTTATATATGTCTAGAGTTCTAGATCCAGGTAAAGTGCCTTGATAAATGTAGGTTTTCCAATAATAGGCTCCAGTAATACTTACATTGTAGAGTTCTGCGTTTGAGTGCATTAGAGACTGGGTAACCTGGGACCCAGAAGGAACTCATCTTGGACAAACAGGTAACCAACCGTGACACTTACTTTTGTTCTTTGGTTACCAGCCTCCCTCTGTTCTGAGCTCCTGTCTCCTTTACCAGCCATGTGCCTTCATCCCCAAACCTACTCTTCTGCTTACCTCCTGAGAGCTTTTCTTCATGCGCTTCCATCATGCCCCCAGGTCACTGTTAAAGGTGAATAAACAAAAGTTTTGGCCCCGAAGAGTCGAAGAGTCGAATGGCCAGTGTGGTGTACTCCCCTGCTATCCCTCCCTGAAGTGCAAATGGAAAACCACCTGCATATTCAGCCCCACATTGCTACAAGCCAAAGGAGCCAACTCCCTTATTGCCGTTAGCTGAAGCAGAAGTCAGAGAGCAAGACAAATAATCGAGTCCAAGTAATGAGGGTAAACTGAGGATATGACCACGATGGACTCAATATTGGTCTCTCTGGTGAGTCTTATCCATTCAGCTAAGCTTCTGGTGTGAGTGCTGTGTGACAGGCATGTTCTCAGATGCTGGGAATCCAGAAGTGAGTAAGACACAGTTCTTGTAATCAACACACCTACCGCCTAGTGTTGTATGAAGAGTATTAGTAGTTATCCAGAAATGCTCTGGCCATTATGGCAGCGACAGCCAGCACTTACCAGGTGGTATTCCAGACACAGTACAGGAGACAGACCTGTAGCTATGATATGATTTCCAGTGATCCCAGGATCACATTATTAGTGAATGATAGGGCTGTGAGTCAAAGCCAGCAGTCTGATGCTAGATCTTAAAGGCTCAATACTTTCTAAAATATGGGGCGCCTGGGTGGCGCAGTTGGTTAAGCGTCCGACTTCAGCCAGGTCACGATGTCGCGGTCCGTGAGTTCGAGCCCCACGTCGGGCTCTGGGCTGATGGCTCGGAGCCTGGAGCCTGTTTCCGATTCTGTGTCTCCCTCTCTCTCTGCCCCTCCCCCGTTCATGCTCTGTCTCTCTCTGCCCCCAAAATAAATAAACGTTGAAAAAAAAATTTAATAAAATATGATCTACAGCTTGGTCTTCTTATTGGTTTTTACAAGATCAGTGATACGACAGTTGTCCCTTGTATCTCTTTCAGTTTTGATTATGTGAGTAAAATGATCCTGCACATACAGTGGAAGCTGGTGTTTCAAATCCGCCAGAAGATAAAGCCTAGTTCATCAGTTTGTAAGTGTAATGGGCCCTGGATGTATTGGAATACAGGCATGCCTGTGGTTAAATATTCTATTATTAATGCCCCACTACCTGTGCAGACAGCATGGATCAACCTGGATCCTTTGAGTAACTTCCAGAGTTTTCCATAGTGCACACACATCCACACACACACACGTGCTCTTGGACCCTGTATACCATTTCTCTGTAAGTTCTACCACGTGTATGTAGAGCAGCGCTACTCTGGCTCGTTCTGTAATTGAAGCCTGCAGAGCCCAGCAAATCAGACCCTCGCTTCTACAACGCCAGCTCCGCCAGACTCATTATTTTCTCTCTTTGGCTCACAGTGGGACTGTCACTTCTGAAAGTCTCTGTTGCCTTTGCATTTCGAATAGAATCCTCACGAAAATTTACATTTTAGCCTCACTTGCAGGAACCTACCTTCAGGGTTTGAAGTAAAGGTAATCATATTATTGTATCTTCAGGAGGCTTCCTGCTTCCGTTTTCCTCAGAAATTTTGTAGATGGTGAGTTTCTTCAAAAAGTGAACAGACTATGTGGAAATAGATAAAACAGGACTCTGAGTAATTTATTCCAAAAGAAAGGTGTTTCTGTGCAATTATTTACATAAATGCTAGCATTTCAAAAGCTTTTATAATACCTACAAGAATTATTAAATGCATCGAATATTCCCAGCTAAGTATTTTCTTTGAACACATGATTGCCTTTGAACGCCAGCTCCCAGAGCTGCACAGTCAAGCAAAGCCTAAAAGAGATAAATGAAAAGTCATGGCCAAATTCAAAGCCATGATCATTCTGCATCCCGACTTGCCTTGTTAAGAAAGGTAAGTCAGGGAGCTGTGATGTGCTTTAAGCAATCAAATGGAAAGACGAGACCAATTTTCCCCTCAGGATTGCGCACATATAGGCAAACATACCTGAATATGCAGGTAGAGATCTCTTCTTCACACCCATTCCTTCCCAGGCTTTCAGAGGCAGCACACTTTACACCCTTATTATTAACCCATCCCTCTTCTCTTCCCTGCTCAACAGTGGAGATTGTGTCTACGTTCTATTTTGATAGATGCCTTTACGCGGGATGGTTATAGTTGTGGGATTCCCACAGGCGTGTGTGAAACTGGGTACGAGATGGGCGATGGTTTCAGGAAGACTAAAAAAGCAGTCGAACATGTTGTAAGTGGTGGTAGCCATAAATACTATCAGAGTATTTCGAGTATGAGGCTGCTCATGTCCCCAGCGGGGGCCAGCTACTCCTGAAATCAGGTACTTCGCCAGGATGACTGACTCTGTTCCGTATCACACGTTCCTTGGGAGAGAGCTTCCACCTCTAGTCGCTCATATCCGACAGAAAGATTTTGTGTGAAGTCTGTCATGTTGGTCCTTCCAGGGACCTTGGTTAGGAAAAAGCAGAAGTCATTCTGGCTACCTTAAACAGAAGGGGTTTCTTGAGTGATATAAATAGCTCACACATTGGAAGGGCAGAAGAGGCCGACTCTGTTTTGACCTTTCAGAAGCAAGTTACAAAATTACAACATAACAGGACTGCCTAGGAACTTCCGCCTTGATGATTCGAAATCCTGAAGTCAGAAGGCTGCCTCCACAGTTGCTAACTGCACAAGCGCACATTTCAGCTGTGATCTAGACCTGCAGACACACGTGCCTGTCACCGGCTTTTCTTCTTATAATCCCTTCTGAACAATGTCTCGGGCAAGAAGCGTCGTGTCAGAGTAGCCTCACCACGCTCAGAATCCAAGCTACAACTCAGTCTTTTAAGTACGGTTTTAGCGTATGCATTTCAGGAACATGCGCGAGAAGGCAGCTGGAATAAGGACCAGGTGAGCTTAGCCGCAGCGTCAGCTCCAGCTGTCACTGGCTGGCCTCTGTCTCTTCTACCTGATGTAAGTAGAGTCCAGGTGACATGCAACAGTGTGTTAGCCTTTGTGGAAATAACAGACTTCCTTTTCAAAACCACCTGGACTGTGATATTGAGTAGGCAAATTATTAATGTGGAATGCATAAGCTTTGTTGTTACATCCATGATACCAGCACATACTTTAAAGAAATGGTATAATCTCCTTGTCACTCTGTATGTAGACATTAGTCAATGCTCATCTCTATGGTAGTACTCTTTTCATGTTTATTTCCTTATTTTGAAAGAGTATGCAAGCAGGGGAGGGGCAGAGAGAGAGGGAGGGAGAAAATCCCAAGCAGGCTACGCGCTGTCAGCACGGAGCCTGACGCAAACATGAGATCACAACCTGAGCGGAACTCAAGAGTCAGACGCTTAACTGATAGAGCCACCCAGGCGCTCCTATGATAATACTTTTAAGAGAGGGGATATCGCTGTTGTGGAAGAATATCATCATCTTGTAAACATCACTAAAACCTCTACATGGTGCATGTCCATATGTAAAGAAAACAAGCGTGCACGAGTTAGTTTTAGCATAGTTAGTTATGTTCTTAAATATACTGAGAGGTGCTGCTCAGAATTATCATTCAAGGAAGTAAGCTTTCTGTTTTCTTTGCCCCTTGGCTCCTTTTCTTTTGTGGAGATCAATCAATTACAATACAATACAATACAATACAATACAATACAATACAATACAATA
>NW_024412442.1:3204537-3210837 GCF_014898765.1 Herpailurus yagouaroundi
TACAATACAATACAATACAATACAATACAATACAATACAATACAATACAATAATGAAATTTCAAAAACTTGGAAGCTAATTTAAGGGCTCAGGGAAGAAAAATATAATCCTGGATCACTCGTTACCATCAGTGACGCAAGTGGATAACTGTAGTCTTATTTTTCTGTGAGATAAATCACCTTTGTAAATCTTTTTAGTAAGGTGAGAAGTTGGAAAGACCCAGCGTTCTAGAAAAATGATGTAACAAAATATTTTTCACTCAAGGAGTCTTACAACCCTGAATAGTGTCTGTGCAATGTGAATCAAATGCCGTGACGAACCCCCACCAGCTCATTACCTGGCTTCGACAGTGACCAAAGTTCTGCTATTTTTTTCAACTGTGTCTTCACCTTTTTCCCACCTCCCATGTGATTATTATGATAATGGCGATTTGAACTTAGATTTACTACATTGAAATGCACAAGGGTTAATTACACAATTTTGACCCTTATATACAGCTGTAACTGTAATGACAGCATGATTAAGATCTAGAACATCTGTGTTCCTCTCAGGAGTTCCCACCAGCCCTTTGCTGTCATCCCCACACCCCTCCCCAGGTAACCACTGATTCCCTTTCAATCACTATAGATTAATTTTGCCTCTTTAAGAATTTCATATCATTGGATATCAATTACTTCATATGGTTATTAGCCACTCACACGTCTTCCTTCATGAAATCTCTTTCAAATCTTTGGCCCGTTTACAAAGTTCTTTTCATATTGTTTGGTTGTATCTTTATTCCAGATACAAGTTTTTTGTTAGATACAGGTTTTGCAACTATTTCCTTCCAGTCTATGGTTTATGTAGAGATGTCGTTTGAAAAACAAAATTTTAAATTTTGAGAAAAGTCTAAATTTTTTTTTAATGATTGTTGCTAACGTGTCCTGCCTTAAAATTGTTGTCTCAATTCAGGCTATGAAGATACTCTCCTCTGTTTTCCTCTAAATGCCTTGTAGTTTTGACTTTTACACTTAGACCTTGATCCTTCTTACATGAATTTTTGTGTTCAGCAGGAGGTAGGGATTGAGGTTAAATTTTGTTTTTCTTACGGATACCCCGCTGCTCCAGCCATTCACTGAAAAGATTGTCTTTGCTCCACTAAATAAATTCCTTTGAAGTATTGTTGGAAAGGCAACTGAGGGTCTTCTTCTTGGCTCTGTTCCAGGCATTGCCAAACTATGACTCATGGCATCAAACTAACAGCAATGGATACATATTTAAAGTGTTATCAAAAAAAAAAAAAAAAAGAAGAAGAAGAAGAAGCAGTAACAGATATCTCAAATTTTAGGCCCACAGAGCCTAAAATATTTAATATTTGGCCCTTCACAAATTTGGGCAATCCTTGATCTAGCCTGTTCAAGTGATTTGTTTGTCTACCCTTTGCCAATCTCTCCTTATTTCTGTCCCTTTATGGTCCTTATTAAAGTCAGATACTGCAAGGCCTCTAGTTTTAGTCATCCTTGCCGAGACTGTTTTGTCTATTCTAGGTCATTTGTGTCCTCGTGAAGATTTTTAAGTCAGATTATTAATTTCTATAAAAATTAGGCTGAGATTATAATTGAGATTTCATTGAATCTATAAATACGTGGGTTAAATTGCCATCTGAAGAATACTGATTTTTCCAAAGTATGAACACAGCATATCTCCCTATTTGCATAGATTTTCATTACTTTATTTCAGCCACATTTGGGTGTTCCCAGGGCTGAGGTTGTACCGTTCTTTTGTTAAATGTGCTCCTAGGTTTCCTGTGCTTTGCGTGACATTGTCAATGACATCTTTTTAGACGTTAATTTTCTATTTTTTCTCTTGATAAGATTTTCCTCATCATCTATGTTTGAGCATTTACCTTGTGACCTGAGACCACGTGTAGCTTCCTTGTAAGTTCTAGTAGTTACTTTGATGATTTTGTAAGATTTGGCATATACACAATCATGCTGCTATAAACAGGAGCCATTTGTTCCTCATTAAATCCAATGTCTTCTGTTCTCTGCCTGTTGGCGCTGGGAGTGGGAAGACAAGGCTGTTGTCACCTTGCGGGTGTTAATTGTGGCTTTGTTTTGTTTTTTACATGTTGCTCATCAGATTGAGGAAGTTACCTTCCTCCTAGGTGCCGAATTTTTTAATAGTGACAGGTGTCTAATTTTGATAAATGAATATTCTATGTTGTTTGAGATTTTTTTTTCTCCTCCATTCTGTTAATAGGTTTTGATTTATTTTAGTTCTTAAACGAACCTTCCATTCCCAGTGTAAAAACCATGCAATGTATATCACCCATCATGTGTATTGGAATCATGCGCTTCACCAAGGTCACATGCTCCCACACAGAACTCAGAAGTACCCATGTTTACTTACAGGACCACTGTCAGGACAGTGTGTGTCACACCAATGTCCCCGATAGGCAGGGACAGAGGTGTAAGTGGGATCTTCAAGTACTCTGGACCCCCAGCACTTGTGGGTAAGAAGGGACTCAGGCTGAACTGAAGCATGTCACTTGCAAAATTCAGTCAGCAAGTATGTATCAAGCACCCATACTGCACAAGGCTTTACGCAAGGACGCAATTAGGAAAGAAATTAATGGCTGGCTACATGATCATTGGCAACGGTCCATACCTAAAAATTCAATGTTGCATTCTGAAATAAATTTGTTGTATCCTATGCATTTTCCTCTCCTCCTCTTCTTTCATTATCAGCCAATATCCAAATACATTGTCAGTTTTTTAACCCCTTTAACCACATAACTTGTTTTTTCATCCTATAATTGTGGTAGAAAATATAACTTTCTGTTCAGGGCAGTGTTATTTCAAATATCATTCTATCACCATGTATCGAACTAAATCACCTATAATTTGTTGTAATTTGGCAACAGCAGATAAAAGACATTCTTTTTTTTAATGTTTATTTATTTTTAGAGAGAGAGAGAGAGAGAGAGAGCGTGCGTGTGGGTCTGTGTAGGGAAGGGGCAGAGGGAGAGAGAGAACACCAAGCTGGCTCTGCGGTATCAGCACGGAGTGCGATGTGGGATTCACACCCATGAAGCGTGAGACCACGACCTGAGCTGAAATCAAGAGTCAGATGCTTAATGGACTGAGCCACCCAGGCACCCCACCATTTTCCTTTAAAAAAAAAAAAAACACGCACTTGTCTTAAATTTTAAAAAGTTACTGAATTTTAGTCTGCATAAGAAGAAATGCACAATACTTCGTAACTTTTCATGAAATGTACAAAACTTCGTAATCACTGCCAATTTCAGGAAGTACTGAATGCCCTGTACACATTCCTTCCAAGATGCTTACTCTTGCCTTCACAAGTAACCAGCCCCCTGATTTCTTGAGCTCTAAGATTATGTTTAACGCTACATTCATTTCTTTGCTGTATAAATCCCCCTGTATGATTATAAAAATGAATGTATCCGTTCTACTAAGGATGGCTGTGTCCAGTTTGGGACAAATATAAATAATGCTGCTAGGAACATTCTTGTATGTGACTTTGGCTGTACATGACACTCATTTTGGTTGGGTACATATACCTGGCAATGTAATACATGTGTCACCAGATTTGCCTGTGTTCAACTCTAGGACTTAATGCCAAATTGTTTCTCATAATAATTTTACAAATTTACACTCTCATTAGTGTTCTATAAGCGGACCGTTCCTGTCAGTACTTGCTATAAGTAGCCTTTTAAATGTTATTCATTTTCCTGGTGTTTGAATTATATGATTATGAATTTAGTTTGCATTTTTCTGATTTAAAAGATGAGCAGAGTGTCTTTCCATATATTTATCGACCTTGTAATATCTTCCTGTGGGATATGTCTATTCAGATCTTTTTCCCATTTTGTTAACTTCGTGGGGTTTTTTTTTTCTTTCATTCTTTCATTTTTCTTATTGAATGTTAATTCTTTATATGCTCTGGACACAAGACTTTCTCAGTTATGGATCATTCCATACACTGGTTTGGTATTTTTATTTTCATAATGCAGCCTTTTGATGGCATTATCAACCTTGGATAAATTCTTAATTTTATTGCAGTACATTTTTTCTATTCTTTTATTTGGTTTAGTGGGTTTTGTTTTATGATCAGGAAGCTCCTAACCTCTCCAAAGATCTTGAAAATATTTGCTTATCATCTAGAGGTGTTCTTTTTTTATCTTTCACATTTATGTTTATAATCTGTTCTTTGCTTCTGTGAGGTAGTAGTCAGATTTCATTTATTTTAAATACCCAGGTTGAAGTGGCTCAGCATTGCAAATCCCTTATGAGTGAGTCTCTATCTAAACTCTATTTTGTTCTCATTTACCATTTGCCAACCCCTGCCCCCAAGCCGTGCAGTCTCGTAGCTTTAGAATCCACATTGATACTTAGCACGGCAGATCTCCAATGTAGTTGGCTTCCCTCAAGCTGATCGTAGACATACTTGGCACCTTGAGATTTTATACAAATTTTATTTTTTTTAATTTTTTAAATGTTTATTTATGAGACAGAGAGAGACAGAGCATGAGTGGGGGAGGGGCAGAGAGAGAGAGGGAGACACAGAATCCAAAGCAGGCTCCAGGCTCTGAGCCGCCAGCACAGAGCCCGATGGGGGGCTAGAACCCACAAACCGTTAGATCATGACCTGAGCCAAAGTGGGTCGCTCAACCGACTGAGCCACGCAGGCACCCCTACACAAATCTTAGAATGCACTCTTTAATTTCTTCACAATTACTGGGACATTTGTGGGTAATATATTGAATGTATTGATTAATTTTAGAAAATTTTAACATTTTTCAGGGTTTCAATCCATTCATATGGCATATCTCTCCATTTCTTAGATTCATTTAATCTCTCTCATTCATGTTTTATTTATTCATTTATGGGTATTAAACATATTCTTTGTATAGATTCTTAGGTATTTTTTTTTTTTACCTTAGGTATGTTTTATTGCTATTAAGAGCAGCCTCCGTTTTAGCATCTTTTTTTTTTTGTTGGTTGTTAGAATAGGAAGTTACCTTTTTTTACAAGCTACTTCTATATTTTGGTTCTATAAATCTTGTTTGAACACTGAAAACATAATTAACTTAAAATGCCTTTTTTTAACTGAAGATACCATGACTTCCTTATTTTTCTTGCCACAAATCTCTCAGTTTTTTCTGAAGCTCATATGCAACGTTTCTTTGTGAGGTGTTGTTTCAAGTCTTCATTGTTCCGAAATGCTAACACTGACACAGAGAAGTCTTCAGGGGGAGTGGCCATCAGAGTTTGTTATTTTCTTTTTTTTTTTAAGTCATTTTCATGCAAAGCAAGGTTTTAGCATAGAATACAGGGAAAAGGATCTATGAAAACTAGGACATACCTCTCCATCTCTCCAAGAATTAAAAGAACTGTACTGTTTTCCTTCTATATTTCACAAATGTGACTAAATATATTTAACTTCTTATTTATTGAGTGATTCAGGTACACATGTCCTGCATTGAAAATCAATGACTACTTGTAAGCAAGAAATTCTCATTAACACTGGTTCTCTGTGTATAGCCATTACGTTCACCGTAAACTGTATGAAAAATATATGATCTCTATAAAAACCAGTGAAGGAATTCAACTCACTTTTATTTGCATGAAACATTCTCTCTCTCTCTCTCTCTCTCTCTCTCTCTCTCTCTCTCTCTCTCTCTTTTCAGTGACTGCTGGCAGATGCCTGGAGGAAAAAGGGACTCTGAGTTCATTTTGTTTGTTTTCATCTAGTCTTTGTCATGGAAATGACACTTTGATGTTGAATAAATAATTTTTAATTAATTTTCACAGTGCAAGAATAACGAATTATATTAGATTCATACTGCAGCCTTAGTAAGGGTACTGAAGAGTACATAGTATTCAGAATATTAATTTATGATGCATATTCATAGCCTAATTGCACATTGACCAAACATTTGACTTAACTGAGGATGACTTATATGCTGCTTATATTCCCATCGGATATGACATGATGGGAATATAAGCATCTTATAACTATCAACTGATGGTGAATTTGTACTGAAATAATTAGGGGTAGCAAAATGAAACTCATGTAAACAAAAAAGATAGCGGAAGGGGCTATATTCATATCTGTTAGTGGAACAAGAATGTGTTGTCCAAAATTCTCATCAGAAAGCTATCTGGTAAGAAAAAAGCACATTTATTGTCAAATTAGGGTTCATATTGCCTCATATTTATTGCCTACTGGATTGGAGAATTGATAGTTTTTATTTTATTTTATTTTTTTATTGTGTTAATATACCTACTTTTT
>NW_024412442.1:3210937-3362464 GCF_014898765.1 Herpailurus yagouaroundi
TTTTTTTTTTTTTTTTCCTTCCCCTCCCCCATGGGTTTCTGTTAAGTTTCTCAGGATCCACATAAGAGTGAAACCATATGATATCTGTCTTTCTCTGTATGGCTTATTTCACTTAGCATCACACTCTCCAGGTCCATCCACGTTGCTACAAAGGGCCATATTTCATTCTTTCTCATTGCCCTGTAGTACTCCATTGTGTATATAAACCACAATTTCTTTATCCATTCATCAGTTGATGGACACTTAGGCTCTTTCCATAATTTGGCTATTGTTGAGAGTGCTGCTATAAACATTGGGGTACAAGTGCCCTATGCATCAGTACTCCCGTATCCCTTGGGTAAATTCCTAGCAGTGCTATTGCTGGGTCATAGGGTAGGTCAAATTTTAATTTTCTGAGGAACCTCCACAGTGTTTTCCAGAGTGGCTGCACCAATTTGCATTCCCACCAACAGTGCAAGACGGTTCCCATTTCTCCACATCCCCGCCAACATCTATAGTCTCCTGATTTGTTCATTTTGGCAACTCTGACTGGCGTGAGGTGATATCTGAGTGTGGTTTTGATTTGTATTTCCCTGATGAGGAGCGACGTTGAGCATCTTTTCATGTGCTTCTTGGCCATCCGGATGTCTTCTTCTTTTTTTTTTTTTTTAATTTTTTTTCAATGTTTTTATTTATTTTTGGGACAGAGAGAGACAGAGCATGAACGGGGGAGGGGCAGAGAGAGAGGGAGACACAGAATCGGAAACAGGCTCCAGGCTCTGAGCCATCTGCCCAGAGCCCGACGCAGGGCTCGAACTCACGGACTGCGAGATCGTAACCTGGCTGAAGTCGGACGCTTAACCGACTGCGCCACCCAGGCGCCCCCGGATGTCTTCTTTAGAGAAGTGTCTATTCATGTTTTCTGCCCATTTATTCACCGGGTTATTTGTTTTTCGGGTGTGGAGTTTGGTGAGCTCTTTATAGATTTTGGATACTAGCCCTTTGTCCGATATGTCATTTGCACATATCTTTTCCCATTCCATTGGTTGCCTTTTAGTTTTGTTGGTTGTTTCCTTTGCTGTGCAGAAGCTTTTTATCTTCATAAGGTCCCAGTAGTTCATTTTTGCTTTTAATTCCCTTGCCTTTGGGGATGTGTCAAGTAAGAAATTACTACGGCTGAGGTCAGAGAGGTCTTTTCCTGCTTTCTCCTCTAGGGTTTTGGTGGTTCCTGTCTCACATTCAGGTCCTTTATCCATTTTGAGTTTATTTTTGTGAATGGTGTCAGAAAGTGGTCTAGTTTCAACCTTCTGCATGTTGCTGTCCAGTTCTCCCAGCACCATTTGTTAAAGAGACTGTCTTTTTTCCATTGGATGTTCTTTCCTGCTTTGTCAAAGATTAGTTGGCCATACATTTGTGGGTCTAGTTCTGGGGTTTCTATTCTATTCCATTGGTCTATGTGTCGGTTTTTGTGCCAATACCATGCTGTCTTGATGGTGATGACAACTTTGTAGTAGAGGCTAAGTCTGGGATTGTGATGCCTCCTGCTTTGGTCTTCTTCAAAATTCCTTTGGCTATTCGGGGCCTTTTGTGGTTCCATATGAATTTTAGGATTGCTTGTTCTAGTTTCGAGAAGAATGCTCGTGCAATTTTGATTGGGATTGCATTGAATGTGTAGATAGCTTTGGGTAGTATTGACATTTTGACAATATTTATTCTTCCAACCCATAAGCAGGGAATGTCTTTCCATTTCTTTATATCTTCTTCAATTTCCTTCATAAACTTTCTATAGTTTTCAGCATACAGATCTTTTACATTTTGGTTAGATTTATCCTAGGTATTTTATGCTTCTTGGTGCAATTGTGAATGGGATCAGTTTCTTTATTTGTCTTTCTGTTGCTTCATTGTTAGTGTATACGAATGCAACTGATTTCTGTACATTGATTTTGTATCCTGCAACTTTGCTGAATTCATGGATCAGTTCCAGCAGACTTTTGGTGGAGTCTATCGGATTTTCCATGTATAGTATGTCATCTGCAAAAAGCGAAAGCTTGACTTCATCTTTGCCAATTTTGATGCCTTTGATTTCCTTTTGTTGTCTGATTGCTGATGCTAGAACTTCCAACACTACGTTAAACAACAGCAGTGAGAGTGGGCATCCCTGTCGTGTTCCTGATCTCAGGGAAAGAGCTCTCAGTTTTTCCCCATTGAGGATGATGTTAGCTGTGGGCTTTTCATAAATGGCTTTGATGATGTTTAAGTATGTTCCTTCTATCCCGACTTTCTCAAGGGTTTTTAATAAGAAAGGGTGCTGGATTTTGTCAAAGGCCTTTTCTGCATCGATTGACAGGATCATATGGTTCTTATCTTTTCTTTTATTAATGTGATGTATCACGTTGATTGATTTGCGCATGCTGAACCAGCCCTGCATCCCAGGAATGAATCCCTCTTGATCATGGTGAATAATTCTTTTTATATGCTGTGGAACTTGATTTGCTAGTATCTTATTGAGAATGTTTGCATCCATATTCATCAGGGATATTGGCCTGTAGTTCTCTTTTTTTACTGGGTCTCTGTCTGGTTTAGGAATCAGAGTAATACTGGCTTCATAGAATGAGTCTGGAAGTTTTCCTTCCCTTTCTATTTCTTGGAATAGCCTGAGAAGGATAGGTATTATCTCTGCTTTCACTGTCTGGTAGAACTCTGCTGGGAAGCCATCTGGTCCTGGATTCTTATTTGTTGGGAGATTTTTGATAACCGATTCAATTTCTTCGCTGGTTATGGGCCTGTTCAAGCTTTCTATTTCCTCCTGATTGAGTTTTGGAAGAGTGTGGGTGTTGAGGAATTTGTCCATTTCTTCCAGGCTGTCCAATTTGTTGGCATATAATTTTTCATAGTATTCCCTGATAATTGTTTGTATCTCTGAGGGATTGGTTGTAATAATTCCATTTTCATTCATGATTTTATCTATTTGGGTCATCTCCCTTTTCTTTTTGAGAAGCCTGGCTAGAGGTTTGTCAATTTTGTTTATTTTTTCAAAAAACCAACTCTTGGTTTCGTTGATCTGCTCTACAGTTTTTTTAGATTCTATATTGTTTATTTCTGCTCTGATCTTTATTATTTCTCTTCTTCTGCTGGGTTGAGGCAGCCTTTGCTGTTCTGCTTCTTTTTCCTGTAGGTGTGCTGTTAGATTTTATATTTGGGATTTTTTCTTGTTTCTTGAGATAGGCCTGGATTGCAACGTATTGTCCTCTCAGGACTGCCTTCACTGCATCCTAAAGCGTTTGGATTGTTGTATTTTCATTTTCGTTGTTTCCATATATTTTTTAATTTCTTCTCTAATTGCCTGGTTGACCCACTCATTCTTTAGTAGGGTGTTCTTTAACCTCCATGCTTTTGGAGGTTTTCCAGACTTTTTCCTGTGGTTGATTTCAAGCTTCATAGCATTGTGGTCTGAAAGTATGCATGGTATGATCTCAATTCTTGTATACTTATGAAGGGCTGTTTTGTGACCCAGTATATGATCTATCTTGGCAAATGTTCCATGGGGACTCGAGAAGAAAGTATATTCTGTTGCTTTGGGATGCAGAGTTCTAAATAGATCTGTCAAGTCCATCTGATCCAATGTGTCATTCAGGGCCCTTGTTTCTTTATTGACCCTGTGTCTAGATGATCTATCGATTTCTGTAAGTGGAGTGTTAAAGTCCCCTGCAATTACCACATTCTTCTCAATAAGGTTGCTTATGTTTATGAGTAATTGTTTTATATATTTGGGGGCTCCCGTATTCGGCGCATAGACATTTATAACTGTTAGCTCTTCCTGATGGATAGACCCTGTAATTATTATATAATGCCCTTCTTCATCTCTTCTTACAGCCTTTAATTTAAAGTCTAGTTTGTCTGATATAAGTATGGCTACTCCAGCTTTCTTTTGACTTCCAGTAACATGACAAATAGTTCTCCATACACTCACTCTCAATCTAAAGGTGTCCTCAGGTCTAAAATGAGTCTTTTGTAGACAGCAAATAGATGGGTCTTGTTTTTTTATCCATTCTGATACCCTCTGTCTTTTGGTTGGCGCATTTAATCCATTTACATTCAGTGTTATTATAGAAAGATATGGGATCAGAGTCATTGTGATGTCCATAGGTTTCATGCTTGTAGCGAGGTCTCTGGTACTTTGTCTCACAGGATCCTCTTAGGATCTCTTGTAGGGCTGGTTTAGTGGTGATGAATTCCTTCAGTTTTTGTTTGTTTGGGAAGACCTTTATCTCTCCTTCTATTCTAAATGACAGACTTACTGGATAAAGTATTCTCGGCTGCATATTTTTTTCTGTTCAACACATTGAAGATCTCCTGCCAATCCTTTCTGGCCTGCCAAGTTTCAAAAGAGAGATCAGTCACGAGTCTTATAGGTCTCCCTTTATATGTTAGAGTACGTTTATCTCTAGCTGCTTTCAGAATTTTCTCTTTATCCTTGTATTTTGCCAGTTTCACTATGATAGGTCATGCAGAAGATCGATTCAAGTTACGTCTGAAGGGAGTTCTCTGTGCCTCTTGGATTTCAATGCCTTTTTCCTTCCCCAGTTCAGGGAAGTTCTCAGCTATTATTTCTTCAAGTACACCTTCAGCACCTTTCCCTCTCTCTTCCTCCTCTGGAATACCAATTATGCATAGATTATTTCTTTTTAGTGTATCACTTAGTTCTCTAATTTTCCCCTCATACTCCTGGATTTTTTTAATCTCTCTTTTTCTCAGCTTCCTCTTTTTTCCATAATTTTATCTTCTAGTTCACCTATTCTCTCCTCTGCCTCTTCAATCCAAGCCGTGGTTGTTTCCATTTTATTTTGCATCTCGTTTAAAGCGTTTTTCAGCTCCTCCTGACTATTCCTTAATCCCTTGCTCTCTGTAGCAAGAGATTCTCTGCTGTCTATACTGTTTTCAAGCCCAGCGATTAATTTTATGACTATTATTCTAAATTCACTTTCTGTTATATTATTTAAATCCTTTTTGATCAGTTCGTTAGCTGTTGTTATTTCCTGGAGGTTCTTTTGAGGGGAATTCTTCTGTTTGGTCATTTTGGATAGTCCCTGGAGTGGTGTGGACCTGCAGGGCACTTCCCCTGTGCTGTGGTGTATAACTGGAGTTGGTGGGCGGAGCCGCAGTCAGACCTGATGTCTGCCCCCCGCCCACCGCTGGGGCCACAGTCAGACTGGTGCATGCCTTCCTTCCCCTCTCCTAGGGGCGGGATTCACTGTGGGGTGGGGTGGCCTGTCTGGGCTACTTGCACACTGCCAGGCTTGTGGTGCTGGGGATCTGGCCTATTAGCTGGGGTGGGTAGGCAAGGTGCACGGGGGCAGGAGGGGCAGGCTTAGCTTGCTTCTCCTTAGGTGATCCACTTCAGAAGGGGCCCTGTGGCAGCGGGCGGGAGTCAGACCCGCTGCCAGAGGGGTGGCTCCGCAGCATTGGGTGTTTGCCAGGAGCAAGCAAGTTCCCTGGCAGGAACAGGTTCCCTTTGGGATTTTGGCTGGGGGATGGGCGAGGGAGATGGTGCTGGTGAGCACCTTTGTTCCCCAACAAACTGAGCTCTGTCTTCCGGGGGCTCAGCAACTCTCCCTCCCTTTGTCCTCCAGCCTTCCCGCTTTCTGAGCAGAGCTGTTAGCTTATAACCTTCCAGATATCAAGTCCCGCTCACTGTCGGAAAACACTCCATCTGGCCCCTCCGCTTTTGCAAGCCAGACTCGGGGGTTCTGCTTGTCTGGCAGGCCGCCCCTCCGCCCCGGCTCCCTCCCGCCAGTCCGTGAAGCGCGCTCCGCCTCATCGCCCTTCCTACCCTCTTCCGGGGGCCTCTCGTCTGCGCTTGGCTCCAGAGACTCTGTTCTGCTAATCCTCTGGCGGTTTTCTGGGTTATTTAGGCAAGCGTAGGTGGAATCTAACTGATCAGCAGGACGTGCAGTGAGCTCAGCGTCCTCCTACGCTGCCATCTTCCGAAAACCTGAATAGATAGTTTTTAATGGTTATGATGTTCACATTCCTTTCTTCAGATCATTTTGCTAACACTATTCTTTAATAAAACCAATACTCCTACCTGAAATACATTAAACATACAATACTTGCAAGGTTTAATGGAAATCAACTGTATTTTCCCCCCAAGAATATCACTTTTGGGGGCCTGATTCTTCCTCGTTGCCTTGGATTCTGGGGTTTGACAATTTTGCTGTCTCTTTACTTTATTCTTCTCTACCTGTTCCTCCAAGTTGCTAAGACTTTCACCTCTCGAGATTTGACTCTGGGAGAGGTAGGAGAGGGACGAGGAATGAATGGTCCTATTGCCATACTACCTTGGGCTGGTTTTGCCTACCATTGAGAATCATTCTGGGAACCCTTTGGGTAGCTTCTTTGGAGGCTCCCTACAGTGGATAATTCCTGGATCAAACAGGTGGTGCATTCTGAGTCTAGCTGCCCACTGTCACTATTGCTATGGGTTGGGCTGTGCAGCCCAGCATCTTACTCTTCCTGGTGGCTCTCTAGGGCTGGACATAAGATCATTTTATTCTTATTCTCTGGGTGGCCTACATCTGTGACAGGAAGTACACACTTTAGACCTATCTTTAGTTGGAATGCCCAGTTACCCCCCCCAACTGCAGCCCTGTAATATCTTGAAAAAGACCTTCATCGAAACCTTCCCCCTAAACTTTAAAATTTCAACCTCTAGTCAGACACCAGCCAACAAATTTCTCTAAACCCCATGAACTCAGTTCTCAGAGATCTCCCTCAGCTCCTTCTCATCAAGATTGTGGAAAACACAGTCTGGTGCCTCGCTCTTGGCAGGTGGGACCCACCACACATTAATGTCCTACTCCATTCCAATCCTCATTTCCAGCTCTCAGAACTTCCTGTCATCGAAGTACTCTTGGCTTTTTCTAAAAGTACCCCATTTGAATGACTTTTGTCATTGTCATTTTACACCTAAACTATAATATATTGGCTACCATTGTTGGCAAAATTATATGGTGCATAAAACTGATAGATATGGAAATCTCAGTCATTGTTTGTGAGCATCCTTGGGGTTACTTCTTGACTGATGAGAGTTTACACTGAGATGCAGAGGCGTGGAGCTGTGCTTTCTGATGTATGTGACATAACTCTACCCCAGGAGGATGGCGTAAATCATTTAGAGATTTATTTTTAAATACTTTAATGGTATTTCTGTGTTGAAGTTGTAATGAAAACCAGAACAAAACAAAATTTAAAAATCATAAACACTAAAAAAATACAAATCATATGCACTCTTTCTGTTTTTAGGAATACGTTTAAAAGTTAATTTTGATTTCTTTCTATGTGTGAAGTCTGGATATTGAAGTGAAAATAAAGCAAATTATTTGGGAATAAGTCTGACATTGAAACAATCACTTAAAACATCTCACCATCTAATTTCTGCCTGAGCTAAGACTTAAAAATTATTTCTAGTGAGCATCGCATAAGACATTTTCAGTAATAACAAACACTCATACTGATGACCTACTGACACATTCAGATTGACTTAGGAAAACCTGATTCAGCTGAGTATTTGAAATACAAGGGGCAACAGATCATTGAACAGGTCACCATGAAGCCTGCCTTTAACTATTAAGGACCTAGAGGAATTTGTACCATTACTTTCAAACAGATAATCCTAATTTTGAAAGGTCTAAAATACTTGCCATGATAACTCAGACTTCTTTTTTGCACAAGTATCTTTAGGCCAGTCTACAAGAATATTTTTTTAACTGTAGGCACATTATCATATCCAGTACATTTAGAAAAACTCTTTAATATGAAAACTTTTATTGTGACTTTCTACACCTTTGATATGTAGTGCCAGGTGTGATGGGTATAATGTTTGTAAACACGTATATTTGAATTTTAGTTTACTTTTGTGATCATTCTGCGTTTTTAGAATATGTGAATAGGTTCCAAAATGGAACCTGATTCCAAAACAAGTTTTGACTCATTACAGTTACGTCAAAGAAAACTTGTACTGTACAGAGTTCAACAGTCAAGGAAGACTTTATTCAAGATGGTTGCAATAGAGGCAGAAACTGAACTCATCAGTTTTGAAACAAAGGACAAGAGAGTTTTTATTCTGGGGTAAACACTAGTAGAAAAGTACCCAAGAATGGGGAGGCTGGCCCATGTGATTAGGCCTTCTGTGTTTGCTAATCGTTGCTCTGGGGAGCTCGGTTCCTCTTTTCCCAAGGGACTGGGGGACAGGGCACTATCTTGCTTGCTGGTTATACTTTAAGAGGATGGCTATGAGAGAGACATCCCTGGGTTGTGAACCCAGCAAGACGCTGGAGAAAACTTACATCTCAAAGAGGCAGAGGGGGAATTTACACTGGAAGTTTTTTAAAGGAAGTGCTCTGTTGGAAGGGAAGTCAGACCCTGGAGTCAGGAGGACACCTGTCTAGAGTAGAGCCCACCTGAGTGAACAGGAATTTTAAGTCCATGTTGATCAGTTCGACTTTTCATTGTGATTCAAAAGCAGTTATGGAGGAATTCAAAGATACGCAGTATTGTAGAATAAAATTACCTAAAATACATTTAATAATACTGAGACAAGGAATAGTGTGTAGATTCTTTTTCAACTTTTATTTGTAGGAGTATTTTTCACTGTGGGGATATTTGGGAAGAACATACTAGAAAAGAAGTGTGTCATATCCATACTTGTTTTCAAATTCTCTTTTACATAAAATCGTATTTTGAGCTGTGAACTTCACCTTTCCACCAGTCTGAGTACTCCTTAATGCTTATATTTTATTAGGATGTATCTGTGCTCCACATGAAAAATATCTCAAGATATGTCTCTGCCTTTTCCTACTCTGCATTTGCACATTAATTTCCAGAATTTAAAAAGTGACATTTCCCCCATATTTCATGTGAACTGCTAACAGGAAAGTGATTTTAAGAATGATAATGAAAAAGAAAAAAGAAAAAAAAAACAGCGCTGAAAAGAGAATGAATGTGAACTCTGTGTTAATACCATGATTCTCTCAGCAGGAAAGTACTACATAGGCATATTGGTTCAGTAGGAACCTTTTTTATGAATGACTCCTCTCAACACATGCACACAAGCACACACAGACACACACGTGCACCCCCACACACATGCACCCACACATACGCATGTATGTGCACCTGCTCACACACACACATGCATGCGCATGTACACTTTCATATAATCCATCTACAATCAGATGTTGAGTATTTATATGCCGAAAGGTATTAAATGCCCTTATGGGACTTAATAAATCATTTCATTAGCACAATTAAGTACTTTGAAAGTGGGATATTCATATATTGTTACAAGATAGGAAAACATAATGTAAGGCAGTATATTTTGTATAACCATATTTTCATATGTATCCACATGGGTGTGTAATATTCACAAAAAAGGAAAAAGCAGTTTTTCCCTTTTTTATTTATGTGTTTTGTCTAAGAAGTCTACATATCAGGTAATATAACATGTACTATAGTATCATATGTTGGACCAAGAATGTGAAGATGAATGTAATTCATGTAATTTATGGCAGTAATTCTGTCTTAATGCCAGATTTTGTTTTTAAATGGGCTATAATGAAGGTAAAAGTATTACATATATTTTTAACTTTCTTTATAATCTGTTCAAATTTTATCGTGCATGACAAGTATTGTAATTGTAGAGTTATAGTGTATTTGGGTTTGAGACTTGCTTATCCGTATATTCATTTCCTTTATTTTTCATCACTCTTTCTTTTACTTACTTGTCCTCCTTCCCCTCTCCCATCCGCCTTCTCCTTCCCTCCCTTCCTCCTCTCCCTCCCTCCGTTCTCCCTTCCTCCCTCTTATCCCCCTCCCCCCTCCCCTTCCCCCTCCATATCTCCTTCTCCTTCCCTCATCCTCACATCCCTTCTTTCCTTTTTCCATCCCAGAACATGCTTTAAGCCACACTGTATGAGTGTAATACTAGGTGGCATGGCCAGTACAAAACATTTCAGAACAGCTTTGTGCATCACAATTGGGCAACCAGGAAGTTGAAATGACGTGTGCATTAATAGCTACAGGTTTGTGTATATTAAGAGCATTAGGAATTGTGTTACAGTGTCTATTTGTGTTTTCTCTCCAAAGAAGTGAGGGGGATTTTTGTACTGAGAATATGAGGTAAAGCTTGGTGAAGAAAGGGACACTGTGTGGATCAAAATGGTAGATACAACATTTTTAGAGACAGGACACAGTAGATTGTTCTGTATTCCATTTTGCGTAGTCCCTACTGTTTCCCTAGATTTCATGGTGACTGTTAAGTTTCCAGAGCATCTCTCCCAGCAAATAATGTGTTACGTGCTAAGAACTTGATAGTACCTCCTGGTGTTATGTCTATTTCACTAGAGATATTGCTGAGAAAGAAACTGTCAACCACCCAACACAGTAGCCCCAATGACAGGTGTTGTAATTTCTCTAGTATAACAATCAGGGAGACTGTTAAATTGCCCTATTCAACAAGCTTACAAGTCCTCTGCTTTTACTTAGAAGTTGACCAGACCTCATAGCTCTAGTTTGATTAGAGCAGAGTTTGCCCACAGCTTGCATGTGGTGAGGCTGACTTTATGTAGATTTAAAATATACAGAGTTGCAGAGTGTCTGAATCTAAATTCAAGTGGAAAGGAGCCACTCATCTTAAATCAATTAAAATTCTCTCAGAACTTAACGATTATGTTAAGAATTTCAGTCACATTGATGATAAACTATTGTGATGCACTTTTCTTGGGCACACTCTGGCTGGATGCAAAGCTTTCTCATTTTGCAACAATGCAAGTTCTTTGATAGGCATCTCATTACGTTTTATAAGGAAACAGGAATAAGATGAATGACTTAGAATGCTGCGTCATTATTTTTTGTATTAAAAAAGTCCATTTGGGAAACGTAGGAGATTACAAAAGCAGAGGAGAGTTAATATATTTACAAAATGGTGAGGTTCGTAGAGGAAAAAACGTTATCCTCGTTTTTAGCCTACTGCCGTTTCTTCCTCTACGCAGTAAGACAACAGTTCTGCCTTGTCAAAACTTTTAAGAGTGAGATTAGCAACATATCCATGAACAATCACTATTATATTGAGGAAGCGAGGACTCTATTCATGTCTTTTCAAGTCCTTCTCAATCCCAATACCATCATGCTGGCATTCACGTCTCAGAATCCTTTGTGTCATGAAAACAAATTTTGTGCTAAGATTGCTGCCCTTCTCAGCATTCACTCTCGCTGTGTCTCGCCCCCTCCCCCCCCATCTTTCTCCCTCTTCCCTCCCCCACCATGTGCATGTGTGTTTGTATATATGTCAACGGTGATGGGTGATTTCCCATAATGTATTCTGCTTAGTACATTGGATGTTCAGGTATAGGTTTAAGGCTTCGACGGAAGGAAATTACCACTATTAACATAAGAATTTTTCATTGTTGGATGAAGGTCTTAGCTTGAAGGTAAAGAAGAGGTTTAAAAATGGAATGGTATGTAATAAGACCCCTGGGGTCCAGAGATGGCAGTGGTAGCAATGAGGTTCATCCATGTCTCAAATGTTAAGAGGAGACATGAGATGAGAAAAATATGTAGAATTTAAGAGGAATAGAGGAGTGATTATCATTGAATATCCCCAGAGAAAATGAGAGAGAAGCACTTAGCATGTACAATTAGTTCTGAACATCTGTTACATGATCTTCTAGTCTTTTGCTATATCGGAATCATTGTTCAAGCAAAACATGCTTAGCCTGAGGGTAAGGAACATAAATTATTGTATAATGTGAATAGTCTTGAGTAGCATCTTTTACTTACTGTCTCTTGAATCCTGTGTATTCCTCCTATAAATAAAGCTAATGAAGAAATGAAAATGTGGCTTAGTATATGCTTTAGTCATTCACTGTGTTGATTTTCTCCTCATATGATTACTGGTAGACATATAGCATTATGTAAACGAACTTACAAACAAAATTAGCTGAATATACTTAATTGGACAACCTTTAGTTTACTGTACATTACAAAAAGTAGTACTTTTGTAATTATTTTATAAATATTGACATATTTCCTCGGGATTATATAAACATGGATATGCCTGAGTTACGCGGAGTCTGATGAGAGAATACAGGAGTGTCACATGGAATAACTTAGTGCCACAATGAACAGCATAAGCTACCGTCTTGAGCGCAGTTAACCCCTCCTACGTCATCATTCCCGACGCCATACTATGACTTCGGTGCCATCACACACCTCTGTGCGTATGCGTGTCTGTTTCCTGTCCTCCAGAACAAGTTTCTACAAAAACAGCAAACCTGAGCTCTGCATTTGAACTACGGCTGGGGCACCTGGCAAGCTCAGGTTGGGTGTCCATGATCTTGTGGTTTGTGAATTCAAGCCCCACATCCGGCTCTGTGCTGACAGCTCAGAGCCTAGAGCCTGCTTCTGATTCTGTGTCTCCCTCTCTCTCTGCCCCTCTCCTGCTCATACTGTGTCTTTCTCTGTCTCTGTCTCTGTCTCTCTCAAAAAATGAATAAACATTTAAAAAAAAATTTAACTGCAGCCACATGAAATGGAACTCCCTTTTCCTTCTGGGACTCAAGTTCATAATTCTAGGACAGCGCTCTCTGATTGCTAACCCTGTGCCATATTCCCAGGGGATTCATGAAGCTCAGACAGCTGTAAAGACATGGGAGAAAAGCATTCCTCACTCTTAAATTTATCCTATTGTTACACTCTGCATTTCAAACAGAAGAGGCTGTTTGTGCATATAAATAGGTTTCTAATAATACGTGTGAGTGGACGTGTGCACATGTCCATTTTTCTAAAAACTTACATAATTTTTCCCCATACTTGGCTCTCTTTGTTATACACATGCATTTGCATACACACACACACACACACACACACACACACACACACACAAGGCTTCCGATGCACACGAGCAGGGATTTGTCTGCAGTCTGAACCCAGAGTATAAGTACTGTCTCACAGAGAGAGATGAAGACTTTCAGTAACCATCTCAGTGTAAGCAGAGCTTATGGTGAGGGAGATTGCTAACAGAAACCTGGGCACATACAACATACGCCCTGCAGCGCTAAATAAGAATTCCTTTTTTTTTTTTTAAATGCTTATTTATTTTTGAGAGAGAATGAGACAGAGTGTAAGCTGGGGAGGGTCAGTGAGAGAGGGAGACACAGAATCGGAAGCAGGCTCCAGGCTCTGAACTGTCAGCCCAGAGCCCGACAAGGGGCTCAAATTCACGAACGGTGAGATCATGACCTGAGCTGAAGTCGGACGCCCAACCAACTGAGCCACCCAGGCGCCCCGCTAAGTAAGAATTCTTAGAGCAGGTGAGAAAATAAGATGGCTTTGCCCCATTTCAGTATTTGAGAAGCTCTTTTTTTTTATTTTTTTATTTTTAATGTTTATTGATTTTTGACAGAGAGAGCATGAGCAGGGGAGGGGCAGAGAGAGAGGGAGACACAGCATCCAAAGCAGGCTCCAGGCTCTGAGCTGTCAGCACAGAGCCCAACGCAGGGCTTGAACCCACGAACTGTGAGATCATGACCTGAGTCGAAGTTGGACGCCTAACCGACTGAGCCACCCAGGCACCCCTTGAGAAGCCCTTTTAATTGTCTTGTACTGACCATAATTTTGCTTGTTGAAACAGCGGGCTATGTATCAGGTCCAATAGCCACAACGCCAAGAAAACAAAAGCAAGGACATCAACGGCCATACAGGAAGAAATAATGTATAAGCCTCTTTGCATCCCTGCATCTATCTCATGCTTGTTCTGCTGGTTAACCTTTTTTTTTTTTTTTTAATTTTTTTTCAACGTTTTTTATTTATTTTTGGGACAGAGAGAGACAGAGCATGAACGGGGGAGGGGCAGAGAGAGAGGGAGACACAGAATCGGAAACAGGCTCCAGGCTCCGAGCCGTCCGCCCAGAGCCTGACGCGGGGCTCGAACTCACGGACCGCGAGATCGTGACCTGGCCGAAGTCGGATGCTTAACCGACTGCGCCACCCAGGCGCCCCTGCTGGTTAACTTTTAAATGCATAAAATATTATAACACAAATGAACATTGAGGAAGAAGAAGAAAATAAAGATGGTGATAAGATAGAGTGAAAGTTGAGGCTAAGAGAATGCATATTATGATAACACATTCACCTGTTAGTGATGAGACAGGCTTCTACGTCTAAGCTCTCTGATAGCCAGTCAAAAATAAATATTTCCAGACACAAATCTCAAAATGCCTATCCGTTGGAAAGAAATCCATTACTTAAGAAAACTATAATTCCCAATGGATCGTAAAACAGTCAGCCCAGGAGGAAAAACAAAACCTGCTATGGGGAACAGGAAAATATCACTTAGTATGGTTTGTTGTATGGTATGTATGAGGACGTGTCTTGTAGAAGGAAGGTCCAGGTAGAGGGCCCAGGACAAGCGTGCTAAGCTGGGAGACTGCTTCATGTATTGGACAAATATCTTCTAGGCAAATGGCCGAAGAGACAAAATTAAGCCAGGGATTTTAGAACAATATAAGGATTTGGCTTTTATTTTCAAGGCCGTTGGGAGCCACTAGGGAATTTTAAGCTGACTTATGTTTTCTGTTGTGTTGGGAATGGTCTGAAACAGAACAACGTCTAAAAGAGGAAGATCATCATGGAATTTACTGCAATACTCTAGGCAAGAGATGTTGACACAGACCAAGTTGGTAACAATAAAAGGAGTAGAAAAAATCAAATCTGGATATATTTTATATGTAATAGTGTTTTCTCACAAACTGGATGTGGGACATGAGGGACAGTGAATCAACAATGACTAAGAATGATTCTACCTGGAAAGCCTGGAAAGAAGGAGCGTCCTTTGACTGATGTGAGAAAGACAACAAGAGGAAGAGACATAGAAATGTACAGAAAGATCCAAAGCTCATTTTGGTCAGATCTCCACTGGATTGGCTTAGTAGACATCTGAGTGGAGGGGACAGTTAGGATGTGTAGCTTGGTCCAGGAATGACACTTGGGCCTGAGATTTACATTTGGGAGTCCTGAGTCAAGGGTAAGGATAGCCTTGAATGAGAACATCAGAAAGAAAGAAGGTATAGAAAGAACACGATAAATGAGAGGGGCCAACAGTGATGTGGAAGTGAGTCTGAAGATTGTGGTGTTCCAAAAGGTAGGTGACAAGGTGATATGAAGGAGAACGTGATTATGTGAAATGTTGCTGGTAAACAAAGTTGAAGGTTGATGACTGGTTTCTGAATTCAACAACACAGAGGCCACTGTGTCCAAGACAAGAGGTGTTCTCAGGGGGCAGTGTCAGGGGTTATGTTCAGAAGCATGTTAAGGACAGGTTGTGGAAGAGAGTGTGGGAGCTATTCTTTTGAGGAGTTATTCTGTGGAGTGAAAATTCTCCAGTCCCTAACGCAACCATGTCATGTGATGAGCACGTCATTTTGAATGTGCTTTCATTAGATTAATGCCGTTTTCATTAGCTATGAGAGCAAGGGAATTTTACAGGGTCATGTAGTCATGCTGTGGAGGGATTCACCTAGAGATAAGAGGAAATACTTCCTAAGGTGAAGTGTATGGCACACGTGGTCAGCAAACTGACTCCATCCAAAGAAGGTTGCACCTAACTTATTCTCGAGAAAGGAGAGCCCACTGCCCTACTTGGGAGTAGATGCAACACTCAACCAAATGGGAATCCTCAATGCCATTCACTGGAGACCATAGAGACTTCTTTAGTGGTAGCCTAGGAGTTCTCTTCTAATTAAAAAAAAAGTAGGTAGCGGGATTCTTAAATGGAATATTGTACATTCTTCTAGAAACAACCCAGTGAAGTTTTTTTTTTTTAATATTTATGGCATGTTCGAGAAAAATGCTGTAAAATTATATAATCTTACAAGTACTGTCAGTAGGATCTAAGTTCGTGAGCATAACTTGTATTGCTCACAACAGAATCTTGTTTTTTATGGACTCTAAATACATTTGTTTTTCTTAAGCATGAGTTTAAAAAGGTGTTTGCAGTTCTGATAGGAGGATAGATTGAGATGGAAGCAAAGCATATATAATGCAAATTAGACAAATCAGAAATGATTTTACATGGACACGTGGAGAAAACTACAGTAAATAATGTCAGACACCCCAGCTCTATGATGCCTCATACTATATGGTCCTTACTGTCGTAAGCCTATCATTCAACTTTTATTTCACAAATTCCCTCTTAATTCTGCCTGAATCTGTGTTCCCTAATTAACTGCTTTCAGATTCTTTCAACAAGATACATTCAGGAAAGATGACCTTGCTCTGAGGAGATAAGTATGCAGACACAGACGTTTGCCCTTCACGCCCAGTGTCCACCTGCATGCCGTGACGTGGGTCACATCTAAAGGCTCCTGAGCCCTCTGACTTTCTATTGGTTTCCACCAAAGGGCAAAGTAAAAAGAAACTTTGGGAAGAGTGAGGAGTCAGTGCCAGGTGTATCTTCTCTTAGCTCCCCAGGCTGGCGCCTTCTTCTCTAAGTGTGGCTTTTACATTCTCCTTTTGGGAGTCTGTTTTGTTTTGTTTTCTGGTAACTTTCTGTTTTGCGTATCTCTTGTGTTTTCAGTGTATGACATTACCCCTTGTAGTTTCCTATACCCTGCACACACCTCTGTCAAGCATTCCTTCACTAAACCCATATTAGATTAACCCAACCCAAGGGTGTTCTTTTCTGCCAGTATGCCAACCAATACAGCCATTGGTGCTTGAATTCCCCCCTCCAAGAGAAAAGAAACTTGAAAGGAGGCTCTTGGATTGCATTGTGCACATATTTGGGAAGTCAGGGATCATCTCCATTCCTGGAGTTGGGAACTCCAAAGAGAAGATGGCGTGACAATTATTCAAATTAGCACCTGTAATAGCCTGAGATAAAGTGCAGGTGTAGAGTTTTGAGCAATCGAATGGCTAGAGCCTGTAATCACTATGGAAACAGTAGTAATTATAGTTACATTCGGTTTTTCTGGACAACTGGAGAATATATACATCGGGAAAATGTCAACTTAGCAGCTATGAAATACCATAAGAATACGTGTGGAGAACCAGAAAGTCTTCATGGCTGCTTTGAAGGAGACTTACACCGTTTTGTAATTGTACGTGTTTTGCAGACAGAGGTCCACCTCAATTCTATACATGTTCAAGTCTCTTAAGCCAACAAATGGCACTGAACAGGAATGAGAGAGTTGTTGAGATGGGAAAATAACAAAGCTGAGAATATTGAATCTCTGAATTCCTCGGGCCCCTTTGGTCAGTAAAGTTTCTCATTCTCTCTCTGTCTCTGTCTCTCTGTCTCATCCCCAGAAAATCAACCCTCCTCTCTTCTTAACAGCCTTACAGTGGCTGTACTTAGTTTCTTCAGAAGCCGATGGTGAGTCTTCTCAGGATCTACCCAGCCCTCATCACCTCTAGGCCCCTAAGAAATGTTAGTTGCAGACAGCTCAAACAGAAAAATAAGACCAGCTCAAAACAAGGTAGCCCATACACCAGAGCAGGTACAGGGCATTGTCAGGCCCTATTGGCAGGGAGCTAGAGAGCATCTATGGGAGTGAATTCTAAAGGTACGAGATAACAGAAAGTGAAATATAAGACTTGCCAGGACTGACTTATTTTTTATGAGTGCACTCACCCTGGATTCAGGGTGTAGTATGCTGTCTAGCACACTGACAAGTGGTGTTAATAGTCTGCTAGATCGGATAATAGAAGCCAGGTCTCAATGGTAGCTTATACATGATGAGGTCAAAATATTGTAACTGTCCCAGCATGTTACAAACAGAGGTTCTAAATCATTAGCAAACACCAGAATCACACGGGTGACCCTCAAAACACAGATTCCTGAATCCTACTCTTCAGATTTAGATTATGCTAGTGTGGGGTGAAGGCATAAATATATGTTTCTAAAAAGTTCACATGTGAAGCTGACTGTCTGGAGACCACACTTTGCAAGTCATTGTGATGCAGCTTAGTTATTGAAAGTGGGATATGCAAGCAAACAGCATTAGCATCAACAAGACCATATGTAGTATAAATACTAAATATATCTTCTAAACCAGAATTTGTAATTCCAACAAGATCCTTGGAAGATTCATGCCAATGTTGAGAACCACTGCTTTAGAGGAGTGTAAAGGCTCTGGGTGGTGGAAAATTAAAATGGACTTATTTTTATGTGTGACCTGATAAGATAGCATAGACTCATACCCTTCGAGGGTCCCCAGAGGACATACACCGCCACAAGGCTTGACAAATAAATTATCAGAGGGAGTCCCCAGCCTCCTGGGAGAGCTCTACAGACTGATCTCTGTAGATTGGGGATGGCGGCAAAGGTGCTGTCGTGGAATGTGGTTTTCTGACCTCAGCAGGAATAAAGAAGCGACTCGATGAGCAGAAGGACCACAGTGACGGGAATTGAATTATATACAGGTTCAATGAGGTGGCCTCGCTAAGGCAGGCCTGGTTCCTTCTATTACTAATTGTTCAATGTGCCAGCCACAGGGACTACATCTGAGTCACTAATATGGTGCCATTCCCCAGGAGAGCTAGCTGGATGTCTGTGGACGTAGTCCCTCTTTTATCGTGGAGAAGACCACACATTGTTCAGCATGGATTTTGCATTACCTGCCTGTGGTGCTTCTGCCTGAATCACCACCCATATGCACAGACGATGCCTTTTCCAATGTCTTTCCCCTTTTATGGTGGCAATACAACCTTATTTCCAGCCAGGGGATTCATCTTAAACAAGGGAGCATAGCAAACAACTCACATCCACAGGATAATTCAATGGTGTTATCACCACGTTCCATCACCCAGACGCAGCTGCCTGGACAGGACGGGGATACACTGAAGTCATAGATTTGGGTTAGCTAGGTGAGGATATTCTGTGAGCTTTTATTGTTCTCCTATGGTGTGTGGTCATGCCTTCAAAAGTAGAGATCAGCACGTTTTTGCTCTCTGCCGTGAGACCTTGGGCTGGGTGGAATTTGAGTTTCTCTCACCCGGGGATGGATGTGTCCGTCAGGAAACTTACTCGTGGTTCAGAGAATTGGAAGCTCAGAGTGCCCCCTGGCCGTTGGTGAACGGTGAACCTCTGGTGCTGGTGAACCTCTTGCGGGAGCAGGTGTTTTCTGTACCGGCTGGGGGTGATTTGTCTCAGTGCCCTCAGGCAAGTGCAGTACGGACGAGCGAGGAAAAAGACCAGTATAAACCCCAGAGGTTTACCAAGATGCCCCCTAGCCGTACCTTGCCCCGGTGCCCTGTCAGTGGAGACCTACAGCAGGCCATTAATACAAGACCACCACGGACACAGGTCCTGCACGAATGGAGGTTTGTGACCTCCTACCAGGTAAACCCCACTCAGCCGAGTCAGGAGAGCACGGAGTGAATGGGGGAAGAAGGCGGCTGTGTAACAACCTGGGCCTCCCGGCCAGTTTCTAGAAGGGGTTTCTGGCAGCTGTGTTCTACCTTATTTTACCCTTACCTTGCCCCTTCCTGTGCCCCCTTACGTGAAGACCACGAGAGCGGCTGACCTTCAGGGACTGGGTGTAATGACACGGTAGCCTATTGGCTTCTCATTTCCTCTTAGGAAGAACCCACATTTTCGCTTCCTGGTTCGCTTTGTCCATCCACCCTGTGCCGTGCTCTGATGCGGCAGAGGAAGCTCTGGGAGGCCTGTGCTGGGCTGCCAAGTTCCTCACTGTTCTGACGTGACGTGTGAGCCATGCAGGACCTGCGAATCAGCTGTTACAAACTTACAGCAATGTGCTGTGACAGCTGAGTGTGAGACAATGGACTCGTGGTCCCCATGTATGGATCAGTGGGAGGTCCCTGTGCTATCTTATGCAGTGTGGCCGTGTCACAGCGTGAGATGATTTGAGATTAATTTTCCAACTATAACCGAAAATTATCCCAGATTTGGAGAAAACACATTTTGACGCCTAAGTGTATAATCGTGTACATGATTATTGAAAGTTTTTCTTGACTAACACATTAACATATTAGATTTGCTTAACATTAGATTTATTGTGTGTGACTTCAGTAAGTTGATGACGAATATGATTTATTGGACTTCTTTGTCACGAAAAGACACTTTTCTGACTAGGACCGTAAGAGTTAACCAAAGGATGGTGATGAAAATTATCTTGAAGAAATAAAGACCAAAATAGTTCGTGTTGGTTTCACTTACAAGGATGACCCCGCGTATCCCACATACAAGTTTGACAAACAGCAGAAGAGGAATTAGAAAACGCACGTAGTTTACTGAACTGAGGTGTGACAGAAGGCACTGTTTAAGCAATTTGCAATAACGAAGTGATAACCAAATAATATAATTTGGGTAATCTTAGCACTATAGAATCTATTTTAATTTCAAAACTTGTGGTTTATTAGCTTTGCTAGGACAATCCATCCATGATCAGCTTTATTCTTGTTTACTTTTGTTTTTTATTTGAGAGAGAGAGAGAGAGTGCAGGGAGGAAGGCGCAGACAGAGAGAGGGAGAAAGAGATTCCCAAGCAGGCTCTGCACTGTCAGGGAGGAGCCCACTTGGGGCTTGAACTCATGAACTGTGAGATCATGACCTGAGCCAAGATCAAGAGTCAGACTTTGCACAGACTGAGCCACCCAGTGCCTCTCTTATTGTTTATCTGAACTGTCTCACTGAAGGTACTAAGGAAACATCCACTCTCAGATCCCAGGGCTCTCTTCCCACTTCACCAAACCATGGGGTCTGTGACAGGTGTGGCAGTGAGGAGAGCCTTATCCCTACTCCTTGTAGACAAGAGCTTGCACGACCAGGATCCAGGGAGTCCTTATGGCCCTCAGCCTGGCACATGGGGCTTGGCCGGCTTTCTTCCAAACAGACTTGTTAACTCTAGCCACCCCAGGAAGCTTCGCTTAAATTTATGCTGTGTTCGATCCTCACTACGGTACAGCATGAGGATCCAGATAAATCCTGGTGGACTTACTACTTTGTGAAATAAAGCAATTTTGGGGCACCTGGGAGGCTCAGTTGGTTGAGCCTTGCGCTCAGGTCATGATCTCGCAGTCGGCGAGTTCGAGCCCTGCATCGGGCTCTGTACTGATAGCTCGGAGCCTGGAGCCCTCTTCTCTCTCTCTCTCTCTCTCTCTCTGCCCCTCCCCCACTCATGCTCCATGTCTCTCACACAAATAAATAAACATTAAAAAAAGAAAGTAATTTTAAGTTATGAATGAATTCTTTCACTCTTTCATTTTTAACATCATGAGGGATGTTTTATTTTTAATTGAAGAGTCCTTTTCCTATGCAAAGGAGACTATTTGTAGTTTCTTGGGTGTTAAGTAACACTAGGTTATTGAGAAATGCAAATGCAAAATAATAGTTTTCTTGTAGTCTTAATTAAGCTTGTACAACTTCAAATTTTATTTGTGGTGCTAGTAAACTAAATACAGAAAGTGGACACTTTCAAGTGAATCTCTGGTTAATATCGGATCATGTTCAACAGGCTTCCTCTCCCTTAAATAAGAAAGTGCCAAGTAACAGATTCTGTGTGTGCTGTTTTGGGGTTTTAAAACAGCTTCTGCAGTGAATAAAATGCTTTTCTCTAAATTTCATCATGGAAACCGAGCAGATAAAATAACCTTTTAAAAATATCTGAAAGAAGTTCAGTTAATTTGATTTATTTGGTTTTAAAAAAAAGGAAATTATCTACAGTATGGAAGAGTGATAAGACTTAGTAAGTTTACTTCATTAGTCTTTAGTAGTTATAAAGACTATGAAATTAAATGTGTTTAGTTTGATCACCTTCTCATGGGATGCACCTATCTTCCTACACCTGTTACAGATTTTTTTTTAATCTGTCATTAGGATCATGTTGAGAAAAGTACTTTAAGAAGTAGTCTTTTCTAGAAATATATTATCATTTGAGTGCATTTGTGGCTAAGAATAAAAATAGAGCGTATTTACTTTCTATGCAGAGACATTGTGACAAAGAATGACAGAATTTACTGTCTTAATATGTGTCTTCTTTTCTATAAAAAAGCAAAATTTTTCTGGATCACAAAATGGGCTAAACATGTCCTCCAATGAATTGGTTGCTTCCAGGGGCGAATTACCTATTGAAGTAAAATATTTTCCTGTGATGTCTTTCTAACTGAAATTTAGTATAGTTGTAGGACGCTCCTCCTTCATTCTTTATGCCAATTCCTCATATAAGAAGCTCACTTATTGTTGATGGCATGTTCCTTTGAATGATTTTGGAGGTAAGAAAACAGATTCAACTTTAGAGTTATGACCACTCAGGAGTCTCCCAGAGGTACTAGATAACAATGTCCTTATTGCACAAATTGCTCTACATAGTAAAATATTTTAAATATTCCACATTAAATCTGAGGTTAGAAATGGGAGAACACTGTGATAGGACCTGTCTTACTGCCTAGAATACAAATCCCTTTTGAAACAACCAGAAACTCAGAACATACAGAAAAATAAGTGAAGTTGGAAAATAGATTCATTGTTTCATCACCACCATTAATTCTGCCCCCATTTATTTTACCATCTCCTTTCTCTTATGTAACTCTTTCTGTGATTCCATATTAAATGAGGTGCTTTTGCATTGATTGATTGACTGATTGCATAGGTTTTACCTCCTGCGGGGAGCCCAATGCAGGGCTTGAATTTATGACACTGAGGTCAAGACCTGAGCTGAGATCATGAGTCAGACACTCAAAGGACTGAGCCACCAATGCACCCCTATTTAATTTTTAACAAGGGGGATGTCTGTACATGAGAAAACTGCTTGGGTCTTCACTAAAATTTATTCAAGTGGTACATTTCAAATAAAATCATATTTGACCTTAGACTCAAATTATAAATTATATCATTCTTGTAATAAACATAGGAAGCTAGTAAAAACAGAAAACACCTTCATTTGTTTTTTGATCAAACTTCTATTAATTCAAAAGTTAAACAGTTAATTCTTCTATACCATGAATTGTATGTGTCATCTATAATAATTGAACTCTTGTAAACATTTTAAATTATATTAAAAATTCAAATAAACTCTTCAAATACCTAAAGGGGTTGACAAACATCCTCAACACAGTTTTCCTAGATGGCTAAATCACACTTCCAATCTGATTGATCACATTGAGAAATGTACTGAATGCAGTTCTCTAAAATATTGAAATCCTGTTTAAAAGCTCTATCTCGGGCACCTGGGTGGCTCAGTCGGTTAAGCATCAGACTCTTGATTTTGGCTCAGGACATGGTCTCAGGCTTATGAGATACAGCCTCATGTGGCATTCTGCATTCAGCACTGAGCATGGAGCCTACTTAATATTCTCTCTCTCCCTCTGCCCCCTTCCCTTGCACACTCTCTTTCTCTCTCTCTCTCTCTCACTCTCTCTCTCTCTCTCAAAAAAAGTTCCATCTCTTTTAATTTTTTATTATTAACTTGATTTACTTTTTATTTTTTAAAATTTACATCCAAATTAGCATATAGTGCAACAATGATTTCAGGAGTAGACTCCTTAGTGCCACTTACCCATTCAGACCATCCCCCCTCCCACAACCCCTCCCGTAATGCTCAGTTCATTCACCATACTTCTGAGTCTCTTCTGTTTTGTCCTCTCCCTGTTATTATTTTTGTTTCCCTTCCCTTATGTTCATCTGTTTTGTCTCTTAAAGTCCTCATATGAGTGAAGTCATATGATTTTTGTCTTTCTCTGACTAATTTCACTTAGCATAATACCCTCCAGTTCCATCCACATACTTGCAAATGGCAAGATTTCATTCTTTTTGATTGCCAAGTAATACTCCATTGTGTGTGTATATGTGTGTGTGTGTGTACACACACACACACACACATACACATACACACACACCTACACATATAAATAGCACATCTTCTCTATCCATTCATCCATTGATGGACATTTGGGCTCTTTCCATACTTTGGCTATTGTTGATAGCGCAGCTATAAACATGGGGGTGCCTGTGTCCCTTCGAAACAGCACACCTGTATCCCTTGGATAAATGCCTAGTAGTGCAATTGCTGGGTTGTAGGGGAGTTCTATTTTTAGTTTTTTGAGGACCCTCCATACTGTTTTCCAGAGTGGCTGCACCAGCTTGCATTCCCACCAACAATGCAAAATAGACCCTCTTTCTCCGCATCCTCGCCAACATCTGTTGTTGCCTGAGTTGTTCATGTTAGCCGTTCTGACAGGTGTGAGGTGGTATCTCATTGTGGTTTTGATTTGTATTTCCCAGATGATGAGTGATGTTGAGCATTTTTTCATGTGTCATTTGGCCATCTGGATGTCTTCTTTGAAGAAGTATCTATTCGTGGCTTTTGCCCAAGTCTTCACTGGATTATTTGTTTTTTGGGTGTTGAGTTTGATAAGTTCTTTATAGATTTTGGATACTAACCCTTTATCTGGTATGTCATTTGCAAATATCGTCTCCCATTCCATTGGTTGCTTTTAGTTTTGCTGATTGTTTCCTTCGCAGAAGCTTTTTATTATGATGAGGTCCCAATAGTTCATTTTTGTTTTTGTTTCCCTTGCCTCCGGAGACATGTTGAGTAAGAAGTTGCTGCGGCCAAGATCAAAGAGGTTTTTGCCTGCTGTCTCCTCAAGGATTTCGATGGCTTCCTGTCTTACATTTAGGTCTTTCATCCATTTTGAGTTTATTTTTGTGTATGGTATAATAAAGTGGTCCAGGTTCATTCTTCTGCATGTCGCTGTCCAGTTTTCCCAGCACCACTTGCTGAAGAGACTGTCTTTATTCCATTGGATATTCTTTCCTGCTTTGTCAAAGATTAGTTGGCCATACGTTTGTGAGTCCATTTCTGGATTCTCTATTCTGTTCCATTGATTTGAGTCTGTTCTTGTGCCAGTACCATACTGTCTTCATGATGACAGCTTTGTAGTATAGCTTGAAGTCTGGGATTGTGATGCCTCCTGCTTTGCTTTTCTTTTTCAAGATTAGTTTGGCTATTCGGGGTCTTTTCTGGTTCCATACAAATTTTAGGACTATTTGTTCTAGCTTTGTGCAGAATGCTGGTGTTATTTTGATAGGGGTTGCATTGAATATGTAGATTGCTTTGGGTAGTATTGACGTTTTAACAATATTTGTCCTTCCTATCCAGGAACACGGAATCTTTTTCCATTTTTTTGTGTCTTCTTCAATTTTTTTTCATAAGCTTTCTATAGTTTTCAGTGTATAGATTTTTCACCTCTTTGGTTATATTTATTCCTAGGTATTTTATGGTTTTTGGTGCAACTGTAAGTGGGGTTGATTCCTTGATTTCTCTTTCTGTTGCTTCATTGTTGATGTATAGGAATGCAACCGATTTTTGTGCGTTGATTTGATATCCTGCAACTTTGCTGAATTCATGAATCAATTCTCACAGTTTTTGGGTGGAATCTTTTGGGTTTTCCATATAGAGTATCATGTCATCTGCGAAGAGTGAAAGTTTGACCTCCTCCTGGCTGATTCAGATGCCTTTTATTTCTTTGTGTTGTCTGATTGCAGAGGCTAAGACTTCCAATACTATGTTGAATAATGGTGAGATGGACATCCCTGTCTCATTCCTGACCTCAGGGGGAAAGCTCTCAGTTTTTCCCCATTGAGGATGATATTAGCATTGGATCGTTCATATATGGCTTTTATGATCTCAAGGTATGCTCCTTCTCTTCCTACTTTCTTAAGGGATTTTATCAAGAAAGGTTGCTGTATTTTGTCAAATGCTTTCTCTGCATCTATTGAGAGGATCATATGCTTCTTGTCCTTTCTTTTATTGATGTGATGAATCATGTTAATTGTTTTGCGAATATTGAACCAGCCCTGCATCCCAGGTATAAATCCCACTTGGTCATGGTGAATAATTTTTTTAATGTATTGTTGGATCCAGTTGGCTAATATCTTGTTGAAGATTTTTACATCCATGTTCATCAGGGAAATTGGTCTGTAGTTCTCCTTTTTAGTGGGGTCTCTGTCTGGTTTTGGAATCAAGGTAATGCTGGCTTCATGGAAAGAGTTTGTAAGTTTTCCTTCCGTTTCTATTTTTTGGAAAACCTTCAAGAGAATAGGTGGTAACCCTTCCTTATATGTTTGGTAGAATTACCCTGGAAAGCCATCTGGCCCTGGACTCTTGTTTTTTGGCAGATTTTTGATTACTAATTCAAGTTCCTTACTGGTTATGGGTCTGTTTCTTCCTGTTTCAGTTTTGGTAGTGTGTATGTTTTAGAAATTTGTCCATTTTTTCAAGGTTGCCCATTTTATTGGCATATAATTGCTCATAATATTCTCTTATTATTGTTTTTATTTCTGCTGTGTTGGTTGTGATGTCTCCTCTTTCATTGTTGACTTTATTTATTAGGGTCCATTCCGTTTTCTTTTTGATCAAACTGGCTAGTGATTTATGAATTTTGTTAATTCTTTCAAAGAAACAGCTTCTGGTTTCATTGTTCTGTTCTAGTGGTTTTTTTGGTTTCGATAGCATTAATTTCTGCTCTAATCTTTGTTATTTCCTGTGTTCTGCTGTTTTTGGGTTTTATTTGGTGTTCTTTTTCCAGCTCCTTAAAGAATAAGGTTAAGATTTCTGCTATGATTTGCTCTCATCCTTCTATCCCTATTTCTCTCTCTTCCTCTTCTGGGACCCTTATGATTCTGATGTTGTTCCTTTTTAATGAGTCACTGATTTCTCTAATTCTTTTTTTTGTTTTAATTTTTTTTCAACGTTTATTTATTTTTGGGACAGAGAGAGACAGAGCATGAACGGAGGAGGGGCAGAGAGAGAGGGAGACACAGAATCGGAAACAGGCTCCAGGCTCTGAGCCATCAGCCCAGAGCCCGACGCGGGGCTCGAACTCACGGACCGCGAGATCGTGACCTGGCTGAAGTCGGACGCTAAACCGACTGCGCCACCCAGGCGCCCCTGATTTCTCTAATTCTTAACTCGTGCTCTTTTGCCTTAATGTCCCTCTTTTTTTTTCTGCTTCGTTATGCTCTACACATTTGTCCTCTATATTGCTGATTCTCTGTTCTGCTTCATCCATCCATGCTGCCGCTGCATCCATCTGTGATTGCAGCTCAGTTACAATATTTTTAATTTCATTCTATTTTTTACTTTTATCTCTGCAGAAAGGGATTCTAATCTATTTTCGACTCCAGCTAGTATTCTTATTATCGTGATTCTAAATTCTTGTTCAGACATCTTGCTTGTATCTGTGTTGGTTAAATCGCTGGCTGTTGTTTCTTTGTGCTCTTTCTTTTGGGGTGAATTCCTTTGTTTTGTCCTTTTGAAGGGAGAAAGAAGAAAAATTAAAATTAAAAAAATTAAAATTAAAAAATATTAAAATTAAAAAATTAAACACACACACACACAAAACTAATAAATGATGCTAGATCCTAGGTGTGTTTTGGTCTGGGTGTTGAAAGTGATTTGACAGATAAGAGGGGAAAAAAGGGGGGTGGAAGAAATCGTTTGAGAATTTGAAAAAAAATGAATACACTGAAGTAGACTAAAATGAGATGATGGGAGTAAAATAGAATTTAAAAAAAAATTACAAAAAAGTACAGAATATAGTAGAAAAAATTAAAGAAAATATTTTTATAAAAATTAAAAATTAAAATTAATTTTTTCTCTTTCTGTATTCAAGAAACAGAAACGAAGCAAAAAAGAGAAAAAAGAGAAAAAAGTCGTTTGAAAGTTTGAAACAGTTATTACACTATAGTAGACTGAGATAAAATGGTGGAAGTAAAATAGAATTTGAAAAAATTTACATAAAAGCAAAAAATATAGTAAAAAGTTTTAAAGAAAAATATTTTTAAAATAAATTGAAAGTAAAAATAAAGTTTTTCTCTTTCACATTCAAGAAAAAGAAAAGAAATGAAAAATAAAAAGAAAAGGAAATCGTTTGAAAATTTGAAAAGGTGAATACACTGATGTAGACTGAAATCAAGTGATGGAAGTAAGATAGAATTTGAAAAAATTTACACAAAAGTAAAAAATATAGTAAAAAAAATTTAATTATTTTTAATAAAGCTTGAAAATAAAAATATTTTTTTATTTCTGTATTCAAGAAAAAGAAAAGAAGTGAAAAAGAGAAAAAAAAAGAAAGAAAATTGAATAGATGGACCTGCTAACAGATTGAAGTAGGACTGAAATTATTTAGTTTTCCTCTAGAAGTCAGACTCTGAAGCGCTTTATAGTCCATAAACTAAGCCGGCAGTGAGACTTGTGTTCCAGGAGGGAGGTTGGCCCAGTTGGGCGGGGCTCAGTGTAACGGCTCCATCCTCCACTAGGTGGCGCTGCTCGCCTTCTGGGGTGGAGAGTTGCGGCTCTGGTAGGCACGTATGCGCATGCGTGGCAGAGGTGCAAATGGCGTCAGCCACCTACCCGGTCTGTTCTCCCGGGTCAGCAATCACGCGCCCGTCCTCCGTCTTCAGCCCTCGGCCACGCCCCGCTTTCTCACTGTCCGTGACCAGGCCAGGGGCAGCACTTCTCTCCTGAGTTCTGTCTCAGCTGAGGCTGTTTTCCCCGGCCCCTTACTTCTGAAGGACCGCGGCTTTGACCGGTTCCGCCCTGTGCGGGAGGGTCTCACCCAGCAATGGCCGAATGAGCAATGGCCGAGTGTGGGCCGCACCCAGGAACGCTTGCGGGACCCTGCTGCTGCCGGTGCCCGAGACTGCGGCCGGGTGCCAGCCCACCCCAGAGAAAGTTTGCGAGATGGTGTAGCAGATGCTTTTCAGGGATGATGGAAACTCACAACACGCATCTGGCACCAGGCTTCACCCTTAACGAGGGTGCTTGTTCCAGCCCCAGCGAATGTGGCCGTTTTCTGGGGTCTGCCGGGACCAGGGGGCTTCAACCGTCTCCACCAAGTGTCCTTCCAGCAGTGGAACCGCTTTTCCCAGTGCGGCCCAAGAACCTCCCGGACCCCACCCTGCTCCTGGGGATTCGCCCTTCCCATCAGAGCACCGCCAGGTAGGGAGCTGCAGAGTTGCAGCCTTCGCGTCCCCCTTGTTTACAGTCTTAATGGAATTGAAACCCTCTCCTTTCTCCTTTCTGCCTTTTTTGTTTAGTCCCTGCGGCTGTTTCCAATTTTCCACATTCTCTCCAGCTGCTTTTGGGGAGGGGTGCTTTTCCCATATTCTCACCCCCCTCCCAGTCTCCCTCCTCTCTCCTCCTGCAAAAGTGGCTCCCTGTATGCCATGGGGTTCTCTCTCCCCAGGTTCACCTCTCAGCACCGTGTACCTGCTGAATTCTGTGGTTCAGGTTGTGCAGATTGTTGTGTTAATCCTCCAGTTTTCGAGGTGTGTAGGATGGTTTAGTGTTGGTCTGGCTAGATTTCATGGGCGCAAGACACAAAAAACTTCCATGCTGTTCAGTCATCTTGGCTCCTCCTCTCGTCTCTTTTATGTTTTTAAATCAGCTAAGACTGGTGAAAACTTCCTGCAGCTGCAATTTCAAAGGAGAAAGCAAATGCACATCCTCAAGTGATGTTTTGGCAAAAAAAAATTTAAAAAGTGGTATCCTTATCTTGCTGGAGATTTGATTTATTGTTGGAGAGTTGGAGAACAATCTGGGATTCAGGGTTTCTAAATTATTCTAATGGGGACCAGGTTAAAATATTGATCCTCTTGAAGAACTTCTTAGCTTATATCTTTTTAAAGCACTCAATCTCTAATACACATTTTAAAAGAGTATCTTCAGTGATTTTTGTTTCTCTAACTTCAACCAAATAGATTTTTTTGTGAGCAAGTGCTTGATGAGTCCATGGTTTTTCCAAGGGTGGGTGGGACTGGAGATGTGGCTCATGTTTAAACTACCTTTTTATAATCATCACCCTTAAAAATTGTATAGTCTGTCTCTTCACTTCAACTGCATCAACTTGCTATTCTGAAAGTAACCAGATCTTGCAGAATTCTAAGAGTATGAACCTTTATCACTTCAGTATAATTGAGTACGTTGTAATTTACTTAGTCTGTGTTTTACCATTTGGCCCAGCTGATAGCGTAAGCAGATGTTGGTGAGCATTTTGACCTCAGTAGTATGACTTCTGGGCTTGTTCTCTTGTTCACTTTTATTTTTGCTGGGAAGATATGGCTTTTGCTTCGTGACACATTCTCTGTGATAAGTGAATGAACTTTTGCCCCCTCCTACCCTTTTATTTTATGTTTTGCATCTGCATGGTTTTCTTCTTTTTTTTCTCCTGGCTTTTATGTATATTCTGTGCTTCTTTAATCTCAGTTGTAAAAAAAAAAAAAAAGATATTTTATTTTAAAACATCGTGGCTAATATTTCCAATTAGCCACAAAACAAAATGAAACAAAATGAATAAGTCCTTTCACATGCTTTAGTCTATATAAACTCCCAGTGGCAACAGGGTGAACAGTATTATTCATTGAGTAACAATGTGCCTTTGCTTACATAAATTATTCCTCATGATAATATATATTCATTAATGTGTATTAATTATACATTAGTATATACCATGGTTGTTCCAAGGGACTCTGGGTTAGTGTGTTCACATTTTTGTTAAGCTTATTTATTTATTTTGAGAGAGCAAGAGTGCAGGAGTGGGGGAGGGATAGAGAGAGAAGGAGAGAGGGGATCCGAGGCAGGCTTCATGCCGTCAGTGCAGAGCCCAACCCAGGGCTCAAACTCAAGAACTGCGAGGTCATGACCTGAGCTGAAATCGAGAGTTGGATGCCCAAGCAACCGAGACACCCAGGTGCCCCCGTGTGTCACTTATTAAATTAATAAACTAATGTAACTAATAAACTAAATATTAGTTTAATAAATAAATAATAAAAAATAAATAATAAATAATAAATAAATAATAAACTAAAATTAGTTTAATTAATAAACTAATACTCCCAGTCTCAGCGGGAGATTTATTGGGCTATCCCTTTTTTCAACGTTTTTATTTATTTTTGGGACAGAGAGAGACAGAGCATGAACGGGGGAGAGGCAGAGAGAGAGGGAGACACAGAATCGGAAACAGGCTCCAGGCTCTGAGCCATCAGCCCAGAGCCTGACGCGGGACTCGAACTCACGGACCGCGAGATCGTGACCTGGCTGAAGTCGGACGCTTAACCGACTGCGCCACCCAGGCGCCCCTTATTGGGCTATCCCTTAATGCCAGCTCTTTATTCTCTTTGGTGAGTGGTAAGCTATAAGGTCAAAGGCTATATCTATACCTATGTATAATCTGGAAAAACTAGTTCTAGGGTCAGTTCATTGATGATTACATGGTACCATGCTCCCTATATTTTACTTTAGAGTTATTTCCATTTTGACCCTTTACGTTTTGTCAAGAAAATAGAAGGGTACAGAATTCCACATAATCCATCTATGCACTGACAGGATCTCTGTGTGGGTTTCCCATGATCCCAAAACAAAATTTCCAAGGTTTTTATCATTTCATATTTTTTTAAAAGTGTACATGTTTCCAGTGTGATAGCAAGGCATAGAGAAAGGAGAACCTAATTGTGAACTAATAAAACTGGAAAACTGGGGTTCAGTCCTGGGTATGTGTTTATGAGCTACACTGCTTCGGTCAGGGCATTTTTAGGGCTTGGGATAAAGACGTGGAGAAACCAGAAGGTCAGCTTCATTTTATTCATGAAAAATTATGATGAAATGGCAGGGTCTCTTCTGTTTCTAAAATTCTATGATTCTTTCTGTCTTTTCTTTTCTTTTCTTTCTTTCTTTCTTTCTTTCTTTCTTTCTTTCTTTCTTTCTTTCTTTCTTTCAATTCATTTACTTAACATACAGTGTAGTATTGGTCTCAGGAGGGGAACCCAGGGGGTGGATGGTAAGATAGGTTAAAATTCTGTGATTCTATTTTTAGTTGTATAAGTGACATATAAACAAAATAAACCTGCCTAACATACCTTCTACACCAATATGTATAATACATATGTATTTGCTTAATACTTTATTCACAACAGAATACAGATACTAGCAATTGTCTAGAGGGCCAGGTATTCATATTAATTTCTAAGGAAAGAATGAAAGATAGAAGGAAAAAAAAACCTATCTCATTCCTGAAGTTTTATAATTGTATGTCCATGCCATGCTTGTGGGATCACTATTGACCATTATGAAATAAGAATCACATGTAAGTAAAAGGTCTTGTCCCTCAAGTAATGTGAGTGAAGTGCACTTGAACAAAGCTGCCCATTTGGCAATGGTTTGTTCTTTTGAGGTGAATAAAATATAAATTCAAAGACTAATGTCACTTTGCAAAGCAGTGTACTTGTAATTTTGTAAGTTTAACTGCTGTTGACTTGATTGGTATCATTTTCGATCTTTAGCATATATTGTGTGTGGTTAATATATCCTTAATATACAAATCCTAGCCCAATCAAAATCTATGTTTTGTATGAAGTTGTTGAATACTCATGTTTCTTTCCCTAAAGGAGTTTATCAAGTAGCTATCTAGCTATAAGAACATATTCTTAGCTGAAATGTATACTTTATAGAACCGTAAACTGAGAAGTGTGAAAAAAATCAAAGTAGACAGACTACTTCCAGGAAAGTCCTAGAAAGTCTTGACAAAGAAGCAGATTTGAGCATGAGAAGAACCTCCCTTAGCCTGTGAATGTTGTAATCTAGATTTTACTCAATAACAACTATATCATGGGCATGCTTACTGGTTAACCTCACTGAAAAACTACAGATAGCTACATTTTCATTTTCTTCTTTTCCTTTTTTTTTTTGAGAGAGAGAGAGAGAGAGAGAAGGATATATATATATATATATATAGAGAGAGAGAGAGAGAGAGACAGAGAGAGAGAGACAGAGAGAGAGAGAGACAGAGAGAGAGAGACAGAGAGAGAGAGAGAATCCCAAGCAGGCTTTATGCTGTCAGTGCAGAGCCTGACCCAGGGCTTGAACCCACAAACCATGAGATCATGACCTCAACTGAAATAAGAGTCAGATGCTTAACCAGCTGAGCCACCCAGGTGCCCCATTTTCAAATTTGTTTTGATCAAATAATACGCATTTGGGAGCTTTGTTTATGTTTTCATTTTCAGGGAGTAACATGCAATGGATTCTTCCAGGTAGATCATGTAGCTGAGCATTCTTCCAATTGGCTTAAACTGGGCAAAGATTGTTGCAAGAGATTTTATGCAACCCATATTGGTTATATATCTTGAATAATTGTTTCATAGCAACAACAAGTGGTTTCTGTGCACAGAGTGATTTTCTTTATTTTAATGTTTGGAATGAACCCAAACAGGCAATTACTCTATCTCCCTGTAGAACTTACTTTTTCAGCTTCATTGAATTAGGTTAATTAGAAAGGCAGTGGACTCCCTCCCACTGCCACCCCCATGGCATTTTTAGAGAGTAATTCACTTGTGTTATAACTGCCTATTTAAAGAAGCAAATGACTTTCACAAGAAAACATTAACTATCCAAATTTTATTTATGCTATATAAAGTATAGATAAATATATGCAGTTAATATAAATATAGATATAATACATAATGCACTATTAAATGATATATAAAGTGATATAAAATAATATATAAATATTATATATTTAATATGTATAATTACATATAATATATAATACAATATGAATAATGTAATATAAAATAATATAAAATGATATATAATATACAAAATAAGATGATAATGTAAATATACATGAATATAATATAAATATATATTTTGTTACTATACTACAGGTGTGTTCGATTTTAGTTCCTATCAAAGTAAACATGTTCTGGGGATAGGAAAATAGTGTTCAGTCTAAAGATCACTATTAGTATGAATTTGTGAAGTAAGACCTATTTTGCCATCAAATCTAATCTGAGTTCCTATGAGAAAAAATCAGAATTGTCTGCAGTTAGGAAGTGGAAAGAGTGGGTACCACTCCCTCAAAATAGTAGGCCCAAACACATTGCCCATCAGTTGGATCAAGAGGTTCTGTCTACACTTTTATCTACAGAAAGGATTCTCTTTCTAACTTCCCAGAATAATTATTTGGGACTCAAATCTTCAGAGTCCATAAAAATTCTTCCAGACTGCCGCCATGTCTGTGTGTTGACCAAACATGATAATCCTAGCTTTGTGAAATGAACAGTAGACTTGGTTAGTAAAGAACACTGGGACGTAAAATAAATCACTTTGCTTTAGCTTCGGGTCATTTCTCTTTCAAAATGGTGTTAATGGCATCAACAGCAGTAACCATAATTACAAATGCTCGAGTCCTTCTTCTGTATGAGGGATAGCAATCAGTGCTTTGCATGTATTATCCGGTTCAGTCATCCAGGAACCCAACAGGCTCTTCTTTGAGGCACTTACATTATGCACATCAGTAAGTAGTGAATGGCATTGGTGTAACAAGGAAATTGTATTGATGCATAAGTTACTTTATAGTATGTTTATGTTTTGAAATATTCTGGACAAGCTTTTTCCATACTTAAGAAGAAAGACTTGTGAGAAGATCTTAAGAACAAAGCTGAAAATCTGCAGTCCCTTTATTTAGTACAAGTAGAACCTGAATTAGCATCTACACCTGATAGATATGTCTGCTTGGAGAAGTTATAGATATAGATGAAGTGACTGCAGAGTTATTTTTTCTGAATTAGAATAATAGATTCATGAAGAAAGCTAAACACCCAACCAAGTTTCTAATTTGGATGAAAAAGGTCTCTACCTGGTAGCAAATCACCCTCAATACCTACTTTTTGAAGGAAGGAACACAGAGCCCAGGGTTTAAGGTTGGCAAACATAGGCCATGATGTTTTGTGAAAATACCATTAAGTATTTAACTGTTCTAGTGTTTTTATTGATTTTCGACTACTTTGGTTTCTGTTAGTGCTCTGGATACAAGAATACATGTGTCTTTCAGTTACGTATGTACAGCATTATAGAACTATCTGTCCTGCTTTCGTCCGGATTTTATAAAAAGAGAAATTGAAGGTGAGCGGGGTTAAGTAATCCAGCCACCTTCACACAGTTGGCAAGTGGTGGACCCAGGACTGGATTCTGTCACTTCCAGGGCAGGCTGTCTTAACTTCTGTGACATGAATATCAAACTAAGTTTAATTCCTTTTTCCTGATTGCAACTGTTTATTATTATTATTAGTAGTAGTAGTAGTAGTAGTAGTCTTAGTATGGCAAAAGGAAAATTTCACAGAAGAGGAGCCTGTCTTGGGTCCTAACATATTCTTCAAGACAGATCTCTTCAGGTTAACACCTGTTGATCAATGGATCCCTCTACTTTGATGCAGTATGTCTCATCACCTGTAATAAGAGCCTTTGTTCTGGTCTGCTCTCTGGTAATAGAGCCATCCACCTTCCTTAATCAGTGCTGCATTATGTATCCTACCCTTTTCTTTTTCATGTATCTGTGTCTTTATATTCCAAATGGAGTCAGGGGTAGGAATAGATTTTCAGCATCACATGGGAGAGGTTAAAAGGAAGGTTTTACTGGAAAAGGTGGAAGCTTGCAGAACAAGAGAGGAGGCAAAGTTACCATGCTCTCCCCAAATGCCCAGATTTCCTGCCGAACAGCTGTTGGCCAGCCTTGTCTCAGTACCCAGATGCCCAGGCTCACACCCTGACCTGTGGCAAGTGTAGTCCCCACCACCAGGTTGCAGACAGACCCTCCATGTCCCTGGGCCACAAGTCCCCTGCTCTACTGGGAGGAGGTGGAAGACGGGGCTCTCTGGGAAAACCAGAAGGAACACCTACATTCTTCTTCCTCCTCCTTCTTCCTCCTCCTCTCCTCTCGCACCCCTCCTTCTCCTCCTCCTCCTCCTCCTCCTCCCTGATTTATTCATTCATTTTTTCTTTTCTTTCTCTCCCTCCTCCCTCTTCTGCTTCCTGCTGCTTCTTTCTTTCTTCCCCTTCCTCCTCCTCCTCGTCCTCGTCCTTGTCCTCGTCCTCATCCTGGTCCTGGTCCTCGTCCTCCTCCTCCTTCTTTTGAAAAATATTGCCCTTTGTGTCATGCCTCCTTCAGCCATGCTCCACTCTCTCTGGTTCTCCAAACTTTTGCTGTAAGGTAACATGGCTTGTGAAAGTATTGAGAGATTTTGGCAACATGAAGGCATATTCTGGTGAAAGAGAAGAGAAGCTCTTCCTTTGTCACCATACCAGCACTAGGACCAGTTACTGATGAGTCCCAGTCACCAAAACCACAGAGCTGACAAGGAAGCAAGAAAACAGATTTTCTCCATGAAAATTAAAAAAAAAAATTACGTAAAGTATAAGTCCAGATACGTTGTTTTAGTTTCACTGTGTGAATTGTCATTAACGTAATGATTACACCTTCCTCTGGTTACAACCCATTTGGACCGTAAAGGGGAGCTCACTGCCGCATCCTTCCACGTGTCCCCATGGTGTGTCCCCGTGCCTTCAGACACTGCTGCCCCTGCAGTGATGCATGGGTGGGTCAAGGCATAAACCTCCTGTTAGTTCACCTGCTATTGTACATTCCTTTATTTATTTATTTTTATTTATCTAAACCCAAGTTAGTTCACATACAGTGTAGTATTAGTTTCAGGACTAGGGGCGCCTGGGTGGCTCGGTTGGTTATGTGTCCGCCTTCGGCTCAGGTCATGATCTCACAGTTTGTGGATTCAAGCCCTGCGTCGGGCTCTGTGATGACAGCTCAGAGCCTGGAGCCTGCTTTGGATTCTGTGTCTCCCTCTGTCTCTGCCCCTCTCCCACTCATTCATTCATTCATTCATTCTCTCTCTCTCAAAAATAAATAAAGATTTAAAACAATTAATAAAAAATGGAGTAGAACCCAGTGATTCATCACTTACATGTAACACCCGGTGTTCATCTCAAAAAGTGCCCTCCTTAATACCCATCACCCATTTGGCCCATCCCGCACCCACCTGCCCTCCAGCAACCCTGTTTGTTGTCTGTATTTGAGTCTCTTATGACTTGCCTCCCTCCCTGTTTTTATATTATTTTTACTTCCCTTCCCCTATGTTCATCTGTTTTGTATCTTAAATTCCACATATGTATGAAATCATATGATATTTGTCTTTCTATGACTGACTGATTTCACTTAGCATAATACACTCTAGTTCCATCCACGTTTTTGCAAATGCCAAGATTACATTCTTTTTGATTGCCGAGTAATACTCCATTGTATCTCTTATGGTTTGCCTCCCTCTCTATTTTTATTTTATTTAAACAGAAAATAGAATCCCATTGACTTCCCTAATATTGAAAGTACTTACCACATAATTTTTAAGGGTTAGTTTTATGAATTATTTGTAAATAAGTGTGTACTTGAGCCTTGAACATATTACTAGGTTAGAAAATGCCATCATTGGGACCCCTGGGTGGCTCAATCATTTGAGTGTCTGACTCTTGACTTCCGCTCAGGTCATGATCTCACAGTTCATGGATTCGAGCCCCTTGTAGTGCTCTAGGCTGACAGCATGAAGCCTACTTGGGATTTTCTCCCTCCCTCTCTCTCTGCCCCTCCACCCCTAGCACTCTTTTCTTTTGCTCAAGATAAAGAAACTTAAAAAAAAGAAAAGAAAATGCCATCATTGTCAGACTGTACTTTTGGATGTATTATCTGTAGCTAGTCATTCGCCATTTCAAAAAAAAAAAAAAAAGAAGAATCACTTTCACTCAATTTTTATATCTATGTGTACTAGTATGTGGAAAAAGTAGAAGGAAATAATCTTCACTTAGACATGCATTTGTGTGTGTGTGTTTAATCATTATTCAGATTTATTGTTACAGAAGAGCAATTGTTCCTTTCAACATTCCCTAGGCAGGTAAAACTCACTGATAATAATGTTATAAAGAAATATTACAGCTATTACTATTGTTATTATTACTATTACTATTAATTTGCTGAGAAAATCTTCCAAAGAGACCCCCCCCCTTATTTGTAACTATACAATGATATAACATTTGGGCCTTAAGAAAATGCAGCTGTCACATTTTGCATTATTATTCAAGCTAGATTTATATTTATGGATTATCTATATATTATTGTGTGTTATCCTGAGGCAATGGGTTCTGTAGATATTCCATTTATTCTCATGTTTTTCGGGGGATACATTTTTATTTGCATAGCCACATCTTTTCTAGATGCCATAATTTTAATAAAATGGATGGGCTGAAAATGATTGCCCTAAGCTATAGTGCCCTACTCTTTGGCAAAGGGATTGTTGGTGTGTGTGTGGGCGGGGGTGTGCGGAATGGGATTTGAATTGCATCAGTGCTGTTTGCATCCAACTTGTAAAATGCATGGAATCTTTAACAAAATAGGGAAGATTGGAGATGTCCTGTCTTTTCAACTCATCCAACAAATGTCCACAATTTAGCCTGCCGAAAGGATAATAAGAAAGCAAGCATCACAATGCCACATTGGACTAGCGTGGTGTTCTGGTCAAGCACCCCAGACGTGTCTTAAAGAAGAATGGACTTAGTCGTGGGTCTGCACACTACTTTTGACTTTCACATTGAGATTTATGTTTTATGGATTTGCTCTAAGATGAAAGAAGAAAGAAGCAGTTCTCACCATGGGAGACCCTGCTACTTCTTTATCTCTTCCTTTTCTTCCTCTCTCTTATTTTCAGGACATCTCTTTTCATATCGGAAGTCTTACTGAGTGAACTGAAGTATCAGCCTCTGTTACTTCAGGATCTCCTTTTGTTTAGGGTGAAACCCAGTGATGACTCCTGTGAGAAGCGATGGACAGGGAGGGGAGCAGGTTTAAGTTGTCCAAAGGGAAACAAGAAATAGATGATGAAACTCACCAAGTGGCTGAATCTCTGGCTGCCACCCTCATGTCCAAAGAAACATCGTTTATAAATAGTGGAATAAAGGTGATTTTCACCCTTTTGAAACAGGACGTCTTCTGTATCATGCCAGATGTTACGTTGGATGTTTTTTGCTTTAAAACAGACTTGCCGGTCAGCTGGCATTTAAGCGTATGATCTTGTTAAAGATGCTGTACAAGTAGGATATGTCTTCAAATAACTGTCTCTGGCCCGCAGGTACGATTCTGGTGGATAACATGCTGATCAAAGGGACTGCGGGAGGACCAGACCCCACCATCGAACTTTCCTTAAAGGACAACGTGGATTACTGGGTGTTGCTGGACCCCGTCAAGCAAATGCTCTTCCTGAACAGCACAGGCAGAGTTCTGGATAGAGACGTTAGTGACTCTTTTTTCCTTTTGTCCCTGTGTTACAACCTTACTATAGTTTTCATCACTGCATGTGTTTGTTGAGGATGATCTCGGACTTTCTTTATATGATTTGAGATTCTTTTCTGTGCTTATCAACAAAAACATTTGTTTAACTCCTTGAAGGAAGAATAAGAAGGGGAGGGGCCATCTGGGTCTGGGAGAATGATTGTATTTCCCTCTGACCCCCAGGAACGCGTGGAGGGTAGATGTTCACACTAAGGGGTGGTGACTTTGGAAGAGCAGGGAGGCAGAGCGAGGGCCCATGGCAGAGTGTGGGCATGCAGCAGGTGTTGCTTGAGGATGCAGAGTGACAGGAAGAGCACAGGGGCTGCCGTCACTAGGAGTGAGCACGGGGTGAGGGATGGGTTTGTGGCCGTGCGCGTGTAGGGCTGGGGAAAAATCAGAAGAAGGTGAGCGTGAGTTTCCTGGCGATGTGCCAGTCCAGCTGTGACCTAAGCAGTAAGGCAGCCTGACCTACGTATTGTGTCATGAAGAATAGCTCAGCTACCAAAGCTGCTGAATGTCTCATTTCCGAAAAAGTGGGAAGACTTGGGTAGATTTATGTAGGCTTTTAAGTGTTGAGTGCAGAGATGAGTGTGCGTGTGCGTGCATGTGGCTGAGCGTGCACGACAGTAATTATGCAGGACCTTGGGAGTACATCTAAACATGTGTGTACTCCCAAATTTCCAGGTCATGAAATCCAAATGTCAGACCCTCAGCGTAATGAACCTGAATCATCTCCCTGCATCACTCAGATTTATGATCCGCTCTACAATACGGTGTGTGGAGTGGATGACCCCTGACGTAGTTCATGTCTAAAATTCAGAGTCTCTTAGAGCTTTGCGGTCAGGGGGTGGGTGGGAGGGTATAGGACAGGATGGGTTGTCTTTGTCCACTCGGGGGCCTCACACGCAGCTGACTGAGCAGATGTGAAGCACAGGTGGCAGTGGACAGTATGAGTGACACTGTCGGGCTCAACATGGGGGAAAAAGTCAGCCTGGATGCTGCCCCCGGTCCCCCACCACCCCCTACTGACTGCTGTTTATACCCCACACTTTACAATTTTGGCCGGGCGGCTATGAGAGTATAAAATGGAATGGGAACCGTTATTATTTATCGTAGCTTAATTTATGTCCTAAGTCACAACTTTTGTGAAAGTAGTGTGGATAAGGGCACCCAGGCTGCACCAGCGCCCCCAGCTGCGACCATATAGGCTCCCTTTCCTGGCCTTCATGAGGGGCATTCACATCCACGTCACATGGATTTCATTATGTAACCTGTTAGGAGAATTATAGAATACTCATCTAGACCACTGTTATTTTATACTGTTTCCTTTTCTTAAAATCACCTACTACCTAAGTATAATAATTTACTAGTTTACTGGCAAATTACTTTCTTTTTGACACCATTTTTTCATGTGATATTAAAAGCACAAGTTCTAGAGTGAATGAGTAGAGACAAAGGATATACTTCAGTATAAATAAATGGTGTTTGTCTCCAACCTAAAACATAATTTTAATTACTTACTAAAGATTGCCTTTACCTTCAAAAAAAAGTATCTGCTTCCCTAGTATTATTTTTTATTTCTAATAAGGGCAGCATTTATTGGACATTGGCTCAACTGAAACAGTACCATGGGAATACACTTAAAATTGTTTGACTTGAAAGTAATAATTGCAAAAAATGTGAATGAATACAGTTTATGTATTTATCTGGGCTGATTTTTGGTTTATTTATTTATTTTTGAGAGACAGAGCAAGCGAGAGAGAGAGAGAGAGAGAGAGAAACACAAGCAGGGGAGGGGCAGAGAGAGAGAATCCCAAACAGGATCCATACTCTCAGTACACAGCCCAATGTGGGGCTCAATCCCATGAACTGTGAGATCATTACCTGAGCTAAAATCAGGATTCAGATGCTTAACCAAATAAGCCGCCCAAGTGCCCCAGGCTATTTTTATTTTTTAAACACAATAATAAAGCTAATTTCCACCTACTTAAAATGTTCTTTGGACTGGGAATGGTATGGTCAAGTTAAACTTGCCAAGATATTTCCTAAATTAAAGTGTTGTCAGTGGATACTTACCTGAATTATCTAAAGATGCAGATTAGAACATCTAAAGAATATTAAGTGTGAAATGAATATCGCAGAGGAAAATCTATAAACGAAAAGCAAAACATATGCTCACGTAGGTGCGACATATTAGCAACTTGGCAAACAAATTCATTGAAATAATGGGAAGAAATAAGTAAAAGAGATGATGATAGTACATATGAGGTCAAGGTTAGGTTCACTAAATACAGTATGTACTTTCAATGTAGTATTTTTTCGAGTTTGCTGATTACAGATGCTTTACAGAATCTTTGGATTTTAGAGGTGGAAGAACTCTTAAAGTTTTGCTAATTCAATTTTTTTTTCCCATAATCTGTGCAGTAGATTTAGACCCAATGAGTCTTTAACATTTAGCACTTGTCTGTGGTGAAATGAGAATAATAAAACAAGGGGGTGATTTTGTTTTTTTATTTTTGTCTCCAAAGCTAAGTGTGTTCATTGTATTCTGATATCATGCCCTCTTTGCATTTTTTATTTTCTGTGGACCTTGTAGATTATAGATGGCTTTTGCTTTAGAAAAAAATTAACATTTATTTATTTTTGAGAGAGAGAGAGACAGAGCATGAGCAGGGTAGGGGCAGAGAGAGAGAGAGAGAGACAGAGACAGAGAGCGTGCCAGTGAGCAGAACTGGAAGCAGGCTCCAAGCTCCAAGCTGTCACCAGACAGCCCAACGTGGGACTCAAACCTACTGACTGTGAGATCATGACCTAAGCCGGAGTCGGATACTTAATCAACTGAGCCACCCAGGTGCCCCTATGGCTTTTGCTTTTTGAAAGTCTTTCTTAAAGAAAGAAAAGATTACTATCTCATGTTAGCTTTCCATGGTTTTTGCTGGATTGTTCTTTTCTTGTATGTTGTTGTTGTATATTTTACTAGCCTGCTGCTCTAGTGTGCTGTGTTTAGGTGAAGAGAGTCTAAGTCCACGCAGCTAATTAACTAGTTCGCCATGCTGCCCAACAATTGGTCTTTGGTGTCAGGTATTTCTTCTTGGATAAATGTGTGAGATGGATTTAAGCAAAGCATCAGAAGTCTAAGTGTAAACATAGTAGAAAGAGAAATGTGGAAGAAGTAAGAAGTGTAAGAATAAGAGTAACTGTGTAGTGTCAACCTGCTGGCTGGTAATGGGGGCCATCGAGTTAAAGAGCGACCATGAAAGGGGAAAAGAATAGTTTGATATAAAAAAAAACCCTGCCAAATCTTTATAATATATCAGAAATGAATTGTGTCATTAAGAAATATTTTCTTGGTCACCCGCGTGTCTCAGCTGGTTAAACAACAGACTTCATTTCATCTCAGGTTATGACTCACGGTTTATGAGTTCAAGCGCCACATCAGGCTCTGTGCTAGTAGCTTTGAATCCTCTCCTCCCTCCCCCCCCCAAAAATAAATAAATAAACTTAAAAAACAAAAAGAACTATTTCCTTGGAGGCTCACTGTATTGCTGGTTACTAAGTTGTTGTTTTTTTTTTTTTAATTTTTTTTTTTTAACGTTTATTTATTTTTGAGACGGAGAGAGACAGAGCATGAACAGGGGAGGGTCAGAGAGAGAGGGAGACACAGAATCCGAAGCAGGCTCCAGGCTCCGAGCTGTCAGCACAGAGCCCGACGCGGGGCTTGAACTCATGGACCGTGAGATCATGACCTGAGCCGAAGTCGGCCGCTTAACCGACTGAGCCACCCAGGCGCCCCAACTGGTTACTAAGTTTTGATGAGTCAAGGAAATAATGATAGGCTGAAATCAATCTTTCATTGATGGATTTGTTATTATGTCTTCATTTTGGGGAGATAGAGCACTTAGTCAGGATTACTATCAAATCTATGGACTCGTTTCTCAAGAAAAAGTTTATTTGCACATGAATAAATTGCCACCAAATTCAAGAGTTTCACTAATTACCAAGGTTACCTAGACCCCAGGTTATAGGTTTTGCCTTGGGAAAGCATCTTCCTACTTTTCTTACTCTTAAATTGTTAGAGGGTTTTACATCTCAAAATCAATAATTGTAAACAGAAGCAAGAAAAGGAGTTGTTGGCTGTACTTTCATATCTATACTTCCATATAGCAGCCCACTAGAGTAACTGGCTGTGGTCCTAATGCTTTCCTGAGCCATTAGATGCCTGCCACGTTTTCCGTGATAGAAAGTGATCTCCATGTGACTAAGAAAAAATAAATCTCAGTATAAGCTCTTGCTTCAATGCAGCTTACTATGTCCTATATTAATCTTTGAATTTTTTAAATTCTTGTGAATTGCTCTCTCTGACGCCGTGACGCTTTTACGGCTTTATTCATCAAAGTCTAAAGGTGTTTATTCTGAAAATTCTTAACCCACGCCCATCTGTTTTATGTGAAACACAGACTATTGCTGCTAGTAAAGGAGTGTGGTAAACCCATGTTTTCAGTCCAAATCCAATCACAACTGGAAATTTTAATTTTATTTAACAGTAAAATAATATCAGCTTATGTCACATATCACAAAATAAAAATCATATGTGCAAACATTATTTTCCATCTAAGGAAAATATTTAATATTTATCCTGCTGTATATTATTTCAAACATATATATGTGTTGGTGTGTGTCTTTATACTATCACACTGGGTATGATGTTTCAGCCTGCTTTTTAATGTGATTTGTAATATACTTCCTTTGTAATATACTTCCTTCCATGTGAATGAATGTATATGTAATCATTTTTAATGGCTGCATAGTGTTTCATTGGATGACTAAATCGAGATTCTTTTTCAAAACAGTCTCCTATTTTGGACATCAAGTTGGAAGTTATTGATGATTTTCTTTTCTTGCCATATCTTTGTCCAGTTTTGATATCAGGGTAATGCTGGCCACATAAAATGAGTTTAAAAGAATGCCCTCTTCTATCTTGGAAAAGTTTGAGATGGATTGGTCTCCATTTGTCTTTGAATGCTTGGTAGGATAGACCAGAAAAGCCATCTGGTCCTGGGCTTTTATTTGTTGGGAGGGTTTTGATGACTGATTGTATTTCCATGCTAGTAATCATTCTGTTCAGATTTTCTCTTTCCTCATTATTCAGTCGTGTTAGATGGTATATTTCTAGGAGTTTGTCCATTTCTTCCAGTCTGCCCGATTTGTTGAGACATAATTATTCATAGTAGTCTCTTCTGATCCTTTCAGGTATCAGATGTAATGTCTTCTTGTTTCTATTTTTTTAATATATGAAATTCATTGTCAGATTGGTTTCCATACAATACCCAGTGCTCATCCCAAAAGATGCCCTCTTCAATACCCATCACCCACCCTCCCCTCCCTCTCCCCCCATCAACCCTCAGTTTGTTCTCAGTTTTTAAGAGTCTCTTATGCTTTAGCTCTCTCCCACTCCAACTTCTTTTTTTTCCTTCCCCTCCCCCATAGGTTTCTGTTAAGTTTCATACATATCTTTCTCTGTATGGCTTACTTCACTTAGCATAACGCTCTCCAGTTCCATCCATGTTGCTACAAAAGGCCATATTTCATTCTTTCTCATTGCCACGTAGTGCTCCATTGTGTATATAAACCACAATTTCTTAAAAATTTTTTTAATGTTTTATTTTATTTTTGAGACAGGGAGAGACAGAGCATGAACAGGGGAGGGTCAGAGAGAGGGAGACACAGAATATGAAACAGGCTCCAGGCTCTGAGCTGTCAGCACAGAGCCCGACGCGGGGCTTGAACCCACAGACCGCGAGATCATGACCTGAGCTGAAGTCGGCCGCTTAACCGACTGAACGACCCAGGCGCCCCAAACCACAATTTCTTTATCCATTCATCAGTTGATGGACATTTAGGCTCTTTCCATAATTTGGCTATTGTTGAGAGTGCTGGTATAAACATTGGGGTAAAAGTGCCCCTATGCATCAGCACTCCTGTATCCCTTGGGTAAATTCCTAGCAGTGCTGTTGCTGGGTCATAGGGTAGGTCTATTTTTAATTTTTTGAAGCACCTCCACACTGTTCTCCAGAGCGGCTGCACCAATTTGCATTCCCACCAACAGTGCAAGAGGGTTCCCGTTTCTCCACATCCTCTCCAGCATCTATAGTCTCCTGATTTATTCATTTTGGCCACTCTGACTGGCATGAGGTGATATCTGAGTGTGGTTTTGATTTGTATTTCCCTGATGAGGAGTGATGTTGAGCATCTTTTCATGTGCCTGTTGGCCCTCCAGATGTCTTCTTTAGAGAAGTGTCTATTTATGTTTTCTGCCCATTTCTTCACCGGGTTATTTGTTTTTCGGGTGTGGAGTTTGGTGAGCTCTTTATAGATTTTGGATACCAGCCCTTTGTCCGATACGTCATTTGCAAATATCTTTTCCCATTCCCTTGGGTGCCTTTTAGTTTTGTTGATTGTTTCCTTTGCTGTGCAGAAGCTTTTTATCTTCATGAGTTCCCAATAGTTCATTTTTGCTTTTAATTCCCTTGTCTTCAGGGATGTGTCAAGTAAGAAATTGGTATGGCTGAGGTCAGAGAGGTCTTTTCCTGTTTTCTCCTCTAGGGTTTTGATGGTTTCAAAACCCTGATGTCTGATGTCTCACATTCAGGTCCTTTATCCATTTTGAGTTTATTTTTGTGAATGGTGTCAGAAAGTGGTCTAGTTCCAACCTTCTGCATGTTGCTGTCCAGTTCTCCCAGCACCATTTGTTAAAGAGACTGTCTTTTTTCCATTGGATGTTCTTTCCTGCTTTGTCAAAGACTAGTTGGCCATACTTTAGTGGGTCTAGTTCTGGGGATTCTATTCTATTCCATTGGTCTGTTTTTGTGCCAATACCATGCTGTCTTGATGATGACAGCTTTGTAGTAGAGGCTAAAGTGTGGGATTGTGATGCCTCCTGCTTTGGCCGTCTTCTTCAAAATTACTTTGGCTATTCGGGGCCTTTTGTGGTTCCATATGAATTTTAGGATTGCTTGTTCTAGTTTCGAGAAGAATGCTGGTGCAATTTTGATTGGGATTGCATTGAATGTGTAGATAGCTTTGGATAGTATTAACATTTTGACAATATTTATTCTTCCAAACCATGAGCATGGAATGTTTTTCTGTTTCTTTCTATCTTCTTCAATTTCCTTCATAAGCTTTCTATAGTTTTCAGCATTCAGATCTTTCACATCTTTGGTTAGATTTATTCCTAGGTATTTTATGCTTTTTGGTGCAACTATGAATGGCATCAGTTTCTTTATTTGTCTTTCTGTTGCTTCATTGTTAGTGTATAAGAATGCAACTGATTTCTGTACATTGATTTTGTATCCTGCAACTTTGCCGAATTCATGTATCAGTTCTAGCAGACTTTTGGTGGAGTCTATCGGATTTTCCATGTACAATATCATCTCATCTGCAAAAAGTGAAAGCTTAACTCATCTTTGCCAATTTTGATGCCTTTGATTTCCTTTTGTTGTCTGATTGCTGATGCTAGAACTTCCAACACTATGTTAAACAACAATGGTGAGAGTGGGCATCCCTGTCATGTTCCTGATCTCAGGGAAAAAGCTCTCAGTTTTTCCCCATTGAGGATGATGTTTGCTGTGGGCTTTTCATAAATGGCTTTTATGATGTTCAAGTATGTTCCTTCTGTCCCGACTTTCTTGAGGGTTGTTATTAAGAAAGTTTGCTGAATTTTGTCAAATGCTTTTTCTGCATCGGTTGGCAGGATCATATGGTTCTTATCTTTTCTTTTATTAATGTGATGTATCCCATTGATTGATTTGCGAATGTTGAACCAGTCCTGCAGCCCAGGAATGAATCCCACTTGATCATGGTGAATAATTCTTTTTATATGCTGTTGAATTTGATTTGCTAGTATCTTATTGAGAATGTTTGCATCCATATTCATCAGGGATATTGGCCTGTAGTTCTCTTTTTTTCCTGGGTCTCTGTCTGGTTTAGGAATCAAAGTAATACTGGCTTCATAGAATGAGTCTGGAAGTTTTCCTTCCCTTTCTATTTTTTGGAATAGCTTGAGAAGGATAGGTATTATCTCTGCTTTAAACGTCTGGTAGAACTCCCCTGGGAAGCCATCTGGTCCTGGACTCTTATTTGTTGGGAGGTTTTTGATAACTGATTCAATTTCTTCACTGGTTATGGGTCTGTTCAAGCTTTCTATTTCCTCCTGATTGAGTTTTGGAAGCGTGTGGGTGTTTAGGAATTTGTCCATTTCTTCCAGGTTGTCCAGTTTGTTGGCATATAATTTTTCATAGTACTCCCTGATAATTGCTTGTGTTTCTGAGGGATTGGTTGTATTCATTCCATTTTCATTCATGATTTTATCTATTTGGGTCATCTCCCTTTTCTTTTTGAGAAGCCTGGCTAGAGGTTTATCAATTTTGTTTATTTTTTCAAAAACCAACTCTTGATTTCGTTGATCTGCTCTGCAGTGTTTTTAGATTCTATATTGTTTATTTCTGGTCTGATCTTTGTTATTTCTCTTCTTCTGATGGTTTAGGGTGTCTTTGCTGTTCTGCTTCTATTTCCTTTAGGTGTGCTGTTAGATTTTGTATTTGGGATTTTTCTTGTTTCTTGATATAGGCCTGGATTGCAATGTATTTTCATCTCAGGACTGCCTTCGCTGCATCCCAAAGCATTTAGATTTTTTTATTATTCATTTTCGTTTGTTTCCATATATTTTTTAATCTTCTTTAATTGCCTGGTTGACACATTCATTCTTTAGTAGGGTGTTCTTTAACCTCCATGCCTTTGGAGGTTTTCCAGAATTTTTTCTGTGGTTGATTTCAAGCTTCATAGCATTGTGGTCTGAAAGTATGCATGGTATGATCTCAATTCTTGTATACTTATGAAGGGCTATTTTGTGACCCAGTATGTGATCTATCTTGGAGAATGTTCCATGTGCACTAGAGGAGAAAGTATATTCTATTGCTTTGGGATGCAGAGTTCTAAATCTATCTGTCAAGTCCATCTGATCCAATGTATCATTCAGGGCCCTTGTTTCTTTATTGACTGTGTGTCTAGTGATCTATCCATTGTTGTAAGTGGAGTATTCAAGTCCCCTGCAATTACCACATTCTTATCAATAAGGTTGCTTATGTTTGTGAGTAATTGTTGTATATATTTGGGGGCTCCCGTATTCGGCGCATAGACATTTATAATTGTTAGCTTTTCCTACATGGATAGACCCTGTAATTATTATATAATGACCTTCTTCATCTCTTGTTACAGCCTTTAATTTAAAGTCTAGTTTGTCTGATAAAAGTATGGCTACTCCTGGGGCGCCTGGGTGGTGCAGTCCGTTAAGTGTCCGACTTCAGCCAGGTCACGATCTCGCGGTCTGGGAGTTCGAGCCCCGCGTCAGGCTCTGGGCTGATGGCTCAGAGCCTGGAGCCTGTTTCCGATTCTGTGTCTCCCTCTCTCTCTGCCCCTCCCCCGTTCATGCTCTGTCTCTCTCTGTCCCAAAAATAAATAAACGTTGAAAAAAAAAAAAAAAGTAAAAAAAAAGTATGGCTACTCCAGCTTTCTTTTGACTTCCAGTAGCATGATAAATAGTTCTCCACCCCCTCACTTTCAATCTGTAGGTGTCCTCAGGTCTAAAATGAGTCTCTTGTAGACAGCAAATAGATGGGTCTTGTTTTTTTTTATCCATTCTGATACCCTATGTCTTTTGGTTAGAGCATTTAGTCCTTTTACATTCAGTGTTATAGAAAGATATGGGTTTAGAGTCATTGTGATGTCTGTAGGTTTCATGCTTGTAGCAGTGTCTCTGGTACTTTGTCTCACAGGATCCCCCTTAGGATCTCTTGTAGGGCTGGTTTAGTGGTGACGAATTCCTTCAGTTTTTGTTTGTTTGGGAAGACCTTTATCTCTCCTTCTATTCTAAATGACAGATTTTCTGGATAAAGGATTCTTGGCTGCATATGTTTTCTGCTCATCACATTGAAGATGTCCTGCCATTCTTTTCTGGCCTGCCAAGTTTCAGTAGAGATATCAGTCACGAGTCTTATAGGTCTCCCTTTATATGTTAGAGCATGTTTATCCCTAGCTGCTTTCAGAATTTTCTCTTGTTTCTAATTGTGTTTATTTGAATCCTCTTTTTTGCTTTTGTTTTTTTCCCCCATTGATGAGTCAAGCTCAAGGTGGCTCAATTTTGTTACTCTTTCGAAGAAAGCTGTTTAGTTTCGTTGCTCTTTTCTGTTGTCTTTTAGTCTCTATTTCATTTATTTCCAATCTGAAATTTGTTATTTTCTCTCTTCTACTAACTTTGGATTTCATTTGCTCTTCTTTTTCTAGTTCATTTAGATGTAAAGTTAGATCATTTATTTGAGATTTTTCTTATCTTTTGATGTAGGCATTTATGAACTTCCCTTTTAGCACTGCTTTTGCTGTATCTCGTCAGTTTGGGGACATTGTATTTCTACTTTCAATTGCCTCAAGGTATTTTTTTTTTTTATTTCTCTTTTCATTTTTTTCTTTGGTCCATTGGGTTTTCAGTTGCATGTAGTTTAATCTCCACTGTATATGAATTTTCTAGTTTTCTTCTTATAATTGATTTCTAGTTTTATACCATTGTGGTTGGAAAGGACACGATACAGTTTCAATATTCTTAAATTTATTAAGGCTCGTTTTATGGCTTACCATGTGATCTATCTTGGAGAAAGTTCCCTGTGCACTTGAGAAGAAGTATATTCTGTTGCTCTTGAATAGAAGATTCTGTATGTGTCTAAGTCCATCTGGTCTAATGGGTCGTTCAAGGCCGATATTTCCTTAATGATTCTCTGTCTGAATGATCTATGCATCGATGTAAGTTGGGCATTAAAGTCCCCTACCATTATTGTATTGCTGTCTATTTTTCCCTTTATGTCTGTTAATATTTACTTTATAAATTTAGGTGCTCTTATGTTGTGTGCATAAATGTTTACAAATGTCATATCCTCGTGTTGGACTGACCTCATTATCATTATTAATGTCTTTCTCTGTCTCTTATTACAGTCTGTGTTTTGAAGTCTTTTTTCTTTTTTCTGATATAATACAGCTTATCCTGCATCCGATTAGTTTCCTGACGTGCAGTTACTTAGATTGTTGCCAAAAGTCTTTGTGTTGTTTATTTCGTGAGTATAATGAATCATCACAAAAAATGTAGGGATGCTCTGAATAGCAAAACAGAGCCCACAATCAGGGGTTGACCCTACTAACAATGCCAAAGCTCCATATTATGGTCACTAGGGTAGAATTCATTTTAGTGTTTCTTAGGGGAAAGTTGCTCTGGAAATTTTTTATTAGTGGGATTTTTTTCCATGGAGCTTTTCAAATACAGTGATGCTTGTCTAAGTGTCTTAGCCCATCTGGGCTGCTGTAAAAAATGCCAAAGGCTGGGTACCTTATAAACAGCAGAAACTTATTTCTCACAGTTCCAGAGGCTGATCGTGTGAAACCAGGTGCCAGCACAGTCAGGCACAGGTCCTCTCCAGGTTGCAGACTTCTTTTATTCTTACATTGTGGAAAAGGACAAGGACTCTGTCCTAGGCCTCTGTTAGAAGGGTGTCAATCTCATCACCTAGTCACCTGATTAATGTTGTTAAAGGGGGAATAAGAAGTAGATGATGAAACTCACCCACTGTTAGAATTTCTGCCTTTTACCTTCACCCCCTCCCCAAAATATATTTTATGAGTAGCATAATAAAAGTGTGTTTACCATTGTTAAATCATGCCTAAAGTTGAATAAATTCTGATTGAGACATACTTTCAAGTGAGCCAAAGACCCCACCTCCTAATACCATCACATTGATCATTAGTATTGCTACATGTGAATTTGGGAGGGCCAGAACATACAAACACTTGCATAGGAATATTCTTATTTTATTCAAAGTTCTTTGTCTTATAAGGAAGGCACAAAAATGCCTTCAAATTAGCTGATGTTGATTGGTGAAGAATATTGAGATTATCAACATCATAGGTGCACCTGGGTGGCTTAGTTAGTTAGGTGCCCGACTCAACTCAGGTCTCGATGTCAGGGATGTGGGTTCAAGCCCTGCTTCGGGTTCGTTTTTGGGCATGAAACCTACTAAAAAGAAAAAAAAAAGGAATATCAACATCACAGAAATGAAAAATAATTTGATTTTTTTTTTGTATTGTATTGAATATTGTAAATTTGCCAGGGACAGAGGAAACTATTTGTTCTTGGACCACATGATCTGTACGTTTCTTTGTGTATGTGCTGTTTTTCTTTCTTCCTATAGTTCAGAGTCCTCTGTGTATTTCTGATTCTCTCAGCCCATTTCTTTGGTTGTATGTGGCTTTTTCTCTTACCAGCGTCCGCTCTGTTGCACCAGGCCCTGTACACTTTTAATGGAAAATGACCACAGTTACTGTGTTTTATCTAATTGACGAGAGAGAGCATCTAAATCCTCACAGGCTTGACTCAGTTACAGCCGGGGGAGCCAGGCGCGGCCACACGGTACATCCTTCTTCCACCTGTTCCTTCTGCGGTAGTGAGGGGAAAGTGTGTGTTCCAGAGAAGGAATTCTAAAACATGTCTTCTGTGCTTTGTTCAACGAGGCCATAAACTATCTCTTAATGGAAACATTTGGGCAGTTATGGCCACGTAGAACTAAAAGAAAATTTAATAGGAATAGATGCACATTTTTAAGATTGAATGCTAAAAAAAATAAGCTAATAAACAAATGATCCCTACAGAAATTTCCAAGGATAAAAATAATCTTTAAAACTTCTCCAGCCTCCAATGTTTTCATTTAATTAGAAAACTTGTTGGGGCGCCTGGGTGGCGCAGTCGGTTAAGCGTCTGACTTCAGCCAGGTCACGATCTCACGGTCCGTGAGTTCGAGCCCCGCGTCGGGCTCTGGGCTGATGGCTCAGAGCCTGGAGCCTGTTTCCGATTCTGTGTCTCCCTCTCTCTCTGCCCCTCCCCCGTTCATGCTCTGTCTCTCTCTGTCCCAAAAATAAATAAACGTTGAAAACTTGTATATGACGTTGTATATGACTTTTGACAATTTTTAAGCTTTGTCCATAGGTCTTTCCCTCATGGTCATTATTTTTTATTCCCTATTTTTATTTCAGTTTACTACAGTTACCTCGATTTCCTTCATGAAAAAGAGAGACAGAGAAGGAGAATGTGTAAAATGCAGAGTCACGAATGATAAAATAACCAAAACAGGTTGTCTGGCATGAAAATTAGGTCTCAGTAATGAAGGAGCATCACAGTCAAAATGATGGTCTCACTTGGCCAATATTACCTCATCACTGTTGGGCATAATTGTCATAATGGCATCAATGACTAAACAGTAATAGAAAGAAAAATAGGATTGTGGCATGGTCTTATTATACTTATCTCAAAACTCTGGAAAAACTTTTATAGCTTGACCAGAGAAAAATCATGTTTGTGGAAATCCCCAACATCTTACCTTCTCCTCTTTCAGACTCTAAGTTCACAGATGTACAGAGAGCATGGACTCTCATGCCTGTGCCTGAGCCAATGTCCCCGTGACTACCAAGCTACCTGCTTTCACTTCCACGGAGTCATCCTGATGGCTTGCACTTGGACTTTGGGACAGTCTCCTAATAGTCCTCTCAGCCTATGTCAAGACTCAACCTGTTTTACATTCAAACACAGTTCTGACCTTGTCAACAGATGACTTTCCATTGCTATTATGCCTTCCCTGATATTCTTTTATCTCTGTGATTAGAATGTACCTTTAGCCTTGGCCATCAGTTGAATGTTATCTACTACCAAGACACGCCTTACATGCCACTCCCTACATAAAATATTCTTTTAAAAAATTTTTATTGTATATTTTTTAATTAGGGGGAGAGAGAGAGAGAGAGAGAGAGAGCAAGAGACAGAGAGAGAGAACGAACAAGTGGGGCAGGAGCAGAGAGAGAAGTTTCCAACCAGTTTCCCTGCTCAGCACAGAGCCCAATGCAGGGATCAATCTCATGAACTGTGAGATCATGACCTGAGCCAAAATCAAGAGTCAGGCGCTTAACCAACTGAGCCACCCAGGCACCCCCTACATATCATAGTTCTTAAGGTTACACTGTTATGAAATTTCTTGCTCTAAACTCTAAAGTCTTCAAAACTCTTTGACTTGCATTGTATTTAACTTCATCTCACATCAGTTTTATGGGATTTGCTTAATCCTAACTCACATTGAACTTTGAATTTAATAAATACAAGTCAATAAACTGAATGCCCTTAATAGTTGATTATAAAAAATTTATCGGGGCGCCTGGGTGGCTCAGTCGGTTGAGCGTCCGACTTCAGCTCAGGTCATGGTCTTGCGGTCTGTGAGTTCAAGCCCTGTGTCAGGCTCTGTGCTGACAGCTCAGAGTCTGGAGCCTGCTTCAGATTCTGTGTCTCCCTCTCTGTCTTCTCCTCCCCCACTCATGCTCTGTTTCTCTCTCTCTCTGTCAAAAATAAATAAACATTTAAAAAATTTAAAAAAATTATCTTAATATTACATTATACCTAATTATAGTTTCAAATTGGTAATTTCTTCCTTAGTCAATTATGTCAACATACCATTCATTATGATTATGAAAGTTTAATTTGTGAGGGGAAATTCATAACTCCAGCCAGCCATTTCCTTTAAGTCTTTTCATTATTTAAAAATAATTCAAAAACATACTGTGTCTTATTTCCTTTCACTGTCTTATAGTTATTTGTGAAATAATGAAGATTTTTCACTTTCTGAAAGTAGTGAGTACATAGGAAGAAAAAGCATGACAAAATCCATTCATTCCTATGAGGATTGAGGTTGGCCTTTGCTTTAGGAGAAATAAAATCAATTCTTTTATACAGGTTTGCTAAAAACCTGTTTTCTTATTAAATCAGTGAGCCTTCCAAATAACATGGTTTCTCGAGAAAACTCAATTCCCCTTGGATGTAAGATGTTTGCTACAATCAACAATGTTCACATCAATAAATTTCTTATAAAAATGACTTTGCATGTTAAATCCTAAGTTATTGTCTGAACACCTCATAAGAAAATTTAAAATTTTTGTCTTTTTCAAATCACAAAATTCATACATATTTGTTGGTGATTTTTCCCTTCTTACTTTCTACCCTCAACCTTACTCTTCAAAGCTAACCTCCATCAACTGTTGGTATGTATCATTCCCAAACCTTATTTATGCGTATCAAAACTTATACTCGATATACACTAATGTATAAAAATGTGCAAATATGCCCTCAGGTATCATGTTAAACATTCATTTTTAAACTGGGAGAATAGTTGGCATGTCTAGGTATAATACGAATGGTAGTTGTTTTGAATAATTAGCCCAAAACAATTTATACACAGGTTTTTTTTTTCTTCGTTATGAAGCAATTGAAGAGAATTAGGAAGGTAAAATTGGCTGAACAGTTGTGAAAGATAAAGCAAAATTTCCCTAACAGGTTCCTAAGGCTTTTGTGGTCCCCAAACTCTCACTGACTTGTAGAGCTGCACTTGCTATACTTATGACCTTCTTATGCGGCAGAATAGAATCTATTCCAAGGCAAGATGACTTGTGTTATATGTGAGCCGCAGGGAATTCTGACCTTCAGCACGATCCATTATGGTTGGAATTGATTGCAAGCTAAGGTCTATCCATGCTGCTCGCACTTGCAAGGGAGCTGGAGTCGAGAGTGGCAAGAGTTCCAAGCGACCTGGTTATGTCTAATTTATGGGCACTTCACGGGACCAAGTAGGGGCTCAGTGCACAGTGCATTTGATTCCCTACCTGCAGAGATTGTGACCTCTCTGTCCAGTGCTAGCACTCACTACAGCGTTAGAAGCTGAGAGGAAATGGGTTTGTAGGGCTCTTTTGTAATATTCAGAAGATAAATAACTTTAGAAGAACGTAATGCGCCCAAATGTCTTCCAAGAGATGCCAAGTGCAAACACTGCACAAGTATTTGGTTTCATTTGGTTGTCTTTGTGGTTTTTTCTCTTTTGCTTCTGTTGTTGTTTTTACTTTACAATTGAAATACACAGGACTTGCCTCAAAAATCTATTGAAGAAAACACTTTAAAACTGATAGTAAAAAGGGAGAGACCTAATCTTTTTAAGTGATCTTTTTTGCCTCGAGGTTCCTTATTTTCAATGATGTCTTGCTTGTAAGATGGTCCCTTCTATTCTGCACTGCCTTACATTAATACAAAACCTCTACTTATATTGAAAAGAAATGCTTTGTAGTATTTTTTTGCTCATTGTTGTTATTTCTTCTCTCTGAGACTACAGTGAATAAGCTTATATATCTTTTCAAAACAACCATTTAGATGTGGGGTGCATCTTGAGTGTTTTAGATTAAATATCCTCAGATTGTATCACACGTTCTCAAGGTGTTCAGACTTTACATCCTATTTGCCCATAAAATAGTGCTAACTAGAGTCTGGCCATCTCTGTATCTGATATTACTAACGAATATGAAGTTTGTACCAAGGCTCCATTGTCCGTTGACCGCATTGATGCGAAAACTCATTCTCGCTCATCAAGATTTCACAATGACATTTTCGCATTAATGTGTGTAGCCATTTATTATACTTGGTTAATACCAATAAGGTGATTTAAATTTATTATTATAAAAACATATCATTGTGTAACCTATTATTCTGTCTTACTAAAATGATTTTGAATGTTGTCTTTTGTCATTAAATGTATGCTATATCCTTCTGAGCTTTGTGGCATTCACAGATTTTTTTACACATGACCTTAATGTCTTCATTTATGTCAGTAATTAAAAGTGGAATGAGGTATACATCAGAACACTGAGCTATATGGCACTCACCAGATAACCTTCCTGCGTATGTTAATGATTCTTCAATTTATTCTTTCTAGGTACATTTATTCAGTCTAGTACAAACAAATTAAAATGCTTTTTTTCCTTTTACACTGCCTGCAAAAATATCTCAAGATTAAATAATGTTTGCTTCAGTTTAGATACGGTTTCTACAGTATTCTTCTCACTTAGAAATGTGGCATGTGGGGTGCCTGGGTGGCTCAGTCCGTTAAGTACCCGACTTCAGCTCAGGTCATGATATCACAGTCCATGAGTTTGAGCCCCGCATCGGGCTCTGTGCTGACAGCTCAGAGCCTGGAGCCCGTTTCGGATTCTGTGTCTCCCTCTCTCTGACCCTCCCCCATTCATGCTCTGTCTCTTTCTGTCTCAAAAATAAATAAATGTTAAAAAAAATTTTTTTTAAATGTGGCATGAACCTATGCTCACTTCCAGTAAGTGATGCTATATCTTTAAATTGGTTTCAATCCAAATATTTAATAATTTATTTCATAATCCAAAATTATAGTTTATATTTTAAAAATTCCATGTTTTTTGATTTCTTGGGTATTTAGCTTTTTTTATAATTAAAAAGATAATTGGGGCGCCTGGGTGGCTCAGTTGGTTAAGCATCCAGCTTCGTCTCAGGTCATGATCTCATGGTTCATGGGTTTGAGCCCAGCATCGGGCTCTGTGCTGACAGCTCAGAGCCTGGGGCCTGTTTCAGATTCTTTGTCTCCCTCTCTCTCTCTGCCCCTCCCCCGCTCATGCTCTGTCTCTCTCTTTCTCTGTCTCAAAAATAAATAAAACATTTAAAAAAAATTTACATCTGCTAGCTGTGCCTAGGGCAGGGTAACCTCATGTGATACTCAGAATGATCCTATCCTATCGGTCTTTAATTTTATCTCTGTTTTTAGAAATGAGCAATCAAAGCACTGAGAGGTTTTGTATGGAATGTGCGGCTAGTAGGTCGAGAGGTTTTGTACGGAATGTGCGGCTAGTAGGTCTCTGTTACTGACCGGAAGTCATGTAGTCTGACGTGGGGAGTCCACACCGTTATCTACTCCAGGCACAGTACTGGTTACTGGGTGGAGAGCTTCAGTCATGACAAAAGGCCATACCAGGCTTTATGGAGCTGCCAGTGCAGTGAAGGGGGACCAACGGAACTAAATGTATAAAATATGTCATATGCCAAGTGGTGGGTGAGAAACGTAGTACGGAAAATAAGTAGTGTGGGGAGAAGTTGAAAGGGGAGAGCAGGCTGGAAGACGACGTGTCAGAATATGTCATTCTGATAAAATGATGTATTTTGTGCGACAGCTTTGTAAGCTCAAAAAAGGCTTGAAAAGCACAAAGAAATATTTTGTAGTGTTAAATGCTTTGACTCGAGGGTCAAACAGATGTAGGTCTGCGCCCCAGTTCTGAAAGGTCTTGGCCATGTGACCTGAGTAATAACTGCCCTTTGGATGACACTTTTCCCCTTCAGGAATTTATCATTAAAAATAGGGGCAAGTTGGCACATACTTATGCATAGAATATTTATTGAAGTATGGTTTATAATGGCAAAAGTGGACAACATAGAGCATCTTGTTGTAAGTTTCTACTAAGACAATTATGCTATCAACTATATGAAATCATATAGCATCACAGTAGATACCTAATTACTGTAGTCAATCTGTATTTACAAATTTGGGATGCTATTCACATGTGTGTGTGTGTGTGTGTGTGTGTGTGTGTGTGTGTGTGTAGAACAGGAGTATATTTGTATTTGGAGAGAGATTAGCAAAATAAACACTAAATGTATAGAATGAGTAAATATGGTTGGTGGACTATGAATGGATTCTCTTCTTTTGATTATATGTTAATTTTTATCAGATATGAACACATAATATTTTAGCAGAAGTGTAAATGAGCACAAATGTTACACAACGCCTTTTGCCCGAGGATTTTATCATGAACACATTGTTTTCATAAATCACAAGCTCATGTAATGAATGATATTTTAACTTTTGGACAGAATTCGTTTTACCCCCTCTGTCTTGTGACTGTGCTCTCCGCTCGTCCTCCCATGGTGAACATGCATCCCGAGGTCCTGTACTTTGAGACACAAAATGGAGAAGCAAAATAATCATGGTTGTCCTCTCTTGTCCTTAAACAGGGCAAAATGGATCAATTTTCATAAATTATCTTCATTGTAAAATGAAGAAGCATAGAAAGTTTTATGAAACAGGGGCGCTTGGGTGGCTCCGTCGGTTAAGCATCAGACTTCAGCTCATGTCATGATCTCACATGTGAGTTCCAGCCCCAGGACAGGCTCTGTGCTCACAGCTCGGAGTCTGGAGCCTGCTTCGGATCCTCTGTGCCACCCCACCCCACTACCCCAGCTACTCTCTCCGCACCTCCCTTTCTCTTGCTCTCTCTCACAAACATAAACATTAAAATCTTGTTACGAAACAAATGTGTTTTGGCCATCATGAGATGCTTCAGTTTCAACTGCTTTTCTTAAAAAAGGATGCAATTTCTGCGTTGCAGCCCCCGATGAACATACACTCGATCGTGGTGCAGGTGCAGTGCGTCAACAAGAAGGTGGGCACCGTCATCTACCATGAGGTTCGCATCGTGGTGAGGGACCGCAACGACAACTCTCCCACGTTCAAGCACGACAGCTACTACGCCGCGGTGAATGAGGTCAGTGCCCTCTGCGCGTAGGTCGCTGTGTTCTGTGGATGCTTTCAAATGATGCTTACAGCAGGCTTAACTGTTCAGAAATTGAAACAAAGAAAGAAAAAAACATTTTACAGGATAGTGCTTCGGAGGAAATAAGATCTGGGTGACTTTCTAGTAGGATTTCAGGGATTCATTTTGCTGCAAAAAAAATTTTGATTTGTGTGTAATAATGACTGAAACATTGGTATTTTTGATCATCGTGGACAATTTAATGCCAGAATCCACATATATGCTTACTAAGGGTTAACAGGAGATATTTATTATCATTATAACTTGTTGGATTATTTGTTTTCCATTATCTCTAAGGTGGGAGCAGGAATTAAATACTGGAAGAAAATATCTATTCAAGATTCTTTTAATTTAAAGTTATTTCCTTAATTTTAAAAGTTGTGGCATATTCAAATGTTTAAATATAAATAACTGCTCAATTCTTTTTTTTTTAATTTTTTTTTTCAACGTTTATTTATTTTGGGGACAGAGAGAGACAGAGCATGAACAGGGGAGGGGCAGAGAGAGAGGGAGACACAGAATCGGAAACAGGCTCCAGGCTCTGAGCCATCAGCCCAGAGCCCGACGCGGGGCTCGAACTCACAGACCGCGAGATCGTGACCTGGCTGAAGTCGGACGCTTAACCGACTGCGCCACCCAGGCGCCCCAATAACTGCTCAATTCTTACGCTGATTAAGTAATTTTTAAAAATTTTAAGTATTACTGCTTTTACTACAACATGATTTTTGGTTGTTTATTTCTTTTTCTTTTGTTTTCCTTTTGAGCCAAAATCCATGGGCCAAGAAGCCCTTTTATGTTATTGTTTTAAAAAGTGATGGTTACTCTGTTAATTTTTTGTTACTCCACTATGAAAATATTTCTAAAATATCTAATATCAGCTATTATAGATGCTTTAGATGCATAAAAAATGAACCATACTTAAAAAAATAATTTTAATGTTTATTTATTTTTGAGAGAGAGAGCATGAGCAGGGGAGGGACAGAGAGAGAGGGACACAGAATCCAAAGCTGGCTCCAGGCTCTGACCTGTCAGCACAGAGCCTGATGTGAGGCTCGAAATCACAAACCATGAGATCATGAGCTGAGCCAGAGTCGGACGCTTAACCGACTGAACCATCCAGGCGCCCCTGAACCACATTTTCAATAGTCCATATTCTAGCAGATTATTTTTACTTACCAGATTTTGTTTTAACCTCAAAAGCTATGTACCTGCTTTATAGGAGGAAATGTGTAATTTGGGCGTTAAGCACAGCAGTGGGCCTTTAACCTCTACATGCTTGTTTTTTGAAATCATGTAAAATGTATCTTAATTATCTCAATATTGTTGTATTCATAAAAAATTGAGGAAATTATGTGTCTTATAATGTGAGACTTTGTAGGTGGAATTAGCAAAAAAGAAAAAAGCCCTGAACTGCCCTTTTAAAAAAGGTTAACAGGACAATTTTGCTGGTCAGTCGGTGTTAACATTTTTGCTTTTATTTAACTGGTGCTTGCTAAAACAAACAAATGTTAATTAATGCAATTAACTGTTTTGCATGATCAATTACTTTAGCATCTGAAGTACACTCTTTGAATGAGATTTTGCTTTGAGTGCTGCCTTCATTTGTGAATAAACTGGTATCAGATGGATTACCTCAGACAGCAGATCTAATCTCAAAATCCACTCATGCACCATATTTCACTGTTCCTGGAGCTGCGGCTTTGCTTCATTTTTTGTGAAGAAATTTTCAGTGTTCAGCTTGCATTTCAGAGTGCCTTGTGTGATTTGACTGCTTCCACACCACTCCAACCTGCTCAGCGCCTTGCTGAAAAAATAACCTTTTCAAGTACTATTTTAATCTTATTATTCCCCTATTCAGAAATTGTGTAAAATCTCTCATTATTTTCTGAACAAAGGTCATGTGTCTCCACCGGCTGGCTTTCAAGACCTTCTGTAATCTGACCTGTTTTCTGCATATTCTTAGCATTAGGTTCTGAATGCATCGCCATCCAGGTTAATTTCTGCGCAACTCGCAAACTTTTCTTTTTCCAGGGCTTTGCCCACACCGTTCATTGTACTTATAACAGGATCCTCCAATTTTTATCCATCTTTTAAAGTTTAACTCAAGACCTATTACCATTTCCTATTTCCATAGTCATCCCTGATCACTCCAGTACACCCCTGTGCTGTCTCCCTAACTCTAATTTTTTTTTAATGTTTATTTCTGAGACAGAGAGAGACAGAGCATGAGCGGGGAAGGGTCAGAGAGAGAGGGAGACACAGAATCCAAAGCAGGCTCCAGGTTCTGAGCGGTCAGCACAGAGCCTGACGCGGGGCTCAAACTCACAGACTGTGAAATCATGACCTGAGCTGAAGTTGGTCGTTCAACCGACTGAGACACCCAGGCACCCCTGTCTCCATAACTCTAAACTTCTACAGCATCTGGATAAACGTTGGTTGGAATGATAAAAATTTACAGAAAAGTTAAACCTTTCTCTTTTTAAAAAAATTTTATAAGTTTATTTATGTTTGAGAGACACAGAGACCATGTGAGTGGGGGAGGGGCAGAGAGAGAGAGAGAGGGAGAGAGAGAGAATCCCAAGCAGGCTCCACACTGTAAGCACAGAGCCTGAGGTGGGGCTCAATCTCACAACCATGAGATTATGATCGGAGCCAAAACCAAGAGTTGGACCCTTAACAAACTGAGCCACCCAGGCGCCCCAATAAGTTAAACCTTTTATCTTAAACGTTATTTGGAGAAGCCCGGGTTTCCTTGCAAAGCTGCCATTTATGGTTCTTCTCACTCATTTCCCTAAAGTCTGCTGAGGCAGTCCCACTTCTGCGATACTTTGGCCATGCCTTCTGTGGTTGGATTCTGAGGCCATGTGTAGCTGATGGCCACGTTCCCCTGTATATATGTAGTTTCTTGGAAAAAACAAAATTTTCTTTAAAACGCAAAACATAATCACAAGGAAAAAAATGAAATTTAGCTATTTTTTTTCATCCTTCATTTGAGTGGATCTTCTACAGTTCTCAGTATAATTTGCTTGGACACACACACACTGTGCAGTTATATGTACATATATTACATATGTATGTATGTATGTGTGTATATCTGTTCACTCATTTATATCGTATAAATCTCTCATAGTCTCCTTCAACTACAACACTGCCTGTGAAATTAAGTTAAATTACATTGCACTGAGTAGATTTTACTGTGCGCCAGATTGCAAGACATTTTCCATGCGATTTCTCCTTTTAGTACAAGACATACAGTTAATGCATTTAAGACTAGGAGGATCTAAATGTTTCTCAGAAAAATTAAAAATCGTTCACAGTTTAATAGATTGTTGATGTCAAAATATTTTGCACTTCATTAAAATCCGAAAGACAGGTATAAAGTCATTATCACAGATTCATGAATGAAGTTTCAGAATTAAAGTCCCGATGACTCACTCTCATTCGCCGTGAGAACAGACGTCTGTAGCAAGAATTGGCTGTGTTACACGGTGAACTGGTCACAACCTTGGGAGTAAAACCCAAGTCCTTGGTCCAATCATTTCTTCCCTAGTTATTAATAGACATCCTATGTGCGAAATTATCACCACTCTCATGTAACTGATTTTAAAAATAAATATCAGGGATTATACTTATGGTATTATAATATTATAATCACAAACAGTACCTTAAAAGATGCATTAAATGTCAGTCTTTTTTTACTCTTTGTAAACATATTCTTCTATGTGTGTCAAGAATTTACTAAAATATTAATGTCTGTATCTAAATACCAAGCAAGGACTGTTACAAGTTTATAATTCCTTGTTTGTGAGCAGGACATCAGATGTTGCAAGTGTTTTTCTCTCTCTGAGTAATTGGAGACTCAGTTAATTTTGGACAATCATAGTATCACTAAGTAATTAGTCTAGTGGGTTTGAAGAAGAGATTGCTCAGTCTAATTGTTGCTGATCGTCCTTAAGCGATTTTTGAAGATAAATGTTTTCTGGCGTGATCTCTTTAATAACACATGCATTCCACCCTCAAAAATTTCTTTTGACACTAAAAGCAAAGAAGGGCAAGTCAAGGTGGACATTTGAGCCACGAAGAATTAATCTCCAAATTATATAGAGATTATATTTGTCGTGATCTTTAATGATCTCTTCACAGATGGTGCACTTTTTAAATCAATATTAATTTGTTCTTTCCATCACCTTACATATCATCTTAAATGTACTTAGCTGCTCTGACATGATATGTTTTATTAGACATAATTTGTTGGCAGTTTCTGGAGGAATGTTTCCTTGCATATCTCTTGCATAGATAGATGGTTTACAGTCTCTTGAAAGGAAGGAAGGTAGGTAGAAAAAGGGAGAGGGAGGGAGAGAAGGAATTTAGATTTTGTTATTTTAAGCCTGTAACCTTAAGTTTAGATGGCTTTGCAGCTTTCCAGTTAGATCGCTTAAATTTTCTTTTACTTTCCTTTGAAAATGTACTTACTGCAAGATGTTTTGTAATTCATAATAGATGAAAAGATGTGTGTGATTCCATTGTATTATGTAGGGCACTTTATTGCAGTGATATTTTCTATCCTTTTACTTACAGTGAGACTAATTCTAATCTTACAGCTTCAGAAGGGAAAGGACTCAGTTCTGATGTCACCTGTGCTTTCTAGAAAATGTGTCTTTCTTCATACTTCACTAGTCTGTGTTGTTGAGATTAATTATGCTTTACTATTTTATCATTTCATTTCATTTAGTTAGATTATTTACTTAGACTCAAATATCAATACCTGAAGTATTTGATTCTAACAGTGACAATAATAAATAAAATGTATTCTCTTTATTATATTCTTTCCATATTTATTGTAAAGATTTAATCCTATATTCCTTCCTTAAAACATTTTTTACTACTGAGTCTCTTATGGTTTCTTAAATAATTTGCTTAAACAGATACAGAAAATATTTGTTTTACTGTGTTTCTGTTCCACTAAATACCTTAGGAGTAGGGATCCCATTTTTGATAAATTTAAAACTGACATCTTTTCTGCACATATTACTTTTAAAATATATGGGGTGCCTGGGTGGCTCAGTCGGTTGGGCGTCCGACTTCAGCCAGGTCACGATCTCGCGGTCCGTGAGTTCGAGCCCCGCGTCGGGCTCTGGGCTGATGGCTCGGAGCCTGGAGCCTGCTTCCGATTCTGTGTCTCCCTCTCTCTCTGCCCCTCCCCCGTTCATGCTCTGTCTCTCTCTGTCTCAAAAATAAAATAAATGTTAAAAAAAATTAATAAAATATAAAAGTTATATGTGTGGTAAAATTGCCTTATGTTGGGACAATAGGGATTGAGTTAGAGTTCTAGAACTATGGGTGATTTTTCAAATTTGATGATTTCTGAAGTGTTCATAATGAGGTAATGTTTTGCCTATAAGATGTACAAATTCTTAAGACTGGCATTTAATATAAAATATTCTGTTAAAGTGGTGACTTTAAATTGAAAGATCTGCCTCATTGTTTCTAATCACTGTTAATGATACCCTGACGGCCTTTTGAGATTCGTATTTTTAGGTAAACTACAGTTTACAGGTAACACTTGCCCTACCACTGTGTGCTTCTGAATGGACCATGCAATTTCGGTGTCCATAAGTAAAGTTTTATTACAATGCAACAATGCCCATTCATCATATAGTGTTGTGTGCTGTGAGCAGAGCTGAGTAGTTGTGTGACCGTTTGGTGTCCTGGTGAGTCAGAAGCTGTACCAGGTGATTGATCACACAAAAGTAAACTTTATTTGCAGCCAATAAGGATCACGGGGAGTAGTTTCCAAAGCCATAAGTCCCCATGAATCCCCATGAGTGGGTGGGTTCCTTTTATGTAGGGTTAGAACAAACATTTAGATAGGGGAGCCTCGTCACCATCCATAGAGATGGCATGCGGCCACGCGTGTGCCTTAAGGAAACCTGCGTGGGTGGTGGGTATTAAGAAAAAACAAAACAAATGCCAAACAGTAGCTATTTTTGTGCATATGCAATTTTCAGGAAGAGAAATTACAGCTTTTATCACATTTTCACAGGGATCCATACACTGGTGAGGGCTAGTGACCACTAACCCAAGGTAGTTTGCAAAGTAAGGAGACAAGCCAAAGAAAGGCAGTTCAGCTGAAAAACAGACCAGAGAGGTAGCAAGAGAATAAAGGGGCATTGTCCCCAAAGGCAAGTGCACTGAATTTACAAATCCAAGTCCTACTTGGGTAAATTAGTAACAGTACAAATCAGACGGAGTTAAATTAAGCAGTGCATTGAAGTGCATTGCAAATAAGGACAGAGGGTTCGTGGCTACGAAATGCATTTCAGGATGCTGGCTGGAAGGGAAAGGGGCACAGGTCAGCAGTGAGTCTAAGAGTAGAAGACACTTTCGTGTGTTTATAGGATAGTTCCACACACCGAATATCGTATTAAATTTAACATTCGCGCTATATAATAATCGGTAACATAGTTTTATAAAATGGACCAGTAAGTCCCCGCACTGCAGGACGCTAAGACTGGCAATTGCTTGCTTCCACCTGCCATTCTAAGCTCCGTTTCCTGGAATAAGTAGTTGCTGGAAGTGGCGATGAAGTCTCCGGCTCCAGGGAAATCCTTGCTGGGAGAATTGGAGTGCAACTTCTTCTAACCCAGCAGACCTACCAGAATGCACAAACCGGGTGTCAGCTTCAGGATTCGTGAGGGGAGACACTGAATGCTAGGTGTCCTCACCTAAATCTGTGCATCAAATTTTGAGGTAAGCATCGGCCCCGTAAGTTTGCCTAGTCTTTATACCTGCTCCCCCAACTGCAAAGATTCAGGATAAGGTGGACAGTTGAACTCCAATGTTTCTCCTCTTAAATTTATGAGATTTAAGAAGGCCAAGAAGGAGAGTGTCCTCCATACACTTTATGCAGCCCATGGGATCAAAACACAATTTTGTTTTTTACCCATGATCATATTGTGAGCTCTGTTTTTATCCAAAGATCATAACTGGTAAATGAAAATTGTGAATAATACTAATAATAGTGGACAGGTGATATTTATTGAGCACTTACATTATCGCAGACCTGTAAATGTGATACTGTTTGACCCTTCCAATAATACATTTTACAGAAAAGAAATTCAGTTTAGAGAACTTAGGTAATTCGTGCATAGTCGAGTATCTTGGATTTGGCGCTCATAAGGTTGAAAAGCAGATCTCTCTCTCTCTCTCTCTCTCTCTCTCTCTCTCTCTCTCAAACACAGACACCTTACATATACCATGTTCCATTGGGAAACCCTAAAAAACAAGCTTGTGCTGGAATAGCATTAAAAGACTGTGTTCGTGCAAAGGAATGCAGCTGAGTGAACAATGCAGGACTTAGGGGCACCAGACTCCCCCACCGCCCAACCCCATGCAGTCAAAAATCCATAACTTTTGATACTCCAAAAACTTAACTACTAGTAGCCTCCTGTTGACTAGAAGCCTACTAATAATATACACAGTCAATTAACACACATTGTATGTGTTACATGTGTTCTGTGTTGTATTCATCCAGTAAAGTAAGTTAGAGAAAGGAAAATATTAATAAGAAAATCATGAGGAAGATGCAATGTGTTTGCAGTACTGGACTGGAAAAAGTCTGCAGGTCCGTGGACCCATGAGGTTCAGACTGATGTTGTGCAAGGGCCGGCTGCACTTTCTACCACTGACACCAGCAGCCACTGTCCACAAGGTACCATCCTGCCATTATAGCCACATAGTTTTGTGATCAAAAGATGTAATTTGGGGCTCCTGGGTGGCTCAGTCGGTTGAGCGTCCGACTTCGGCTCAGGTGATGATCTTGTGGTTTGTGAGTTTGAGCCCCGTGCTGGGCTCTATGCTGACAGCTCAGAGCCTGGAGCCTGCTTTGGATTCTGTGTCTCCCCCTCTCTGTGCCCCTCCCATGCTCATGCTCTGTCTCTCTCTGTCTCTCAATAATAAATAAACATTAAAATTTAAAAAATATATATATAATATGAATAGCTAATTTATGAAATTTGTTGACAAAAATAAAATTGCTTTTTATATAAAATTTATATATTTTATATATTTTATATAAAATTCCTTTTCTCTCTTATGAAAATATCTAAACATATATTGTCTGTGCAATTAAGGGACAACACAAAAAAAATACAAAATTTACATTTCTTCCCTCATTCCTGTTGTTTAAACGACTTCAGCAGGTTTCTACAACATTGCCTTGTCGTTCTTGTCACCTGGGTACAGAGATAGCACCGTGCGGTTACTTGGGAAGCTTTACTGCACAGAGATAGTCCTGCACGGCTATTCAGGGAGGTTTGAAGTCACATAATCTTCATTATTTCCAGTCACACAAAACACTGCCATCTTCTGCTTCTGATTGAGATAGACTAGGTAGTCAGGCCCAGTTACTCTCTTTAAGATATAACTAGAAGAATTAGAAAATCTAAATAAACAAGCAAATGAACAAATAAGTAAACAAAGTGAAACTGAATAATTGAGTAAATATATATATACTTGAAGTCATCAAAGAACTAATAAGGAAAAATAAAGATGAAAACTTGAGTATATGTGACTAAATCTAAATATTCACTGAGTAAAATAATAATGCTTTCTTTTGAAGTGATATATATATCACATAGATAATATTATATATATATATGTGTATATATATATACATATATATACACATATATATGTATGTATATATATATGTATATATATATATATATACATATATATATATGACTTATAGAACACTTCAGTTATAAACCAGGACTGACAAATGTGTTTTAAGGTCTTTATTGCCTAGAAAATGAGTAAAATAATGAAGAGTATGCGTATTAATCAAAGTAAGGCAAAGGGGCAATTGAAAAGGAATACAGAATGGACAGGATAAAATATATCCAGTAAGAGTAGATTTAAATGATCCTGTTCAAAGATTGCATCAAAAGTAAAGGAGATGGCACAAAAACAGACATATAGACCAATGGAATAGAATAGAAACCCCAGAACTAGACCCACAAACGTATGGCCAACTCATCTTTGACAAAGCAGGAAAGAACATCCAATGGAAAAAAGACAGTCTCTTTAACAAATGGTGCTGGGAGAACTGGACAGCAACATGCAGAAGGTTGAAACTAGACCACTTTCTCACACCATTCACAAAAATAAACTCAAAATGGATAAAGGACCTGAATGTGAGACAGGAAACCATCAACACCTTAGAGGAGAAAGCAGGAAAAGACCTCTCTGACCTCAGCCGTAGCAATCTCTTACTCGACACATCCCCAAAGGCAAGGGAATTAAAAGCAAAAGTGAATTACTGGGACCTTATGAAGATAAAAAGCTTCTGCACAGCAAAGGAAACAACCAACAAAACGAAAAGGCAACCAACGGAATGGGAAAAGATATTTGCAAATGACATATCGGACAAGGGGCTAGTATCCAAAATCTATAAAGAGCTCACCAAACTCCACACCCGAAAAAGCAAATAACCCAGTGAAGAAATGGGCAGAAAACATGAATAGACACTTCTCTAAAGAAGACATCCGGATGGCCAACAGGCACATGAAAAGATGTTCAGCGTCGCTCCTTATCAGGGAAATACAAATCAAAACCACACTCAGGTATCACCTCATGCCAGTCAGAGTGGCCAAAATGAACAGATCAGGAGACTATAGATGCTGCAGAGGATGTGGAGAAATGGGAACCCTCTTGCACTGTTGGTGGGAATGCAAATTGGTGCAGCCGCTCTGGAAAGCAGTGTGGAGATTCCTCAGAAAATTAAAAATAGACCTACCCTATGACCCAGCAATAGCACTGCTAGGAATTTATCCAAGGGACACAGGAGTACTGATGCATAGGGGCACTTGTACCCCAATGTTCATAGCAGCACTCTCAACAATAGCCAAATGATGGAAAGAGCCTAAATGTCCATCAACTGATGAATGGATAAAGAAATTGTGGTTTATATACACAATGGAATACTACGTGGCAATGAGAAAAAATGAAATATGGCCTTTTGTAGCAATGTGGATGGAACTGGAGAGTGTGATGCTAAGTGAAATAAGCCATACAGAGAAAGACAGATACCATATGGTTTCGCTCTTATGTGGATCCTGAGAAACTTAACAGGAACCCATGGGGGAGGGGAAGGAAAAAAAAAAAAAAAAGAGGTTAGAGTGGGAGAGAGCCAAAGCATAAGAGACTGTTGAGAACTGAGAGCAAACTAAGGGTTGATGGAGGTGGGAAGGAGGAGAGGGTGGGTGATGGGTATTGAGGAGGGCACCTTTTGGGAAGAGCACTGGGTGTTGTATGGAAACCAATTTGACAATAAATTTCATATATAAATAAAAAAAGTAAAGGAGAAAATGCTCAAAATGAAAAGAGTTTCAAACTAAATTCAAAAATAAAGCCAAATGAAGGCAGTTGACACGAAACCCAGTTAAATGTCAGGACTCAGAAATCTAAAATATAGAAAATTGAAGTAGATACACCATGTAGTCAGTTTTTATGTAATAGGTGTTGTAGCTATACTATTACCAGACAAAATGGACTTTGTGGGAAAAGACATTGGTAGAGAATAAAAGGAACTTTCCCTCATGATAAAGATTCAAATTGCGAGAAAGTTAGAATAATTATGTATTCAATTGCACTTAATAACATGACCTCAGAAATGATAAAGTGTTGAAAGAATTAAAGGTAAAATGGAAAAATCCATGATCCTAGAGTGATATTTTAAAACCTGTGGGAGGTAGGATGATAGTGCCCCAAGATGACCATGTCCTAATCCCTGGCAAAAGAACTTTGCAGATATGATTAAGGTTATGGAAGTTAATCGGGGGATTATCCCGGATTATCCTGCAGAGTCCAATCTACTCATGTGAGCACTGAAAAGAATAGAACTTTCTCTGGCTGGAGTCTGAGAGTCCAGGATAGAGAAAGCAAGAAATACGAAGAAGGGAGGGAGATCAAAATGAATAAAGAGTGAGAAACAGTCAACCCACCATCGCTGGCTTTGAGGACGAATGGATCCATGAGCTGGATATACATCCTACGGACAGAGACACACGACACACTAACAGCTAGCAGGGAATCAGGTCCCTCCTCCCTACGCTGGCAAAAATAACTCAGTCCAGCCAATAACCTGAATGAGCTTGGAAGTGAATTCATCCCCCGAACCTCCAGAAAGGAATCCAGCCCTGGGGATACTTGGTTTTAGTTTGGTGAGACTGTCTGACTTCTGACCATTCTAACTATGAGATAATTAAGGTATACAAAAGAATTTATATAAAAATAATTTAAGGCACTAAATTTATAACAACTTTTTATGGAAGCAATAGACAATATAAAACCTCTTTTATTGATTGACAAATAGGGGATAAAATAGGTAGGACAAAACAGGTGGAGGATTTGAATAATGAAATTAACAAATTTGACCAGGTGGATTTTTATGGAAGGGACACTGAATCTGACAACTGTAGAATTCATCCCTTTCAAGTACGTAGAACACTTAAGAACTTACCAAACACTAAGCTATAAAGGAAGCGTCAACATATTCCAAATGGCTGAAATTACACAGAATCCATTTTCTAATCATGGTACAATTGAGCTTAAAATTAATAAAAACAACAGAAACAATATAGAAATTCCCCACATTATATAGAAAATTACATAAAAATCTCTATTCACTAATGGTGAATATATGTAAAACCAACAGTATTTACATGCAAACGATTGCAGTTAAAAATGAGTTTCCTAAGTTTGCTGGGGCCAAGGTCAATATTTTTTAAAGAAATTTTTTATACATAAGCAATAAGCATAATGGATTTAAACAGGAATACCTTGTTCATAGTAACTACCAAAATGGAGATCCAATTGTAACTATTTTAAACTAAATTCAGCTGTTTTTTTAAAATTTTCTTTAAAGTTTATTTTTAGAGAGTACATGGGTAAGGGGCTTAGGGAGAGAGAGAGAGAGAAAGAGAGAGAGAAAGAGAGAATCCCAAGCAGGCTTCATGCTCAGTGCAGAACTCAACTTGTGGTTCAATCCCAGAACTGTAGGATCATGACCTGAGGGGAAGTCAAGAGTTGGTTACTCAGTCACTCAACCAACTAAGCCACCCAGGCGCCCAGTGGTAAAGTTTTTAAAGAAACAAATAAAAGCTTTCTGGAATATTGTGGTAAATTACGTAGGTTGACATTTCAGTGATGACAATAAAAGAAACACATTTTTTTCTTTAACTTGATAAATATGAACTATGAGAATTATAGTTATTTTTACAAACTCTTTGGGAAACTGGATTTATGTGAATTATCACTCTTTTTATATAACTATAGGGGGAAATTCTGTGTTTATTTAGATATGACTATTATACCACTTTAGAATCTGTACCCTACTTTTCACCCAGAGACCCTGAAGTTCTATTTATGAAGTGATATTAATGATTCCTCTTTGACCAAATATCCTTTCCTTTCTCTGAAAAATTTTCCTACAGGCGCAGCTTTGTGAGGCTCGATGCCGACGGTCTCAGGAGCATCAGAGTCAATTTAATAAATCTGTGTTTGATCAAGTTCTCTAAGCTATTAATAATAAGAAACTTTAAGGAATGTTTCATTAATCTAAATTTAAAATGAAGTTTGTAATTTAGGAAGGTGAGGGTTTGGAGTTGAAATAACCTTGGGTTTAGCGAACAATCAAGTTATTTCGTGATTATTGACATTACTAGTACATTGTAAGTCGTGTCCTGATTAACAGCTTAAACGTTTAGAAAGTTTAGGTTTATAACAATTCTAGTATTTTTCTTTACTTTTTTTTTTTAATTTTTTTTTCAACGTTTATTTGCTTTTGGGACAGAGAGAGACAGAGCATGAACGGGGGAGGGGCAGAGAGAGAGGGAGACACAGAATCGGAAACAGTCTCCAGGCTCCGAGCCATCAGCCCAGAGCCCGATGCGGGGCTCGAACTCCCGGACCGCGAGATCGTGACCTGGCTGAAGTCGGACGCTTAACCGACTGCGCCACCCAGGCGCCCCTTTCTTTACTTTTTTATTATTAGGCATACTCATTACAAAATAACTTCACACCGGAGTGCCTGGGTGGCTCAGTCACGTAAGCGTCAGCTTCCGACTTCGGCTCAGGTCATGGTCTCACGGTTTGTGGATTTGAGCCCCGCATCGGGCTCTGTGCCGACAGCTCAGAGCCTGGAGCCTGCTTCAGATTCTGTGTCTCCGTCTCTCTCTGCCCCGCCTTCTCTCTCTCTCTCTCTCTCTCTCAAAAATAAATAAACATTAGACAAACTTAAAGAAATAACTTCATACCAGATAAATCTTAAATTTATTCTTATCCAGGTTTTGTTCACAGAAAGGTTTCTACATAGATCTCCTTGCCACTCTAGTGACATCATTTCTCCTGATGTTGAATGGAATAAGGAAGATGACCAATGATAATGGTAGATTGATTCTACCATACTACCAGATAATTCATGACAATTGTCATTAAGTACATGTATTAATGGTAAATATTTTCCATGAAGTGTGTCATTTAAGACTTACCTGCACCCTCACATAGATGTACATTATGTGAGTGCTGCAGAAATTGCAGAAGTAGAGAGCTATTTATTCATTTGCACAGAACCTCACTGCTAAAGGCTGGTGGCTCTAAGCCAGAGACAGAGGCAACCCTACTCCTAACCCAAGCGCTTGATCAGCGCACTGTACAAATGCATCAAGGAAGAGAAGGGCAAATTTAGCAGATATATATGAAGAAAACTCCATGCAGTTTTGAAAATTTATATCCCTTCACCATGGCTTAAAATAAGGTTGTCAGGGGGCGCATAGGTGGCTCAGTTGGTTAAGTCTGACTTCAGCTCAGGTCATGATCTCACAGCTCATGAATTCAAGCCCCTCGTCAGTCTCTGTGCTGACAGCTCAGAGCCTGGAGCCTGCTTCGGGTTCTCTGTCTCCCTCTCTCTCTGCCCCTCTCCTGCTCCTGCTCTGTCTCTCTCTGTCTCTCTCTCTCTCTCTCAAAATAAATAAGTAAATAAACAAACATTAAAAGATTTTTTTTTTAATTTTTTTTAATAAGGTTTTCAGGAGCACCTGGGTGGCTCAGTCGGTTCATAGTCTGACTCTTGATTTCGGCTCAGGTCATGATCTTACAGTGGGTGCAATGGAGCACTGCATCAGGCTCTGTGCTGACCGCACACAGCCTGCTTGGGATTCTCTCTCTCTCTCCCCCTCTCTCTCTCTGCCCCTCCCCCACTTGCAAGCACGCTTTCTCACTTTCAAAATAAATACATAAAACTTAAAATAATTTAAAAAAATAAGGTTTTCAGAAAGACTGAGGAGTATGTAAGACCAATAATACAAACAGTATTAGTACTAATTTGAAAAACAGTTACCCTTACTTGTTGGGTCTAAATTATTGTCCTGGTTCATAGTTCAGTACAAGAATGATGTGCTAACAGAATGTTAGAGAGAATGGGGCACCATGTTTTGTATTGTCAAACCGAGGTGGTGATTTCAGGAAGGAGCTGTGCTTCTTATCTGTGTGATCACAGAAAATTGAATAACTTCCAATAGGTTTGGTTTCCTGGATGGAAGAGATAATAGTGTATTTGGGATAGTTTACTGAAGACTAAAGGATACGGAGGAGGTAAGGCCAAGCCTGCAATTCTGGAGATGCTCTGTGAATTCATGGAATGGTCGGAAGGGTGTGATGGCCAACTACTTCGTTAGATCCTGCACTCCCCACATTCATGAGGTCATGCTTCCCCAAATTTAATTTTCAACGTAAAATACACATGATTATTTTCACTATGAAACATTTCTTTTTTTTTTTTAAGTGTTTTATTTATTTTTTTTTTTGTAAATTTTTTTTTTCAACGTTTATTTATTTTTGGGACAGAGAGACAGAGCATGAACGGGGGAGGGGCAGAGAGAGAGGGAGACACAGAATCGGAAACAGGCTCCAGGCTCTGATCAGCCCAGACCCTGACGCGGGGCTCGAACTCACAGACCGCGAGATCGTGACCTGGCTGAAGTCGGACGCTTAACCGACTGCGCCACCCAGGCGCCCCAAATGTTTTATTTATTTTTGAGAGAGAGAGAGAGAGACAGAGACAGAGCACGAGTGGGGGAGGAGCAGAGAGAGAGGGAGACACAGAATCCGAAACAGGCTCTGGGCTCTGAGCTGACAGCGGGGCTCTGAGCCTGATGTGGGGCTCAAACTCACAAACTGTTGAAATCATGACCTGAGCCGAAGCTGGACACTCAACCAACTGAGCCACCCAGGCGCCCCTGAAACATTTCTTTTTTGGTGAAATGTTTTATTAAATTTATTTTTATTTTTACCCCATTTTTAGGTTAATAACTATATAGCTTATACCCTTTACTTTTAGATTTTGTTTTGTTTTGTTTTAGAGAGAGAATGCATGTGAGTGGAGGAGGGGCAGAGAGAGAGGGAGAGAGAGAGAGAGAGAGAGAGAGAGAGAGAGAGAGAGAGAGAGAGAATATCTTAAGCAGGCTCCATGCTCAGCAGGAAGCCATACTTGGGACCCAATCCCACAACCCTGGGATCATGACCTAATCTGAAATCAAGAGTCAAAAACTCTGGGTACCTGTGTGGCTCAGTTGGTTAAATGTCTGACTTCTGCTCAGGTCATGATCTCTCGATCTGTGAGTTCGAGCCCCGCGTCGGGCTCTGTGCTGACAGCTCAGAGCCTGGAGCCTTCTTCTGATTCTGTGTCTCCCTTCTCTCTGCCCCTCCCCCACTCATGCTCTGTCTCTCTCTGTCTCTCAAAAATGAATAAATGTTAAAAAAATTAAAAGAGTCAAAAACTCAACCAACTGACCCACCAAGGCCCCTACTACCTTATACTTATTCTAATTATGTTGCTACTACTCATATTTCTTAAACTATGGGGAAAATAATAGACTAATTAAAAAAATGAGAAAGACTAAATCCCATGTAACACTGAGACTAATAAATACAGTTTTAAAATTCATCTTATTCACTTTCCTTATGATATGGTTTTCAACTTCAAATCAACAAAGATTCTCTCTTTCACTTTGTTTAAATTTTGTGAGATTAATAACCTTGAAAACTCCCTTTAATGCATTATGTCAGGGACACTAAAATACCTTATTTATGATTAATGACTATAAAATATAAAATAGGTTGGGGGATGGTGATGACATAACATCAGATTTGGACTGTAAGAAAAGGAGATATATATATACATATATGTCATTTATGTATTATATATATTTATATTATATATTTTATATAATATGTATGTCCATGTCCTATATATATATATATATATATATATATATATATATAACCTTTTTATATATATATGTGAAACTTTTTCTATAGAATGCCTGTATATTCATGAAGAATTATAAAAAGTGACATGATGACCAACATACCAAGATGACCATCTTGCCCAACTACATGTATAATAGTTTACATACCATAGAGGGTATTTCATATTAGCTGGTATCATATGCTGGTTAATTAGGATTTTTATTTTATTTTATATTAAATGCCATTACACATTTTTCTTCTGACATTGTATAGTACTTTTCTTCAACAATACCTGTTAAGTTAATGTGCTCATTAAATTTTTTTTTTTAATTGGATTCGGGGAACCTGGGTGGCTCAGTTGGTTAATTACACTCCTGACTTGGGCTGAGGTCATGTACTCACAGTTTGAGGCTTCGAGCCCCGTGTCGGGCTCTGTGCTGACAGCTCAGTGCCTGGAGTCTGCTTCGGATTCTGTGTCTCCCTCTCTCTCTGCCCCTTTGCTGCATCACACTCTGTCTCTGTCTGTCTTAAAAATAAATGAACATCAAAAAAAACTGCTTTCTAAATGTTTTAAATATTAAGTTAATGATTAAAAACATTTTAATGTTCATACCTATCAGAAACTAGCAGCTGAACTCAGACAAATTAAATCATAGAAAAGTATGAGAATCTCTTGCTCTCTCTTTTGTTTCTTCTTTCGCCTTCAGGTGTACCTTATTTAATGTTTTGGCTGAAAATTGTTCCAAATATATACTTTATGTATATAAAAATTAAATGTAAAGGAACACAGCTTTATTATTTTAAAAATATTTTTCATATAATAAATGATATACTCAAGTCTTGGATTTTGTTATGAAAGTGCCTATGGATATGGTCTGTTTTACGATCATATTTTCTATTTATTTAAACAATATCAGAACTTTTTAGACCAAAATAACACATTAATAGAAGTAATGGAGGGGCGCCTGGGTGGCGCAGTCGGTTAAGCGTCCGACTTCAGCCAGGTCACGATCTCGCGGTCCGTGAGTTCGAGCCCCGCGTCGGGCTCTGGGCTGATGGCTCGGAGCCTGGAGCCTGTTTCCGATTCTGTGTCTCCCTCTCTCTCTGCCCCTCCCCCGTTCATGCTCTGTCTCTCTCTGTCCCAAAAATAAATAAAAGTTAAAAAAAAAAAATAGAAGTAATGGAGTGCCCATATAACCAACATCCAATTTCCGGTATTGTTAACAGCTTTTATTAGTATCGGACATCTTTAACAACAGTGAAATACGATTATTAACTAAAATCCATATTTATTTGGATGTCGTTAGTTTTTACCTAATGTCCTTATTCTAGTTCCAGGTTTCTAGGATGTCATATTATTTTATTTTAGGCATCATATCTCTTTTAGTCTTCTCTAGACTTTGGTACTTTTATTGTTTTTGATGACCTTGACAGTTTTGAGGAGTACCAATCAGATACTTTCTTTCTAGTAGTTAGATAGATGATAGATAGGTAGGTAGATAGATAGATAGATAGATAGATAGATAGATAGATAGATAGATAGACAGATGATAGATAGGTGATAGATGATAGATGCATGTGTCTATATATTGCTTATGTGTATATATGCCATATAGTCATATGCATAATATATATTGTATATCATATATAGGTCTATAGACCCTTTTTAATTTTTGCTTATTTTGCCAATAACATCCTCTATAGGTCAAAAACCTTATCTAAGATCAAACGTTGCATTTCGTTACATGGCTTTGAGGTCTCCATCTCAGCTCCTTAGTATTCCCTTGCCATTAATGACTTTAATTGTCAAGAGTAGGGCAGTTTATAGACTATTTCTCAATTTGCATTTACCTGATACCTCTTCATGATTATAAATTTTGTTCAGAAATACCACAAAGAGAATAGGTGTTTTTCATAGGACATAACAAAAGAGACACACACCGTCATTGTGTGCTGTTACTGATAAGGGTGGCTTCTTCAGACATTTGCCTAACATTTTTATTAGTGATTTGTGAAACACTGATTTGCTGAAAAACCGTTGATGAAATGCAAATCACTGTGGTTGGGTACTGCTACTTCTCTTTGCCCCTTGAGCATTTGTTGAGTGCTTCTTTAGGCATGATGCAATAAACTAGCAATGAAGGTTTGATTGTGAGTGAGAAGGTGAGTATACTGAAATGATAATTTGGGAATTTATGAAATAATCTGCTTGCTGAGAATCTACCTGTTTTCAGTGGCAATCATAATATGAGTTCTCTGAAATGCAGACGCTAGCTTCGTTGAATTCTTTGCCTTTCCATAAGATATCTCAAGACTATTTTTCCTTAGGGCCAAACATAATTTATCGTTGATGAAATACATCATCCAAATTGCATCATTTCAGATTATCTGTGTGTTGCGTTCTGGTGTGTGCCACATTGTGTTTATTTCCTCTTTCATTTCCCCTTTACTCCAAAGTTTATTAATAGCAGATTATGAAATTTCTGAAATAATATATTTCACAGTGCCTGGGAATTTATACTCTGAAGTCAGGCAGTCTGTGTTGTAGTCCTGATCTACCAAGCAGTAGAATTATGACATCAAGAAGAAGTTCTTTGGGGCGCCTGGGTGGCTCAGTTGGTTAAGCGTCCAACTTCACTCAGGTCATGATCTCACAGTACGTGAGTCCAAGCCCCGCCTCGGGCTCTGTGCTGACAGCCCGGAGCCTGGAGCCTGCTTCGGATTCTGTCTCTCTCTCTGCCCCTCACCTGCTCACACTCTCTCAAACATAAATAAACATTAAAAAAATTTTTTTTACATAAAAAGAAAGAAGTTCTTTGCCTGTGATTCCTCAACTGTAAAATAAGTATAACAACAAAAAATAATGTTACAAAGTTGTTTAAAGGACTAAAAGAGATGATACTTTTGAAATACTTAGTATAGGTTCTGGCCATCCTTTCTTGTGGTTAACTTTGCCTTGGAACTATGCTTCAAAAAAAGTTATGTATTTGAAAATCAAGATGTCTTGACAAATGAAATGCAAAATGTAAACCTGTAAACTGGCAGGAATTAGTGGAACAACACTGACAAACCCAGATTTTTCTCACAATGGTGAAATGACATCAACTCTGAATGTATTCCAGTTGAGCGGTCACTGTCCTGATCAAATTCCTAGTCTTGTGCTCTTCGGTCACATTTCATCCTGGCAGCATCCTCTGCTTCCATTAATACATGTATTTTTAGACATCTATTCTTGTCAGTCATTTTACTAGATCTAAGAGCACAGATGGTGTCCTTGAGGAAGAATAAGAGTGAGATTTTGTCTATATTTAAGAATTTTTACCACATTTTATATATGTATTCCTTATATTTGCTGGATATAATGTGATTTTTAAAATTTATATATTTTATATATTGGAAAATACCATATATATATATATATATACATATATATATGTATATATATATATACACACACACACACATATGACATGTATATAAAATATATATGAAACGTTCATGTATTGGGCGCCTGGGTGGTGCAGTCGGTTAAGCGTCCGACTTCAGCCAGGTCACGATCTCCTGGTCCGTGAGTTCGAGCCCTGTGTCGGGCTCTGGGCTGATGGCTCAGAGCCTGGAGCCTGTTTCCGATTCTGTGTCTCCCTCTCTCTCTGCCCCTCCCCCGTTCATGCTGTCTCTCTCTGTCCCAAAGAAAATAAATAAACGTTGAAAAAAAAAAAAAAAAAAGAAACGTTCATGTATTGGAAACTTGATAAGTATCTTCAACTATTCAGGGAATAAAAAAACCACTGGACCTTCAGAGCCATGCCCATGCATAGAATTTCTTTGAATAGACAGCACTGGCATGTAATTCACAGCACACAAAAGCTCCCAGAGAAGAAGACTAAGCCTCAGTTCCTTTCACTGGTCCCCGTTTTCCTCCTCCAGGGAATTAGGCACATTGTCTCTGGGAAAAGGAAGACAAGCAATAAAAGAAAAAAGAGAAGGAGATTAAGGGACAGGAAAGAAGCACATAAAATATATATTCTCTACTTTAAACATGGAAATGGGTTTCAGCTGTTTTAAGGGATTCAAGTATCCAGCTATTCAAGAAATTTCAAATTTAGCAAGGTCATACACATACATGTACATTCTTCTGTGTGTTTGTATGTATAGATAAACACGCATAAATTCAATTTAAGCTTACTTGCTTAAATTTGCTTTAGTTTTTAGTGAAGATGAATAGAGTTAATTATCACTCTAATAATAAATCCTCTTATTTTGAAGATACTTATCTGCATGAATTTGCCTTTAATGATTTCTTCAGAGGAAGCGCTTTTCAATAGTAATTAAGTAGCTTTCATGACCAAAATAGGGAATCCAGATTCTACACACAGGTGCAAAAACAATATGGTGTTAAAGGGAACATGAAGAACATACATAATGTTTTTCTAACTCTTTTTTTCTTTGCAAGGTAACTTCCACTGAGTTTGAATTCAGGAATGGGTGTTATTTGCAGTTCTGGAAAGTTTTGTTTGTTTTTTTTTTTTATAATTTTTTTGTTTTTCCAACGTTTATTTATTTTTGGGACAGAGAGAGACAGAGCATGAACGGGGGAGGGGCAGAGAGAGAGGGAGACACAGAATCGGAAACAGGCTCCAGGCTCCGAGCCATCAGCCCAGAGCCCGACGCGGGGCTCGAACTCACGGACCGCGAGATCGTGACCTGGCTGAAGTCGGACGCTTAACCGACTGCGCCACCCAGGCGCCCCATGGAAAGTTTTAAGATACACTTCACATAGACCTTTGATTTGGGTAAATGTTTGAATAAGACAAATATTCTATTAATGAGTTAATATAACACCAACGCAGTTGTCACAGAAACAGTGATCGTAATAAGCTTTCGATACATAAGCAGAGACTCAGAGACTATGTGATTTAGTCACCCTAGAAAAAGCTGAAGTCGTCAACAATGTGAAGCCGTGTACAAATTCATTACGACACTCCGTTTGTACAGGCTCTCTTGGTTTTTAAATAGATCACTGCTCTAAAACGTGACTTCCAAGGCAGGGCGACTTTCAAGAAAGATCACACAATTATTTTATCTGAGGAGGAAGTTAAAGGAAGAATAACAACCAAAGGATGAATGGCTTCTAATTTGGAGAGATGACTGTGATGGAAGAGAATCTTCAGAGCATCCAGTGTAATTGAGGAGACCCTGAAAATCCGTGCAGGGACAGGAAGACAGCAGCTCATCATTTTAATACAGGTCCATTTTCAAGGACCACGTGAATGAGAGAGCAAGGATTTCTAACACCTTGCAAACACTACAGCTTATCTTCAAAGGATCATGAAGTATGATCAAAGCACCAGAAGACTGTCCGGGCCCTGGTGCAGATAAGTCAACGGCCATTCAGAGTGCGGAGGCGGGTACCGCCCTGGGTGCATGAGAACCTGGGGGCCGACCCTCACCTCTGCAAAATCAACCTGCTGTACCTCAGGAACAGAACTTGGTGTTTTCACTGGTACTAATTTTAGCCAGTTTGGTGGGCATTGCGTCATGTTCCATTGGTGTTTTAATTAGGACTTCCTGATGCCTAATGAAAGTCTGCACTTTTTATATGTTTATTGGCCACAAGCTGACGCTCTTTTTTGTGAATTTTCTATTCAAGCGTCTGTCATTTGCTTGTATTGTAGAAGTTCTTTACATATACATATACATATATGTATATGTATATATTGTACATGTATTGTATATGTATATGTTCTTTATATGTTCCGAACATAATTTCCTTGCTGAATATACATACTGAAAGGATCTCCACCAGTTTTTTCTTTATATTTCTACTTTCTTATTAGTGGTAATAGATAGGGGTTCTTATTTTTAATGTAGTACAATTTGCCCATAGTTTTCATGGTTTTTTTCATATTTCTTATTTAACATTTGCCGATTGTAGTATCTCGAAGATAGGATCTTGTTTTCTAAACTGTATCTTATAATTTGCAGGTTTTATTTCAATTTTTGATTTAAATTCTGGTTATTTAACATACATCGTAAAATTGGTTTCAGGTGTAGAGTTTAGTGGCTCCTCACCCTTGTGATGTATATTTTTATAGATACAATCGGCACATGATATAGTAATCTCAGACGTAAGTGAAATGATTTGGTGTACGTGCATATTTGGAATGGTCACCACAGTAGGTCTAGGCAACAGTCATCACACATAGACTTAGAGTTTTTCTGTGTGTGGTGAGAACTTTGTAGATCTACTTGCTCAGCAAGTTTCACACATGTAACACCCTGTTGTAGTCATCACTCTGTGCACTGCACTCCCGGGCTTACCTCTCTTAAGGCTCGAGCTTTGCACCTTCTGTACCTTTTGACTGCCTTCAACTGGAGGGTGTGAAAACACACACACCACACCCATACCTCTGGCAACCACCAGTCTGCTCTCTGTACCTATGAATTCATTGTGTGTGTGTGTGTGTGTGTGTGTGTGTGTGTGTGTGTGTGTCGGGGGGGGGGGTTGAGGATTCTTGTTTATTTGTTTTTTTAGATTCCACATATAAGTGAGATTATATGGTGCTTTCTTATACTTACTTCATTTAATGTAATCCCCCTCAAGTCCATCTGTGTTGTGCAAATGGCAAGGTTTCCTTCTTTTCTATGGCTGAGTGATTCTCTCTTACATATATACGTAGATACAGTTATAGTCATAGATGTAGACATAGATAGATATAGATATGCACATATGCATGCCTATATACATGCACACACACACTTTACTATAATATGTATCATAAAAGATGCATGTTACTCCATTGTGTGAGTATATTTGTATATCATATTTTTTTATCCATTTATCTACCAATGGACACTTAGGTTTTCCTGTGTCTTAGCTATTGTAAATACTGCTGCAATGAACATGGAGTTGCATTTATCTTTGAGTTAGTGCTTTCATTACTTTTGGATAAATACCCCAAAGTAGTATTATTGGATCATAGGGTAATTCTATTTCTAATATTTTTAGAAACCTCCTTACTATTTTCTACAGTGGCTGCACAAATTTATCTTCCTATCCACAGTGCATAAGGCCACCTGGAACTTAGATTTGTGGTTTTGGTGTGTTTATTTTAAGTAGGCTTCACTCCTAGCACAGAGCCCAATGCAGGGCTTGAACTCACGACCCTGAGACATAACCCGGCTAAAATCAAAAGTGGGACACTCAACCTACTGAGCCACTCACATGTTCCAGAATTTTGTATTATGTAGGCTGTGAAGTATGAATTGGTATCATTTTTTTCCATATGTATCTTTTTTGTAAGATTTAATTTATTTATTTATTTATTTATTGAGACAGAGTGCAAGGGGGGGGGGGGTTGGGGGGAGAGAATCTTAAGCAGGCTCCTCCACTAAGTGTGGAGCCTGGGATCATGACCTGAACTGAAATCAAGAGTGGGAAGCTCAACCAACTGAGCCACCCAGCGCCCCACCCCCAATATGGATTTCTAATTAACATATCACCATTTATTGAAGAGATCATTGAGTTCACAACCACTGTTGTCTTTTTCCATGAATCAGGTAACTACCTATGGGGATTGTTTTTGCACATGATATACTGCCCCACTGGTATATTTGTTTACTCTCAAGCCAATACCACAGTATCTCAGTTTCTAAGATTTGTATTAAAGTCTAGAAACTGGGTATTGTTAGTCTTCCAACTTAGTTCTCCTCTTCCTCCTCCGTCTCCTCCCTCTTCCTCTTCCTCTGTTTTTTTTTTTTTCTTTCAAGTGGACTTCACACCCAGCGTGTAGCCCAGTGCTTGGTTTGAACTCACAACCCTGAGATCAAGACCTGAGCTGAGATTAAGAGTCAGATGATTAACTGACTGAGCCACCCAGCCTCCCCCAAACTTAGTTCTTCTTTAAGACAACTTAAAATTTTAGAATCAAATTTCCACATCTATTGATAAATTTGTAAAGGACTGACAACTTTACCTTATTGATAAGACAAATTTATTGACACAGCATATCTTTCCATTGATTTAATTTTTTATTAAACAATGAAAATACAGATCTAAAATGTTCCTCATAAGGGCTTTAATCCAATTTTGACATTCATAGGCAGGAAACAATTTCAGAAGAATGGGGATCATCGAGCTAAGTGGACACAGAGATGATACCCAATCCTGTCTCAGCTTCTGGTAGATTGAGACTTTTAGTCACGCTGCTAATACGTTACTAGTATTGCTTGTCATGTACTGCCAATCTTCATTACCACTGATTCTGTAATTGCAACTTTGCCTAGTTGCTCAAATTTATTTATGAGTCCAAATTCAATAATGCCCAAACTTCTGTGGTCATTCACAAACGTGCACAAAGGGATGAAGAATTAGGATCACCCCCTGTGGACACTTCTAACTAAAGCCAAACAAGGTAACACTGTGCCCATTGTTTCACCTCTCACTATAAACAAGTATCCTTTTTTGTGGTCTAACTAGTGCCACATTGTTTCCACCTGTGTACACTCTGTTGGTGACTTTGCTGTTTAAGATGGCCCCCAAGTGTAGCGCTTCCATGCCGTGTAGCATTCCTAGGCCAAGAAGGCAGTAACGTACCTTCTGGAGAGAATATGTGTGTTAGACAAGTTTTATTCAGACATCAGTTATGGTGCTGCTGGCTGTAAGCTAAGTGGTAGTGACTCAAAAACACATATTAAATAAGGCGTCTTTAAACAGTAGCACACATGAAGCAAGGTTATATATAGATTGGTTGATGAAAGTGTTGTGACCAGAGCCTTGCAGGAAGCTAAACTTGTGTCACCCACCCCAGTGGTGTAATAACCCTGTATTCTCTCTAGAAGCAATGGCTCAGTATTTGTTAATTCAGTGTTCACAATGACTTTATAGAATAAGATTACCATGGGTAATGAGAATCAGTTTTATTTACATGAAACCATGAATGCAATGCTTGTGTGGGGAAATACTGCAAATAAGATTGCATGTGAGGACAAATCTCTCTTTGGAGCACTGTTCATAATGTTTAGGTTGGCTTCACTACCATGGATCATGAGATACACAGACGGTTAACTGAGAACTGTTCATTTTTATTTTCACATTCTAATTTATCTTATGCATCTTCTTGAAATACTGAATTTTCTTGCTTTGATTTTCTTTAACTTTTACATTTGCACGTATCTGTGCGTTTTCTGTATTTCCCAGTAGCTGTAAAATCATCTGTGGGAAAAGATATGAACTAAATAAGTAAGTGACGCCCTCAGGCAGCTGCCCAAGCCAATGATCATCCCATGCATAGAATGCCCTTCAGAAAACCAAATGTATATTTCTGAGACTTGCTGAAATGTTAACACGGAACATGCCCATCTGCATGGCAGATGTGCCCTGAAAACCGTTAATAATGATGTATAGGGCAATGTAGTTTTGTAATAAACAGCCTGTCATGTTTCAACCCCTACATCATATTCAGAAATTTACAAAGCACCACTGTGTGGTTTGACATTTATGGAGTGTGTGTGTGTGTGTGTGTGTGTGTGTGTGTGTGTGTGTGTGTATGGATATGTGCTTTCTTCCACTGGGTATAGATATAATGAACAAAATCTGTGCTGAAAACTTATATTGTTTAAAACCATGTCATGTGTCCCAACTCCCTTTTGCTTGTTAGCAGCTAGTGAACTCTCTCACTGGAACCTCTTCATCTCTCCAGACCTTGCTTATTAGCACAGAATGCCGTGCCTTCTTTTTTCTTAGCTGTTTTTCTTATGTTAGCTTTCAACATTCCTAACACTTGCCTGTATCTGAACAGGGCAACCATGTGAGCAGTAGACCACAGATACAAGTGTGCAGGCTGCATTTTACCGCTGTGTGTCTGCGGGGGAAATTTGGAAATGAGGAGAAGATGTGCCAACATCTTTGGCCTGAACATACAAGTATGGAAGAGAACAGAACTCACCAGTCAATGCAAATGCTGAATGAATGACGTGGCATATTTCTGAGTCCTTTGCTCTCAACAAGTAAATACCACATTTTCAAAGTTGGAGTGAAAGTCTTTCTAATCCTTACTGAAATTGCAAACGCAGACAACACCCGAACCAAATGTGGTGCAGAAATCTGCTGCTGTTATAATAATGCTTTCCGTTCCATTTCCAAGGCACTGATTCTCCTTTTAAAAAGAGCTTATGTGGCTCAGTAGGTTGAAGAGCCAACTGTTGATTTTGGCTCAGGTCATGATCCCTGGGTCACGGGATCGAGCCCCACATCGAGATCCATGCTGAGCCTGGAGGCTACTTGGGATATTCTCTCTCTCTCTCTCTTCATCTCTCTCTCTCTGCCCTGCTTCTGTGCATGTGCATGCTCTCTCTCAAAAACAGAAAAGAGCTTTAAGTAATGAATCTCTAAATTCCATTCCTGAAACCAATATTACATTATATGCTAGATAACTAGAATTTAAATAAAAATTTTTAAGTAATATGTCGAGAAACATGAATAGCAATACATTATATTGAGAAAAAATGAAAATAAATGAATTAAATGAGCTTAAGATTCTATTTAGATAGAGATCATTCATAACTTTTGTATGATGTCATTATGGCAATGGTAAGATTGATTCTCTATGTACACAACTAGGCAACTGTTTTCCTGTTATTTTCCATCCAAACACACAAACTAGTAGAATTTATTGTATAATCATATTTCTACTTGTAATTTCAAGGAATTAATGAAAGTATATATGGTCACATAAATTCTACTGGGGCCAGGTATGTGCAGCACCCCAAAATAATCTTAAGTCCTAAAACGAGCATGATTGAAATTAAATTGCTTTTTCGACCAACCTCAAATTACCACCATAAACAAATGCATGGTAAGTCCTTTTACATGTAGTCTAACAACCGTCTTTGTTAGACTTTGTCACTGAATGTATTTTTATAAAGGCAACCGATAAAATAATGTGGGGTTTATTTCGAATGACTAGCTATTAAAAATTATACCTCCTTATAAATTTTTATTTTCGTATTTTAAATTTCATGTATTTAGTTTTGCATGAGAGAGAGTGAGCAGGAGAGGGGCAGAGGGAGGGAGAGAGACAGAATCCCAAGTAGGATCTATGCTCAGCATGAAACGTGACACAGAGCTAGATTCCAGAACCCCCTGGGATCATAACCTGAGCCAAAATCAAGAGTTGGACGCTCAACCAACTGAGACACAAGAAGCCCAGTGATGTTTACATCTAAAGGAAACATGTTAGTGAGGAAGAGGAAAAATATTAATTGGCCGTAGTACATTAAAGCACCATAGCAGTTTTGTGTTGCCTTTTTTGAGTTTCAAAAACATTTGGACAGCTGGAGAAAGATACAGATCTTTTCATGGCTAGGGTCTTTGAATTTGCAAATATTGCATAGTAAGAAGTAACATCCTTCAAATCATCCATTCCAAACAAATACTATATAGAATATTTATTTCTAGAAACTCAATCTTGAAAAGTCTGGGTAATAGATAATGTTGAGATTTAGAGAATATTATGCTTTATTGACTAAAAATAGTTCTTTTCATATAAAACTGCCATCCCATCACTTACACGAATCATCAGGGAGGATTCATTTGCATCTTGGATTCTGAGATTCCAATGTGAGGTTAGGTGTTTTTGTTTTGTTTTTGCTTTTGCTTTTTTTTTCTATGTGGATAGATAATACTTCAAACTTTACATCTAGTCAACTTGAATTTCTATTATTAAACCAGCATGGAGAAAACTGTCAACCTGTCTACATAATGTAAAATTTCCGAAAGAAAATAATGTCACTGTATAGTAAAAATGCACTGAATGTTAGATAACTTGTTACATTATCAGGTGAGAGAGTCCTAAGGTTTTTCTCTTGTTTGTTTTACTTTTTTGTTTGTTTTACTTCTAAATAACTTTGATGTGGCGCCGTGGGTTGAAGTCACCATGTTTCATAATGTACAGGTGACTAATTAACTGATTGTGTTCAAACTTCTTCCTTCAGTTTAAAAACACTGGGGCACCTGGGTGGCACAGTCAGTTAAGTGTCTGAGTCTTGGGTTTAGCTCAGGACATGATCTCACAGTCTGTGGGTTTGAGCCCCGCCTCAGGCTCTGTGCTAACATCAGGGAGCCTGCTTGGGATTCTCTGTCTCCCTCTCTTTCTGCCCCTCTCCTGCTTGTGTCCTCTCTCTCTTTCTCTCTCTCTCTCTCTCACACACACACACACAAAATAAATAAATAACATTAAAAAACGTGTTAAAAATAAAAACTAATTGGTTTTAGTAATAGTGAATTGGTACAAGCAATCAGTGTTCTGACACGTTGTCCTCAGTGCGTACTGACTGGGCTGGCAGGGCTGATGACACACGAAGGCTGTGATTGTTCCAGAACATACTCGCTGTGTAGCTCTCGCTCCCCGGCCACCAGCCCACTCGCTGGTGTGAGGGTCTCCAACATCGGGCACATGGGCCCAGTTCCTCGACCTCCTGTTCCTTCCCCTCAGTAGGGATGCTGTGCCCGTGGCTTCGGGACATGAGGGACCCTGTCTACCATGAGTATATTCTGTTTGGCCCCTCTAATTCATAGTTCAATTCTCTAGAATCTATTGCCAACCTTAGGACCAAGACATTTCGTATAAAATGAGAATATTAGAAGACCATATTCCATTATGGGAAGAATTTGTTGGGGCTGAGTTGCAGCTACCAGTTCACAGAATGTATGTGCCTCTCCGTTCACCCCCAAGGCCATCAGGCTTCTCTCATTTCCGTGACCTGTGGATCCCCATACAGATTTGGATCCGTACCCACTGAAAACAGAAATAAATGAGTTAACTCCCTTTTTTTCTCTCAATCTCTGATACAATTTCTCCATTGAGAGAATCCCATTGAACAACTACCAAGACATATCTAAAAATAAAAATAAAAAAAAGTAAAAGCCTCTGCTCTGTAGAGGCAAAGAGGTCTGTTTATTGACAAAATTCATTTACACATTATTTCAGTGCGGCGATGAAGGAGATAAAGTAATAAGTGCCAGCACAGCAAGAAGGTCTCCCGACTCAGATGCCCATCAGAGAATGCTCTGTTGGGTGCAGTCTAGGAGCGGGTGATACCTAGTTAAGTTGAAATGTAAGTAATGAGTAGGATTCCAGCGAAAACCTGAGGACTGGAAGGTCTGGGCATAGGAATGCACTGCCTGTACAGAGGTACCCCACAGGTCATGGAAAATAACAGGGAATCCCTGGGTTTCATCCAAAATGAAAATACACGGCAGTGTTGCCAACACCCTGCAAGGACAGAAGAAGCCGTCAGCCCTCTCCCTCCTCTGATGGGCCAGGCACCACTGTCCCCAGCCTCTCGTCCTCAGATTTCCACAGGCGTGTCGTTTCATTGGTGTCTCTGAACTGGTTTTTGATTTTAACGTGAAGTCGCCAGCTCCTTCGTACGATTTAAATTCCAGCTTGTCGATGACCTAATGCATCGAGGTTTTTTATTAAAGGAGGAACGGCAGATATGTTTTCTCCACAGGGCCTAAGATGCTGACGGTGATCGATTGGTCCACAAGTGCTCCCGCTGAACGAGGGCCTTTTATTTCCCACCCAAAGCAGGGACCGTGATGATGGAAATTGCAGCCTTTGCGAGAACTCCCACGTAAGGCTTGCAAGTGTTGTCTTGAAACGCTTCAGGTCTCTGGCGGTGGACAGCTGCCTCCTGTGTTCCTTTGTGTGACAAGAGGCTGGGTGGGTGCTGGGACACTTCTGCTGTGCCCTGGATGAATGAGAAGTGACCGTGTCTTTCTCGTTTTACTTTCAGCTCACTCCGGTCGGCACCACAATATTTACAGGGTTTTCAGGAGACAACGGAGCTACAGACATAGATGATGGACCAAATGGGCAGATAGAATACGTCATCCAGTACAATCCGGAGGACCCGGTATGTCAGCCCCCACCTGCAGTGTGGACTCTCTGAGGGATGTTTACTGCAGCTGGCACTTACCATATTGTCACAACCCTTAGCTCCTCCAGCCACGTTAGTGTCCTCCTGCTCTTACCAGCCATCCCAGAATTACAGTCTTTTAACTATTTGTGGTATACTTCTAAAACTTTTAAGAAGGTTTTGGTGGGCTTGGGAAATAACAATTTAGAAATATTTATAGGTGTAATATGCCATTGTCACCTCATTTCCATTATGTGTGCAGACTCCTAAGCATCGTAAATAAACCACCGGGGATGACGTCACCAGTGTGATGCGTGTGCTTTGTGGCTCTTACAAAGTGACATCACTGCCCCTTCTCCACCAGTGAAGCCTCAGGAAGACAAGGGACAAAGCTGTTTTTTTTAATACTTATTTTTGAGCAAGCGAGAGAGAGAGAGAGAGAGAGAGAGAGAAGGACAGAATGTGAGCCAGACACTGGCTTTTTTATGCTTATTTATTTTTTAGAGAGAGAGATGCAGAGTGTGAGTGGGGGAGGAGCAGAGAGAAAGAGGAAGAGAGAGAGTCTGAAGCAGGTTCCAGGCTCTGAGCTGTCAGCACAGCGCCCGACGCGGGGCTGGAACTCACCAACCGCGAGATCATGACCTAAGCTGAAGTCGGACGCTTAACCGACTGAGCCACCCAGGTGCCCCACGTTTGTCTTTTTAAAGAATAGTTACTTATGTTTTTATTAGACCGTGGGATTTCTGCACCACGTCTCCCATGGGGCTGTGAGAGTGTTTCCCCCACTCTGGTACGTGAGAGAGCACGCTGATAAAGGCCACCTGAGCCTGGGCTGGCATGACCGCCCTCTGTCTTCCTCCTCCTCTCAGCCCAGACGGGTTGTCAGGGCACCGTGGCTGCCCCACAGCACTTCTGAAGTGAATTTTCTCAGTGACTACTTCTCCTTTATGTTTAATATTGGGAAAAAGAAAGGTGTGGAAGTTGATGTTCTGTCTTTACTTTTAAATTATGGTTTTGGCATATAAGCTTTAAACAAACATGAAAACAAACAAAAACATTGAGCTTGTAGAGACCAAGAATGGCCGACAGGACTTACCTCCCAAATCTACCCTCAGAACTCTGAGTCGTGAAAGCACAGTCTCGTTTTCTTTTCTTTCTTTCTTTTTTTTTTTTTTTTAATTCTCAAGTTAGTTAACTTACGACACCCAGTGCTCATCCCAACAAGTCCCTTCCTTAATGCCCATCCTCCCCACCCAACAGCCCCCTCCCCGCCATCAGCCCTCAGTTTGTTCTCTGTATTTAAGGGTCTGTTACTGGTTTGCCTCCCAGGCTGTGTGTTATTTTTTCTTCCTTTCCCCAGTGTTCATCTGCTGTGTTTCTTAAATTCCACCGGAGTGAAATCATGATACCTGCCTTTCTCTGACTTGTTTCTCTCAGCATAGCCCCCTCCAGCTGTATCCTTCTGGAAGCTCAGTTGGTGGGTAGGAGGGAGCTGGGCTCGAAGGTGTGTGGCTGGCCAGCTCTGCTTGGTGCCTCTGAGCCCTGGAGTCAGGACCGGGTTCAGGTCAGCATGGGCTCCACCCTGTCTCCACTGCATCCTGATAAAATGGTTTAGTCCTCATGCTAAACTTTTGTAAACATTAGGGGAACAAAAATGGAGAACAGAAAATCCCCTGGGCCTAGCAGGGTCTAAGAAGGGACTGGATGGTTTTTGTGTGTTTGTCTCACCCCCTGACATGTATGTCTCCACGTGTTTGCAGGCAGAGGCAATGAGACAGAGAAGTGAGGAAGTAATGAGAATGCGAAAGAGAAGGACAGTAAGTAGGAAGGTCTGCTCAAAAAATCGAGTGGACACGATCAAAGAGGGAACTGAGGAAAAAAGGACAAGAGAAATGCTTTCCCTTAACAGTAGGAACAGGCAGCTACTTCACGCCCCATGTTTGAACTGTTTGTCTTTCTTACTCTTTAGGTTTTTGAAAGAATTAATCGTATGTGTGTGTTGTGTTTCTAGCTTACATTTTATGAAGGCTGTTTCCTAACTTGTCTTCTTCAAGCTGTAAAAATGGAACAGCCAGGCCATGGATTTTAGGGAAAGGATTATCACACTGCATTAAAAACAAACCTATCCTGGGGCGTCTGGGTGGCTCAAGTTGGTTAAGCGTCCAACTTCAGCTCAGGCCATGATCTCACGGTTCGTGGGTTCAAGCCCCACGTTGGGCTCTGTGCTGGCAGCTCAGAGCCTGGAGGCTGCTTCAGATTCCATGTCTCCCTCTCTCTCTGCCCTTCCCCCACTCACACTCTGTCTCTCTCTGTCTTTTTCAAAAATAAATAAACATTAAAAAAAAAAAAAAAAACTATCCAAGGTTTAGAAATAGTGTGAGACAAAAAATGCATTACTTAGGAGCCGTCTTTTAGAAGTTTTGTGAGGCCGAAACTCCTTGTTACCCACGCAGTAATTCCTTCTGCAGTCTTCCCCCCTTTCAGGGATTCGTGAGCTCACCGTCAAACATAATATGTACCTTTTACTACCTGTAGTTTGGGTATGCCCATCAGCCACATGCAGTGTCCAAATTACAGAATGAGAAGAACGTACTTGAGCCAGGTGGCACTACTGTGGAATAAATAAAGACATCCTCTGGCCATGGGCCTAATTCAGTGAGACAAAAGAATCAGACACCACACGAGCACTTACCTTAGGGTTATCGGGGGGAGAAAGCATTGACCCAGCCATATCCTTACAGAGATAAACCACCTTTAAACTTCACACCATAATATTCCAATACTGATTTCTCCATTTCAGAACAACATTGTATTACAAATAGATTTAACCTGAAAACGTGGCACCTCTGGCTTTTGTAGCCACAGTCATGATTTCTTTCATGTTAGTCCCACAGGGTATGGTAATGGTAAAAGTGTAGACTGGTTTGTTCTAATTCAAACTCTCAGGGTTTTCATTTGTCTGTCTTCCAACTGACGCTATGTTAATCACTAGCAGAAATCACAAATTAATGACCTGGAGTTTCATTCAATTCACAAACATTTTGTTTGGCCACATTTTAATTTAAATACTTTTTGAGCCAATATCTAAAAACCATGAAATTTCACATTCAAATCTAGATTTCCCTTCTCTCTGAAGAAATAGAAATATGACAGCAGGGGTTCTGGTTTCCAAATGAATCTGTCCAATGTGTCAAGTGGTCTATTTCTTTTTTCTTCTTTTCCAGCTAGTATAATCCTCAGGCCTAAATTTTCTACATTTTTATTTTTATTTTTTTAATGTTTATTTATTTGTTTTGTTTTGTTTTGTTTTGAGAGAGAGAGAGAGATAGAGAGCAAGCAGGGGAGGGACAGAGACAGAATCCCAAGCAGGCTCCGTGCTGTCAGCACAGGGCCCGATGTGGGGCTTGAACCCATGAACCATGAGATCATGACCTGAGCTGAAATGAAGAGCTGGATGCTTAACCAACTGAGCCACCCAGGCGCCCCAATATTTTTAAGTTTACATTTCTTTGCTAAGATTTCTCTTGTTTTCCCTCGTGGTGAGCATTTTTTTTTACATCTCTGAGCACAGACATGGTTAAAATAGCTGCTTTGAAATCTGTGTCTACTTGTCCTGACATTGGCCTTTCCTGACTTTCTCCCTCTTTTGAAAAGGGATCACATTTCCTGGTTCATCATTGGTCAAGTTGTTTTGAACCCTCTCCTGGACATTGTGAATGTGATGTTCTGGAGAGACTTTTAATTCTATCATATTCCTCTGAAAAGATTTTTTTGTTTGTTTTTAATCTACCAGAGAACGTGGTTGGATTTAAGTTAAAAAACTCTGGGGGGTAGCTCAAATCTCAATTTAGTATACATTTTTCCTTAGTCCATCTATTATAGTCTCCCTCATGCAGGTGTGGCATGGAGTTCACCTACAGACCTGAACACCCTTTCTAAGTGGGATTTTGTCCTCTCCCTTCCTGGCTTTCTCCTTTCTGATCGCCCCTCCCCTCCTCTTCCATCAGCTTTGATTGTCCCAAAATCTATCCCCGATTCTTCAGGCCAGATAGACTTTCTGTCAGAGTTGTAACTGGCCCTCAAGCTACTAACTACCATAAAGCAGCAAACTCACCCATGTTGTCTCTTCTTTCAAGTGTGTGACATCTCCCAGAGTATGTCTGCTTTGGTTATCTCTTGAGGGGTATCTGGTATCCTTTGCCTTTTGTGTTTTTCCCAGAGTTTACAGGTGTTGTTTGTGGAAAGACTGAGTCAAGTGGGAGATAATCAACCATATAGAAACAGAACGATTAATGCTCAATAAGTTCCTTTCTTCAGTATACATTTAGAAGACAAGGGCACATACTTGTTTTTGCTTCTCAACCATTCTGGCCTTCCCGAATATCAGGCAACAGCAACAATGATACAATCATTTCAAAGTTTTAATAGCAATGGAAGAACGTGCTTCCATTTCCTTGATGGCTGTGGATCTTCGGTGACGAGTTATCAGCTCATTTGCTGCTGGCACCAGTTTTTTCTTTTCTTTTTTTTTTTTTTTATGTTTTTAATGTTTGTTTATTTTTTAGAGAGATAGAGACATAATGCAAGTGGGTTAGGGACAGAGAGAAAAGGAGACACGGAATCTGAAGCAGGCTCCAGGCTCCGAGCTGTCAGCACAGAGCCCAATCCGGAGCTCGAACTCACGAGCTGTGAGATCATGACCTGAGCCAAAGTCGGACGCTCAACCGACTGAGCCACCCAGGCGCCCCTACCGCTGGCACCAGTTTATTACCGGAAGCACTGGAATTCCAAATCTATGTCGAGCTGTTTTCTCTTTAAGAAAGGGAGAATTGGAGGAATTGTTGAAAACCAAGGGGACATGTGTTGTCCATTTGTCTCTGTATTTTAAAAAAGAGGATGATTCTAACACAAGAACATGTTTGAGTTTATCCTCATGTCTGTGTGTTCCTAAATATTAGAGAAATAACAAATATAATATCACTTGAAATTATTATGTTGAAGACTCAGCAATCATAGCAGATAATCAGTTGCCATTACTATATGTCACCAGTGATCCCTTAGGTGAGTCTTGGGGATTAGCATAGTGTGTTAGTTATCTACTACTGTGTTGCAAACCATCACAAACTTAGTGTCTTAAAACAACACACACTGATGTTTGCACAGTTTCTGTGACTTAGGACTCTAGGCTCAGCTAAGCTGGGCTCTCTGTTTAGGCTCTCACAAGGTTGTAGTCTAGGTGTTGAGCATATTGGTTCTCTGGTGGAGGTTCAACTAAGGAAGGACCTCTTTCCAAGTGAACTCAGGCTGCTGTCAGAAATTGTTTCTCCATGGTTGTAAGACACAGGCCCTTGGCATCTTGCTTGCTGTTGGCTAGAAGCTTCTCCCAGCTCTAAGAGACCACACTTAGTTCTTTGGCTGTTTACCCTGTGACTTCTGCAAGGAGAGTGTCTAGACCATGTCTGTTTGCAACATGGAGTCTTATATGTCATAATGTGGCCATAAGAGTGACAGCTCATCACCTAAGCTGTATCCTGATGATTACAAACAGGTCACAGATCCTGTCTACACTCAAGGTGGAGGGTTTACACAAAGGTGCGGATGCCCATCAGGAAGTGGGGATAGAGAGGGCTCCCATAGGAATCTGTCTGCCATACCTACTGTTATGTCATCATTTTTGAATGTCCTATAAACATCTACTTTGGAAAGTCTCTTTTTGTTTGTTTGTTTATTTGGTTTTTTTTTTTACAAATATATACAAAATAGAGGAGATAAAGGTTCTATTTTGGCTATAATACAGGGTAAATTGAAGATGGTCACCTGCCTTGTTAACATCTTTCTTTTTTCAATGTTTTTATTTTATTTTTGAGACAGAGATGGAGTGTGAGTGTGGGCGGGGCAGAGAAAGAGGAAGACACAGATTCTGAAGCAGGCTTCAGGCTCTGAGCTGTCAGCACAGAGCCCAGCATGGGGCTTGAACTTGTGAACCATGAGATTATGACCTCAGCTGAAGTGGGTCGCCTAAATGACTCAGCCACTCAGGCGCCCCTACATCTTTCTTAACCTACCTATATTTTCTTTATGATGTGAATGAACATTTATACTGCATGTGGAATAGAGAAGAAGCAGGCATTTTTACTAGCCAAAATCATAAAATTGTAATTACCAACATTGCAAACTCTTTTAACCCATGAGCAAAATCAGAGTAGTTAACATTGAGCTTTCTTCTCTCTTGTTTCTCTTCATTTTTCTTCTCTTGTGCCATCATTGTCATTGAATTTTATCTCAAATAAATGAGGAATTGGGGCACGTAGGTGGCTCAGTAGGTCGAGCGTCCAACTCTTGATTTCGGCTCAGGTCATAATCTCACGGTTCGTGGGGTCGAGCCCCACATCAGGCTCCGCACTAGCACAGAGTGTGCTTGGGTCTCTGTCTCTCTCTCTCTTCCTCTTCCCCTTTCCCCACTTTCTCTCCCTCTCTCTCAAATAAAAAAAAAAATATATATATATATAATAATACAACACAATACAACAAATAAGGAACAAATTCAGGGATTAATAGCTGCTCAGCTGATTAACCAAATTCAAAGCAAAAGCATTTGTGCTCGTTTCCAAAATGTTCTTGTTCTTCCTCTCCTTGGAGATGTACCAGGAATGCGCTTTCTTTTGGTTGGAAGAATGACGTGTTTTGGTTAATGATGCGCGAGCTAACAGAACCACGTACAGGTCACCATCCTCCTCCTCCATTTCTTCCCTGACAACAACGTTGAAAAGGGATATTATGTAGAGATCACCAATTGTGATGCTTGGGGCTCTTGGGTGATAAAACAAATGGTGGTAATAGAGAAGATGTTTAGATACTTGCAGTTTGGTTGAGAAGTGTCCCAGGGTAACCCTAAAAATACATTAAAAACTCACAGATGACGAGTTTCCAGGTTGTTATCAAATGACTCTGGTAAAACCCATTCATCAGCATGGAAACTTTTTAGACACGAAAGGAGTATTAAATCGGAAGCTTACAGGCAACATCCAATTTTCAGGAGATAAACCTACTATCTGTAACTTTCTGGGAGACTCAGCTGCAATACCGCATTCTCTAATTCATCTTCTATTCAAATGAGTTGATTCTGTCCCTCTCCCTGTTGGCAGACATCCAATGACACCTTTGAAATCCCCCTCATGTTGACTGGGAATGTGGTGTTAAGGAAGAGGCTCAACTATGAAGACAAGACTCGGTACTTTGTCATCATCCAAGCTAATGTGAGTATTCATTCCCCCTCGCTTCCCTCCTGGGAGCTTAGGAATAAAGAACTCTCCCAAAATGTGTCAGTGCTCACAGAGTGCCCGCTGGAATTTATGGCCTCAACGGGGTAGGCTGCCCACAGCAAAATTTATATGTTCTGTTCTTCTAGATGGGGAATGGGATGGAATGGAACAGGAGGAGTGTTTCTACCCACTGTTCCCTTCACTCTGAGTCACATTCCCACCCTTCGGTAATTTGGCTTTAGTTTGCCCTGAAGCATTTCTCAAATTGTGACACAGAATGTGACACAGAATGTGACACAGAGTGTGACCTGCAGGAGAATCACCTCAGTGCATACTAAACACGCAGGTTCCCGGGCTCTGCCTCAGACCCTCTGTGCAAACATCTCACAGGGTGGAAGTGGAATACCTGAATGTTTTACTCCCTGGGGGATCGCCATGTATGCCAAAGAAAGAGAAGACGTGTCCAGTTGGTAATCTTTTCCCCCTTGGCTGTCATTTCTTGAACACCTGCTCACTAGATGTCAGCTACTGGGACTGTAACCAGGATGTATGTACAGCAGGAAGGGAAAAGCTGAAAACCAGTCGCTTATATAACGTGGACTTTTATTGTTATCTTAATAAAGCCCCAGCTGTGTGTGGATCAGGTGCTGGTTTGGCACCTCAGGTATATCACCAAGGACCGGGTTTCTTCTGCCCTCACACTGGGCCCCTTTCCTGACACTTGGCCATTTTCCCAGTGTCCTGTTCGTCAGGTGCTAGTGACTACCACAGCCCTAAACACCACGGCTGCATTTCAGGTCTGACTGCCAGCAGGTGGAAAGGGGGTGAAACCAGGACTCTTCTTGTTTGCTGATCATCCTTTGACTGTGAGGAAACTCCTGCCCAGAGTCCTCTCTCTTCTAACTTCCCTCTCCAGCCTGGGATCACAGAGTCAGCCTAGAGAAAGGAAGCTGAGGAAGTCTTATGTAGCAAAAGGGGTGAGGAAGCCAGCTCTAGATTGCACCAAGTTCTGTGCATCTCCTGATGCTGGACACACTGATAACCTGGGGAAGGGGGTGGAGAGGAGTCAGAGGGGGACTGGGAGGGGGAGGAGGAGGAGGAGAAGAGGGAGGAGGAGGAGGGGAAAAGGAGGAGGAGAAAGGGGGGAGGAGATAGAGGAAAAGGAAGAGGAGAAAGGAGGAGGAGGAGAGGAATTTGTTAATAAGAAGAATAGAGCTAGTATTTCAGCAAAAATCTGACAGGGCTGGCTACAGATAGCTTCCAATATTGAAAAAGTCCATAGCAAGTGACAAGATCATGTTCCGAATAGGTTATTAGACTCTGAAGCCAGCCTGTGTCTTAAAGGATTCCTAAGCAATGTCATTCTACTTCTATACCAGAGCATGAAGACCACTCAGAGTGGAAAAAAGAAAGCATCCTCCATCAGCTGTTACGAACAAGTTTATATGCGATAAGGTGTCACTAAATGGCCACTTTTTAGCCAGAGATATTTTGCCAGAAAGGAGGGAAGTTTGTGTATAATTATAATTAAATATATAATATATATTTACATTAACGTTATTTTATATATTTAATATATATAAATATATTTGCTTATATAAAAGTATATTTATTTACATATATATATGAATTTAATTTGCCTATTTTATATAGTCGGTAGATAGTAGATATATGTAGATAGAGATCTAAGTTTTGAAGCCAGATTTCTAAATTTTCGTTCCAAATTCTCAAGTCAGTATCTTGGTGTCCACGGGCAGAGATTGGAGTGCAAACAGCAGATATAGGAGAAACTAATATCTACTGGGGGGTTCCTCTCAGAGCTCCTCAAAACCCTGAAATCTTTTTTTTAATAGTTTTTCTACACAGTGAAAATGAGAAGAAAAAAACATAGCTTCTCTTGCTTGACTGTGAATCTCTAATAAAATTTAAGGAAAAATAAGATTGCTGTGGAATATATCAGTTTTTCTTGTGCTATTAAAATGAGCTATTTTTTAAAAAGAAGTTCAAGTAAAATGAGCTTTTTTTTAAAGAAGTTCAAGCAAAAACATTTGAATTTATGTTTAATTTAAAATATTTTTGAAGGCTTCTGGAACAATTGGTATGCAATTTGCTAGACTGCCCACAACTGAGAGAGAGAGAGAGTGGTAAGTGGTTAGCATTTCAGGGATAAAATTATGAAATACTAGGATATGCGTGAATTAGCAAGAGGAAGGATTGGAACTGGTAATAAGTGAAAGAAAAGGTTAATTTATCTGTAACAATTTTTATTATAAATTATAATCCTATACTATAAAATGGGAATATTAAATATAGGAGATTATAAGCTTCTTGGTGTTTTTAAAAGCTGTCAGAGATGGGGCGCCTGGGTGGCGCAGTCGGTTAAGCGTCCGACTTCAGCTCAGGTCACGATCTCGCGGTCCGTGAGTTCGAGCCCCGCGTCAGGCTCTGAGCTGATGGCTCAGAGCCTGGAGCCTGTTTCCGATTCTGTGTCTCCCTCTCTCTCTGCCCCTCCCCCGTTCATGCTCTGTCTCTCTCTGTCCCAAAAATAAATAAACGTTGAAAAAAAAATTAAAAAAATAAATAAATAAATAAAAAAAAGCTGTCAGAGCTACATCCTTTTAATAGTTTTATTTATTTATTTATTTTAAATGTTTATTTATTTTGAGAGAGCAAGTGGGAGAGGGGTAATGAGAGAGGGAGAGAGAATCTCAAGTGGTCTCCGCATTGTCAGCACAGAGCCTGACTTGGGGCTCAACCTCAGGAACCATGAGATCGTAACCTGAGCTGAAGTCAAGAGTCAGTTGCTTAACCGACTGAGCCACCCAGGCACCACCCCAAAATACATAATTTAAAAATGGAATCACTATGGGAAAAATTGTATATGCATATGTGTGTATAGGAATATACTTTTAATCTTGGTAAATACTGCCATATCGTTTTCCAAAATATTACAGCACATCACTTTCCTACAAGATAAAGAATGGCACATTGCCTCTACTTTTTAGATAAAATAATTTACTTAAAAAAGTGTATTGTAGGAGCTGAAAAGCTGACTCCTACTTGTTTGAGGACCGATGGTGAGCTCCCTTCCCTACACTGAGTTCAGTGACCTCACCTTTGTGGCCGTGGTGGCCACCGTGAGTATGGACAATGACCAGTGCTACGAATCAGGACTTCTCGTCCCAGAGAGATGGTTGTTCGATGTTTACTGATTTGTGAATACCCACGTCTTTGTCAGGGAGCAAGAATCCCTGTCCCTCTCAAGGTCCTTCTGGCCAGACCAAGTATCAAATTGACATGAGACAGGTTAACAGGAGGAAATCAACATTAATCGGCATATGTATGGGAATCCACATAGACATTCCAAACACAGGCACAATCAGAAATATATGTCCTTCTGAACTAAGGAGAAGGGGACAGGGGTCTAGGATTTTACAAGAAAACAGTGCAGTTCATAGGGTGATAAGAAAAGTAGGGGCGCCTGGGTGGCGCAGTCGGTTAAGCGTCCGACTTCAGCCAGGTCACGATCTTGCGGTCCATGAGTTCGAGCCCCGCGTCAGGCTCTGGGCTGATGGCTCGGAGCCTGGAGCCTGTTTCCGATTCTGTGTCTCCGTCTCTCTCTGCCCCTCCTCTGTTCATGCTCTGTCTCTCTCTGTTCCAAAAATAAATAAACGTTGAAAAAAAAAAAAAAAAGAAAAGCAGATGTTTGCTAATTGGCTGTTCTACATACAGAGGACTCACTCAGGTAAAATGTATCTCCAATAATTCATATTCTGTGAAATACCCCAAATGAGATTTTTCTGTGTGGCTAAGAGAGGGACAAAAGTATCTCCTGAGACACAGGGTTTCAGGGGCTTTGTGTTCACAATAACTCACATGTCAAAGTGACACATTCTGGGAGGGGCCACTCTGGAACCCTTTCATCTATATAATTTACACTTTTATATTTATATAGGATCATGAAGTCCACAGACTGTTACATGTTTCTAGTTACATTTTTATATCCTTTGGTGTTTTTTTATTATCATTTTGTCAATGCTACGTAAACTGTCATACAACGTAGATCACGTACATTCAAAACCTACATTTTTCTCTTGGAGTCCTAAAGAGAGTTGAAATATGAACAGTTTTGATTTTAAAGTAGGTGGTATGTAAGTGGATGGAAGAGTGATGATATATTACTGAAATTACTCAACTTTGACCTGGCTTTGCTTATGGTACAAAGATTTGATCGATGTACAAAGGAAACTATTCTAATTTCATGTAATTAGGAAGTTTCTTTTTATCCCTGTGGACATATTAGAATTCTTTTTTTTTTAATTTTTTAAATTTATTTTTTAGAGAGAGAGACAGAGCGTGAGTGGTGTAGGGGCAGAGAGAGGGAGACACAGAATCTGAAACGGGCTCCAGGCTCTGAGCTGTCAGCACAGAGCCCAATGTGGGGCTCGAACCCACAAACTGCGAGATCATGACCTGAGCCGAAGTCAGATGCTCAACTGACTGAGCCACCCAAGCGCCCCACATGTTGGGATTCTTAAATAAGCTGGAAGAGTTTTGGTTAACAAAATTAAGAAAACTTGCCACTTGTTTACTTGAGGACTATTTGCAGCATTATTAATCATGGTTTAAGTATGAATGGGCAATGAGAGAATGGTTAATTCTAGAAAACAGAAGGAAAAGAAATCTAGAAAAGAAAGTTTAGAGATTGTACACAGATCCCTAGGTTTTCTTTCTGTCGAAGTTTCCAATATAGTCTGTACCACAAACTCCAATTTTGTTATGTTACCCTAAATCACAAACAGATCAAACTTATCTCCTTATACATGGGTATTGTTCCAAAGCAAGCTCTCCTTTGTATTACTGTTATCCTGAAGGAAATACTGAGGACTCTTCCATACTCAAGAGCCCTTAATTAGTTGTCAGAAAAAAAAAGTTTACATTTAATTTAGAATCATAGCCAGGGTAGGGATGCCAGGGTGGCTCAGTTGGTTAAGCATTCGACTCTGATTTTGGCTCAGGTCATGATCCCAGGGTTGTGGGATGGAGCCCCACATTGGGCTCTGTGCTGAATGTGCAACCTGTTTGGGATTCTGTCTCTCTCCTTCTGCACTTCCCACTTTCTCTCTCTCTCTCTAAAATAAATAAAATTAAATAAAAATTAAATTAAAATAAAATCATAGAGTAATTCTAAATCATCTTACCAATAACAGGAAGAATTTAATATTTTCTGAAATATCAAAAATGTAGAGAAGGAACACTTAGTTGTCTTTCGTAACAAGATATTATAATTCGTAAAAATGCCACTTCTTTCCTACTCTGTCTTTTCTCCCAATGTATGAATATTCAAATCAGTATGTAAGCATTGTAATTATGTGGGCTTGTATGTAAAAAAACCACTTCATATACTTCTGGATGTCAATTTCTGCAAACAACTTTTCAGCAGTAGCTCCCACTCTGACCTTCCCTCACCTGTCCTTCCTACTGCTTGTGGAGTAAGTGCTGGATTGAGCTCCGCCCATTCTTGGGCGCACTCTGGGGAATAGGCGTGAAAGAGGGAGATGGTGGTGGCACCTGATGGCTGACACATATTTATCCAGTGCCCAGTGGTCAGGGTGTGTAAGCATGTGGAGATGCAAAGTGTCACACTCTTCTCTCTACCAGCGTGCATAAAAATTAAGGAAAATCATTAAATGTCTCAATCCAAAAAAAAAAAAAAAAAACTTTCCCAGGAAAAAAAAAATCACTTCTAAAATGGTTTAGACCCACACAATCTTGTTGCTTCTTTATTTTTTTTTTTCCATTTTGAATAAAACAATATAATGGAATCAAGTTACTCTCGGATAAGTTTCGTGTTTCCAGTCAGGGATCGTCCATCTATCATTGGTGAGCAGAGCAGGGCAAACACCCCCATGGTCCTAGGTGAAGAGTCAGGGTCAGAAGATTCAGGGCAAACCTAATTATGTGGCATTTTTTTCTTTCCCTACTGCAAATAGCTGATAAAGTAATGAAAGAGTCTGTAATATATGTATCTATGAGTGAGCCTGGGAGGTGTTTACTGCTAGCCTGTGTGTGTGTGTGTGTGTGTGTGTGTGTGTGTGTGTGTGTGTGTGTGTTTTAGCTACAAAGCACTTGAATACTGAGTATGTAAATGTTGGAAGTCTATGCCAAGTCTTCTATGGCAGCGGCTCAAAAACAAACCAAAACATCAGCATGTCTGTTCCATACTCATTTTTTTTTTTAGTTTTTTGAAAAAAAAAATTAATGTTTATTTTTGAGAGAGAGAGAGAGAGAGAGCTCTCACACAAACAGGGGAGGGACAGAGAGAGTGGAAGACACAGAATCTGGAGCAGGCTGCAGGCTCTGAGCTGTCAGCACAGAGCCCGACGCGGGGCTTGAACTCATGAGCTGTGAGATCATGCATGACCTGAGGTGCAGTCAGATGCTTAACAGACTGAGCCACCCAGGTGCCCCTAAAAGCTGGTTTTTTTTTTATGTTTATTTATTTTGAGGGAGAGAGAGAGAGAGAGAATGAATGAATGAACGAACATGAACAGGGGAGGGGCAGAGAGAGAACAGAGAGGGAATCCCAAGTAGGCTCGGTGCTATCAGCACAGAACCCGATGCGGGGCTCTGTCTCATGAGCTGTGAGATCATGATGTGAGCCGAACTCATGAGTTGGACACTTGACCAACTGAGCCCCCCAGGTGCCCCAGAGAAGGCTGTTTCTAATGAGGACTACCCCACTGGAGAAACCAACTGAGCCACCCAGGCGCCCCTGTTCCATCCTCATTTTAGAACTGAGATTCACCTAATTTCTTAGTATTTGCTGGAGTCCACATCATTCCTGGTTCTGCCCCCCGACAATATTTAACTGGATACGCTTGTAAATAGAGAGCAGGTACTGAGTGAATCACAAATTAGCATTCATCTCCGCTGATCAAAGAACAGTGGACAATGAAACTACTTTCTAGAAAGAAAGCCTTTTGATTAGGATAAAGGGGTGGGGCCTTACTTCTCATCAGACGCAGGTGTTTTATTTCCTTAACACCTTCAGTTTAAATATTTGCAATTTTATAAAACTATGCTTTGTAAAAAGTGTGGATTGTGATGATGAATCCGTTATCTCTGAGCTATTTATAAAAGTTAGTATCTCTGAAGTTATAAGCACATATCTCTCTTTTGAAGAAATAAATTAGTTCTTCCTAGCAATATGTTGATGAAAATTTCTACTTATTTAGTAAACACTTCATTCAAAGACAGTGGGTGTCTTGGCTACAGCAGCCATCGTGTTACAATGTGGTTCTCAAGGTTTGTAGCTTGTGTTGCTGTCATATGGGACCAGTGGATTGAGAATTTGAATGCACATGCTGAGGATTCAGGGACCAAGTCAGTGCTGCTTTCCTGTTCAGCCCAGACAGAATATTCCAGCTAGGTCAGATTCCACACACTGCTGAATATTCCTTATGACCTTCTTGATTATGTGTTGAATATACATAGGCTTTTAAATTACTGGATTTTGGCTTTTACACTGGATTATTCTTCATATCACCTGCACTTCCTTGTAAGCTGAACTCACAGTTGTTAAGTAGTGACCTATTTGTATAGTAGCTAATTAAATGTTTCATGGATGTTAATGTTTAATGTTAGCAAGTGTGTAAGTGATATGTGAAATAATAATGCACATTGAGAAAATACAAATTAAACAGTCATACTTGAATAACTTTTAAAATAGATATATTCTTGAGGTACCTGTGTGGCCCCTTTGGTTGGGCGTCCGACTTCAGCTCAGGTCATGATCTCACCGCTTGTGAGTTCAAGCCCTGCATCGGGCTCTGTGCTGACAGCGCAGAGCCTGGAGCCTGCTTCCAATTCCGTATCTCCCTCTCTCTCTCTCTCTTTCCTTCTCCCACTCATTGCTCTGTCTCTTTCTCTCAAAACAATAAGTAAACATTAAAAAAAAATTTTTTTTAAGATATATTCTTGCTTGACAGTTACAGTCATAGTTTTTAAACTAATGAAGTATCTTTTTTTTTTTTTCAACATTTATTTTTGGGACAGAGAGAGACAGAGCATGAACGGGGGAGGGGCAGAGAGAGAGGGAGACACAGAATCAGAAACAGGCTCCAGGCTCTGAGCCATCAGCCCAGAGCCTGACGCGGGGCTCGAACTCACGGACCGCGAGATCGTGACCTGGCTGAAGTCGGACGCTCAACCGACTGCGCCACCCAGGCGCCCCTGAAGTATCTTATTAAAAACTATTTAAAAATGTAAAATACCTTACTTTTGTAAAGGAAATAAGAGAAATGAGGAATGAAAATGGGAGTAAAGAAGGAAGGAATTTGGCAGTGGGGGGGGCGGTTACTATCTTTTGGATTCTCACATAGGAATGAATGGAAATACAGACTTCAGGAAATCACATAAAATATTTATGCAAATAATTATGTTTTATTTATGCCACTCCCAATTTAGAATGTTATTTCTTTTACCTAGAATAATCTTCAGCAGTAGCATTTTACTAGAAAGAGCGAAAGGTTCTTTTCATTTTGGTTTTTATCTCAATTTCCAGGGGCTGTGTTTTAGATGAATTTTTAAGGTCAAATTTGGTTCTAAACTGGGAGAAGAACATCACAGATTAAAGCCTTCCATGGGCTCACAAGTGCACAGTGACCTGGAGACTTACTTTCATATTCATACCCCTCACATTATATAATATATATTAATGACAAATCCTGCAGAATATCCACATGCGTAGAGGGACTGTGGGTATCTGTCAGTGCTACCTCTGTGTGTAGACATGGAGAGGAGCAGAATTTGTCACCCCAGAATATGCCTCACTGGCATAAGGATTATGGTTTCAAAATAGCAGACAACAGGGAAGCTCTGAAAACTAAGTAGGCAGTTTATGCCTACACAGGACTCTCCACCTGCAAGGGTGTCCCCCCCCCCCCCACAAAAAGGAGAATGACTAAATCCGGAGAAGCTTCTGTCAGAGGGAAAGCCTTGTTTTACTGTGCCTTGCCTGAAACCCAGTTCTCCCCACTCTCCATCCCCAACATCTTCTTTTGTCTTTTGCTGAAGCCCGGGTTTAAGGTGACAGTTTGGGCCATTTTGGGGAGTTGCCCAGTTTTCCTGGGTGTATGTGTGTGTACATATCATTAAAGCATTTTGTTTGTTTGTTTGTTTTCCTGCTAATCTGTTTTCTCTTGTGTGGGGTCTCAGCCAAGAAGCTACAAGGGCGGAGGGAAATTTTTTTCTTCCCTGACGGTAGCTTCTTTACTATTTTTCCTCCCAGTAAAAAGTTCATATTTTATAAATCAACACTTTGTAAACAGTATCTTTTCCCAATATTATAACCAAACCAACGTGAGCTGCTCCTTGGTGCATCAGAAACTGTACCTGATGAGTTGCCACACAAAGAAAACTTTATTTGCAGCAAACAAAGAGATCATGGGGAATGACTTCCAAATCCCTGGCTCTCTGTGCAGGGAATGGGTTCCTTTGTTTAGGGTTAGGAGGGATATTTAGATAGGGGAGCCTCGTCATCATCTGTAGACGCAGACATAGGGTCGTGCGTATGTCCTAGGGAAACCTGCCTGCACACACGCTGTGTGTTATGTAATGAGACTTGTGCTCCTCCTTGGGTGGAGATTTTAGTATTGCAGTGAGTAGAGGTAGTTGTCAGTCTTTCTAGAGGTCACACTGTGGTCCATTGGCTCAGGTGTGAGTAAGGGGTTGAGCTCAAACTGGTCAACATGGTCTGGGCTGGTTGGAGGTCTTGTCAGGACAGTCGCTCGCTTGCTCACTTGAGGGAAGGTTTTGCTTTCCATTTGCCTGAGTTAAGAGATAAGCTGGAGAGAGGAGCTCAAGGGAAAATGTGAGATAAAGGTCGGTGAATGCAAGCAGATGGGCAGTCAAGGTCAGATCTTGGGGTCTAGCTGGTAAAATATGACATAAAAACCTAAATTATGTATTTTGGTAATCCTACATACACCCACTCTTACGCACTTGTACTCCATTTTAAGGAGTCTTAATGACCCAAAGAGGTAGAGAATAGTTAGATTTGTTGCTGACAGATTGAAAGAAAGAGTTTGATAAACACTCAACTGTGTATACCATTGACTTGGTGATGACATATAAGGGGTAAGGTTGTGTGGCATTTAAGTGCAGAAATACTGCTTATGGGATATTCAGATATTTTTCCACATCCATATCACATCAAATGTTATCTAATATTTTTTATCAACTTTGATTGATTTGGCATTTTGAAAAACTTTATCCTAAGCAACCATAATTTTTGAAATGTCAGATTTGATGAGCCAGTTGTGTTTTTTAAAATTTGCAAGAAATATATGAATTTATGCCAAATTAGTATTTTCAACAAAATAGTGATTGCCAGAGGGGAGGTGGGTGTGGAAGGGCAAAACGGGTGAAGGGGAAAGGGAGATACAGGCTTCTAGGTATGGAATGAATAATTCATGGGGATGAAAGGCACAGCACAGAGAATACAGTGATATTGTAATAACTTTGTGTGCTGACCAGTCATAGCTCCAGGTGTGGGGGGCGTGGCATAAAATTGTACGTTGCATCACTATGTTGTACACCTGAAACTAATGTGACATTGTGTGGCAACTGTACTTTAATAATAATTTTTTCCGTATGTACTCAAAACTCATACATTTACAGTATAGTATTTAATTTTTTTTATTATTTATTTTTGAGAGAGACAGAAAGACAAAGAATGAGTGAGGGAGGGACAGAGAGAGACGGAGACACAGAATCCGAAGCAAGCTCCAGATGCCGGGCTCAAACCCACGAACCACGAGATCATGACCTGAGCTGAAGTCAGAAGCTTAACTGACTGAGCCGCCCAGGTGCCCTAAAGTGTTATGTTTTAAAGCTAATTTGTGGAGCACCAAAATTATCTCATATGCCATTTGCTGCTCCTACTGTACTTTCAACTATACTGAATATAATAAACAAAGAAAATTTACAATTAAAGAAGGACTTCTTAAAAATCTCTATCCCCTATACATTCAACCAATCATAATTATTAGTATAATCTTGTAGTGATTAATCTTGATTGTATTCACCCCTTTTTTGAGAAGGAAAACCTGTCCTCTGCTTTCTTAGATTTACTAACTGGTGACTTGCAGATTACAGGTCCAATGTGTCTTCCTTGTGTCCTCCTGATGAACATTCTTTAGATAAATATAATTAATATGAATTTCTAGTGAAATCACTTCCACTCCTTACCATGGGCTTCACATAGTGATTTCTTCCCAAAGAAATGAAAAAGGAAACAAGAAAGAATAACTTTACAATGGGGAACCATGATGAACAGAAGCTCAACCAGGTGATCAAGGTTAGCCTAAATCATGAGTCGTGTTAATAATAATATACTCTTGATATAATGTGATGAAATGATGCTGGATCTCTTTGGTCTCCCTCCCCAAAATGTACCACCCCAGCCTGATCTTGAAAAAAACATCAAGTCCCCATTGAGGAATATGCTCCAAAGTGCCTGTGACTCGTTCTCAACATTGTCAAGGAGATGAGAGACAAGGGAAATTGGAGAAATTTTCATAACCAAAAGGAGCCTGAGGGGACATGATGGCAAATTATAAGTGGAGTCCTGGATGGGATCCAGAAAACGGACATTAGATAGAAACTAGGGAGATCTCAGAAATATGGATTATAGCTAATAACAATGTATTGTCACAGCAAGAAAAGCAACAATGACAACAACACTGGGCCAGTTTAAGTGAGTAGACAAGATCTTAGTCAAGGCTGTTTCATAATGAAGAGACCAGAATGCGTTCTGAACTCAAGTCGGATGAAAGAAAGGATAGAGCATTGTTGAGATCTGAGATAGGAATTCTCTTCACAAGAATTTCTCTTTGTTCTTCTTTTTGTTTTCTGTACATGTAGGAGATGGTGGATGCTAACTAAACCTATTGTAAAATCATTTCACATATATGCAAGTCAAATGTTGTGCATCTTAAACTCATGCAGTGCTATATGTCAGTGGTATCTTGGTAAAATAGGGGAAAACAAAACAAAACAAAACAAAAATCCCTGTTCTCATTGTTCCATAACGTAGTGGAAAAAAGAGAACATTGAATAGATAGTTCCCATTATTGCTACAAGGGCACTCTTCGTAGAAGCTGTGGTTTTAGAATCTCAAAGAATAAAGAAACAAAATAAGACAGTTATAACCTGGAAGCTTGGAAAACTAGGTTATTTCAATGACAACATCATCCTACCAGAAGACAAGCAATGCTGGTCACAAAATAATTTATAATAGAAAAGCTTATGTGAATCATTAAACAGCATTTCTCCATTAAGAGTATAGCACATCTGGTGGGTTTTTTTCTCTTTTTTCTCCCTTCATTTTACTTTTTTTTTTTTTTTTTTCCTCTTTTTTTTTTTTTTTTTTTTTTGTTCAGGATGTGGGTTTTTTGTTTTCATTTTTGTTGTTGTTTGTTTTTGGAAGTAACCAAAATTCATCTAAAATGTATCTAGATTGCTTGAAATATCATCAAAAGAGAGAGAGAGTGAGCGAGTGGGTGCATGTGCGTGCACCAGGCTGGGCTTGTGGTGGAGGAATCAATAGCCAAGAGTTTTTGCTAATTGGTCTTCCCAAAGGAGAAGTGAAATGGCTTCATTTCTTAAGGATGGGAGATATTTTCACAATGTGGCGCAAGCCTCGTGTGGAGGGTAGGCTCCTGTCCTCCCACGGAGACAGGGATGTGGGGGCTCTGTCTTCTTCAGTGATTACTTTCCAAAGGGACAGCTCCCAGGTCCTTGAATAAGGGTGCTGGATTGTAAAACTGGAAGAGGTTTGAGCTGGGAGAAGATTGCCCTCTCAAAGGGCTAAGAAAGTATTGCAGTTGCAAGTTTTCTAAAGTAAATGCTCTAAGAGAGGTCGGGTGCCTACGATCAGGAAGAATTCTGTCTCCAGTCTAGTCAAGCTGATGGGAACGTGAAGTCCATCTCGTTTTTTTTGTTTTTCTTCTCTGTTTTCCTCTCTCCCAGGACCGGGCACAAAATCTAAATGAGCGGCGAACCACCACCACCACCCTCACGGTGGATATTCTGGATGGAGATGACTTGGGTCCGATGTTTCTTCCTTGTGTCCTTGTGCCGAACACTCGTGACTGTCGCCCGCTCACCTACCAAGCTGCCATACCTGAGCTCAGAACTCCGGTAAATATATTCCCATTCTTTCCCCTTTACTTGCACCTCTTTGACCTCAATGAGACCCCATTCAAATATTTTGCAAACATGTCAGTGGAGAATAGCAAACTAAACGGTGCGGGTGTTGAAAGTATTTATGTCTAAAACCATTTTCAGAGAGTATGGCAGAGTTTGGTCACCACACATTATGGCATCATTTACAAAGTCGTAAGTGTGTCGCACAGCAACCACCCATTTGACACTGATTGTTTTATTCTTTCCACCTATAGATCATAATAGAGTTCAGTTGCCAACATGTTCTAGGAAACTCTAAGAAATAATTTCAGTATTTCCTTAAATTTATAAGTCCTAAGTCAGAACACATACAGGTCAATAGAGTACTTTTCAGCCTCTTAAGAGTTGTAAAATCTTATTGGAGATTGTGCTTGGCTGTTTGGAGGTGGAAGCTAATGAATTCTGAATGCACATTTCTATTCTTAAAGATGTGTTTTGAAGAAGCAGAAAGGTAAGGCATGAATACTTATCTTCTACACTTGATTCTACATCTGTTTTTTTTTAATATTCAAATAGAGCTATAAGTTGCTGTCAGCTTGGTATTCACACCTTGGGCCTGGGTAATAAATATTTATACCTAAGAATAAAAGTTATAAGGCAAATATATATCCTACTTACACTAAAATATCAATTTTTCCCTTAAAAATAAAAATAATAATAATAATAATAATAATAATAATAATTCTCCTTAAAAGGAGCCAAATTCCTAGGCGATTAGTATCCTTTCTTGACTAATGTCTTTGCTGTTCTTCTGTTAAACATTCAGCTTTTCCTGGGTTCGAATGTGTCTCAGGATGTCAGACTTTGTTGGGAGGTATTTGAGGTGTTTTTTTTTTTTTTCCTCTCAAACGCATAAGAACTGTGGTTTGGGGAATCCTCTGTGTTTTTGAGATTTTGAAAGAATAAAAAAAGAAATTCCTTCTCCTGAGTGTAAATCATGTTGCATTCTGTGCGCTTCTAAGGATCATTATCCAATGTTGCAACTCTGAGCTTTACTTTGAGATCTAGTAGATCTTAAATGGTTGAGATTTACTCCTGTGTCTTCCAGCATAAGTAACTAGTGGTCTAGTTGGCTTGTGTGAAGCAAAGAAGCTGGGGGGGGGGGGGGGAAATGTTGTGATGTGCATTTCATGAAGAAAATAATGTAAATTTTCAGCTAAATGGAGTAATTTCAAAGACAAAAAGGCTAATGTAGAACTTGTCGGGACAAATAGTTGTAGATGACCTAAGGTTATATGTCATGATGTGATTTTGTTGAATATACCAGCAAGAAGACTACTAATGAGAGTGAACATTATTTTTTGAAAGCTTAATTGAAATTATGAGGAAAATATTTTCAGTATTAATTTATCTTTGAGTTGATTTATATAGCTGTCATACCAATGAGGTCACAAGAGAAGGGGCATAGAGACACAGTGACTAAAATTGGTGGCTCAGCATGATGACTGTTTAACAGTATTTGATGTATTGTTGGTGTTTGGGAAGCAGAGGGCATTGGTTTTATAAAGCACCTCTGAGCACCCTTCCTGTCTCTTCCAGATAGCAGACTAAGCATATCTGTCATTCCTATGCAGTTTCACGGTAGGGACAAGGCCATGCTCCAGATTTGGGGAATAAAAATAAATTCTAATAGTGACTAGTGGTTGTAGAGATTGTTCAGGTTGTCGTGAACTGTGCTAAACTCTACGGGAATATTAACTGAAATCCTGGTGGGTACCTACCACTATTATGGTCACTTGGTAGATGAGATGTCTGAGATAAAGGGTTTACATAACTTTCATGGTCTTACAACTAATAAGTAAAAACTGTCTTCCTGGTTTTTTTTTTTTTCAAAAAAATTTAATGTTTATTTGCTTTTTGAGAGAGAGAGAGGGAGAGAGAGAGAGAGAGAGGTGTGAGCCTGGTAGGGGCAGAGAGAGAGGGAGACACAGAATCTGAAGCAGGTTCCAGGCTCTGAGCTGTCAGCACAGAGCGTGATGCAGGGCTTGAAATCATGGACTGAGAGATCATGACTTGAGCTGAAGTGGGACGCTTAACCGTCTGAGCCACCCAGGAACCCGAAAAGCTGTTTTCTTTTTCAACGTTTTTTGTTTGTTTGTTTGTTTTGTTTTTTGGTTTTTTTAAATTTTTTTTATTTTTATTTTTTTTTATTTTTGGGACAGAGAGAGACAGAGCATGAACGGGGGAGGGGCAGAGAGAGAGGGAGACACAGAATCGGAAACAGGCTCCAGGCTCCGAGCCATCAGCCCAGAACCCGACGCGGGGCTCGAACTCGCGGACCGCGAGATCGTGACCTGGCTGAAGTCGGACGCTTAACCGACTGCGCCACCCAGGCGCCCCAAAGCTGTTTTCTTTTAAAGTCATGTATCTTGAATTAAATACTATGCTATAAAATCCAGAATGATCAAGCTTTATGCTTCATCATCCTTTTTAACAGATTGACCCATTGTTTAACATTCTGTGAAATGGAGAATTTTAATTTTACAAATTTCAGTAGTTAGGGCAAATATTTGTTTAATCAGGGGCATATTTTTATTGCCACATAGGAAAATTAAACATATTTACTTGCGAAATTAGGCGCTTGATCTGATTATTAATCACTGCATGAAACTACCACCAAGATTCACATGTCTTCACATTACAATTTTTAAATTTGCTCATGAAAGCTGCAGTTTTGCCAGACTTGAGGGACCATCCCATCTGTGCTCCATCAACTGGGACACCTTGCCTGAGGCCTGGGTACCACTTTCAGAATGCTTAACTTAGCAAGTCGACTCTGACTGTTGGCCGGAGCTCAGCTGGGGATGTGAGCTGGAGGCTTCATTCCGTCTCCACACGGGGCCCTCGTGGGCTGTTTGGGCTCCCTCACAGCAAGGCACTGGGTTCTAAGAAGGGGCTTCCCAGGGGAATTGGGCAGAACTTTCATGAACTGGACTCCTAATTTGCACTGCCCCCTCTGTGTCATTAAACCTGGGCCACTTTCAGGGACTAACGGTATGTACCAGCTCCTGAAGGGAGGAGGGTGGAAGAAACATTGTAAGAACATCTGGGGAAGGAAATCTTGTCGTGATGACGGCTGGAAAGTAAGATCTGCCATGGAGCCGCCATCCGGGTTTCTTGTGCTGTTCCACCTGCTGCTTGGGGTCCCCTCTGCTTCACTGGGGTTGAGAACTGGAGCTCGGTTTTGAGTTGCACATTCACATTGCTGTCTTTATGTCTGTCTTTTTATTTTTTTTTTTTACTCCTTTTTAAAAACTTTCCTTTACATATTTGGCTAAATTTTCTGGAAATTTCAATAAATAAAATCTTGCTATTTAGAGCAAGAGAACTAACCATTTATATCAACTAAACAAGACATGATGACTGTAATTACATACTTGCTGATCCTTTTCTCAACAAATGCTTCAAATTTTGAAAGCTTTGACACCTGTTCACCTTCTGCGTTGATGTGAAATTTTCCACCAATTACCTCACTGGTATTCTTGACTTGAAAAGCCATTCTTAGCTCTGCCACAGTGCATGCAGAATTTATCAGCTCAGAAAAACTTTACAACATGGTCTGGCACAGTGTTTAACTCATGAACCAGGATATAATAAAAGTCTACTGTTTAGCGAAATGCAAATAATCATGTGTTTAAATATAAACTTATTTAATAAATATTTCATATGTTTTTCTTTAACAGAAAACTGTCTTCAGCAAAAGTTAGTGTCTTCACTAACACCAAACTTAATATTATATTGAATATGTAAATATATATACCTGATGTCTCTGGGTACTAATGCAATTTGCAGCCCTGTGCTAATAGTCATGCATTTATTAACTTGATGAATATCTAGTGGTCCCTAATATATACTCAACTCTGTGCTAATTGAGGAGATGACAACAGGGAGGAGATGAAAACTTTCCAGTATTGTGTAAATTTGTTCTCACTTTTTTTTAAAGTCTATGTATTTATTGAGAGAGAGAGAGAGAGAGACAGAGTGAGTGTGTGTGTGTGTGTGTGTGTGTGTGTGTGTGTGTGTGTGTAAGTGGGGAAGGGGCAGAAAGAGAGAGAGGAGAGAGAAAATCCCAAGCAGGTTCAGCACTGTCAGCGCAGAGCACAATGTGGGGCTTGAACTCACAAATCATGAGATCATAACCTGAGCCAAAACCAAAGTCTGTCACTTAAACAACTGAGCTACCCAGGCGCCCTTATTCTCACTTTATGACTCTATTGAGTTGTTATTCTGCCTATCTAGTTGAAGTTTCTTAGTGTTACAGAACAATTCTGTAGAATTTGGAGAGTATAGAATCCCCAGCTCTATTTTCCTTACTTTCTGTAGAAGTGCAAAGATACAGTGGATCCGTACACAGTTTTGTTTTGGTTTTTATTTCCTTTCTGAATTGAAGGGTTAACATACTGTTTGGTTGATTGGTTGGTATTTTGCTGGGTAACTTGTCCCCAGAGAGAAGCACTGTAGTATTAATTATGATAATATTGACATATTATCTATGTGAATACTAGATGTAATCAATTTATTACACTTTTTTTAATTTACAGTTTATTTACTATGCCGTGTAGTGTCCTGTGTTTCAGCTATAGTGACTGGCCAGGCGTGATCATCTGGTAGCTAGGAGCCATGCTTGAGTGAGTTTTTCCTGTCCCTGTTGGGTTGGGTGGCAGGAATATGTGGCCTCGAGCACCTGCACCACTGTGATCTGTCTTAGCGAACGCTGGTGTTCACCTAACTGTCCAGAGCAGCTCCTGTCCTGATTTCATAGCGCTCTCCCGTTCCAGGGAAGCTTTCCCAGTATTACAGGAGTGGTGGCCATCTTCAGGAAATTATACAACACTTATAATTTCCTCCAGACTCGTGCTTGTTACAATCCAGGAACTTCCCCTTTTCACCTTTTATGAAACTACTGGTTGTTCTGCCCTGGGTTTCTCCTCCTATGTCTTTGATGGCCCTGGGTTTCTCCTCCTATGTCTTTGATGGTCCTGGGTTTCTTCTCCTATGTCTTTGATGGTCCTGGGTTTCTCCTCCTATGTCTTTGATGGTCCTGGGTTTCTTCTCCTATGTCTTTGATGGTCCTGGGTTTCTCCTCCTATGTCTTTGATGGCCCTGGGTTTCTTCTCCTATGTCTTTGATGGCTCTGGGTTTCTTCTCCTATGTCTTTGATGGTCCTGGGTTTTTCCTCCTATGTCTTTGATGGCTTGCCCCCTCTACTCCCCAATTAAATGTCTCTTCTTGAATTTTCATTTACTTATTTGTTTAATTTATTATTTTTTCTTTGCTTATTCTTAAATCTTAGGGATTTTCCAGATTTCTGTCCTTTGAAACAAAATTTTTTTCACTATAATTTTCATTAGGATTCATCAAACCGATACCAGTGGGTTCTATTTTTCTCCAAATTGGGATGATCAGAATGTTTTCTGACTTGAACTCTTCCTAGACCTCCAAGCTTACATTTCTCACTCTTTCTTGATATTTTCTACCTGTATTTTTTGCAGTGCCTCCTTATCCTTTCTAATGCATGCATCCCTCTCTTGGGTCACATCCTGTTACCCTTGAAGACATCATGGATTTGGACCTTGATTTCAGTGACCCCTATCCCAAACTCCAGCAGTTTACAAAGAAACATGTGGTGCTATCACATATGTGTGATGCCTGCTTCCACTGCCAAAATACTCATTTAAAGACCTACTCTCAACTCTGGACCCTCGATCATCATCTCACTGAAGGCAGTTATGTTTTTGAAATACATTCCAATCTGATCTTTCACTGTTTAAAATAAAAAGCTTCAATATTCCCATCATATACCAGATAAGCTCCAAAGCTCTCCACATGTCACTAAAAGTAATTTTATGTCTATTTCCAGTCTCATCTCTTATAACATGCATAGTACAACCTATCTAGTGCATGGAGTTTGCGTCTACACCTGAACTTCTCTGACAACCACCCTCCCTTCTCTTCACTTAGTTCCCTGTACTAAGCTTGTATTTGTTGTTCAAGGTTCATCTCAGTTCATCCAAACTGATGGGCTCGCAGATTTAAGTTTTTCCACGTCCCCATGTATTCCTGTTGGAAGTGCCACACTTAGTCATTTGTCTGTTCCTCTCCCTAGACAGTGCGCTCTTCAGTTTTCTATCTTTCATTATCCCCTACTGCGTCATGTATCCACTTCATGTAGTAAATGTTCAGTAAATATTGAATTGTATTAAACCATGAGTTAAAATTTCAAGAAATACATTCCATGCACTAGGGTACTGGGTATAACAATACGATCGAGCATGGCTCCTCCCTTCTCACTCACAATGCGTGTTTTTATCACAAATATGTACATGTAAAGAACGTGTATGTATCTTCTATATATGTAGATGATATATAACTTGGATGCATGATCATTTATTATACATATATATTACTCAAATATTAGTCATGGTAAATACAAGTTTTTAATACACTTGCAGTGCTTCCAAATGCAAATAGAATGGTAAGCACTGCCCTACTTGGTCATTATCTAGTCAAGCATCACCTCCAAATAGGGGTCCAACAGGTACTCTAGATAAAGTATGCAGATTTCCCCGCTGTCGTCCAGAGTTCCAGTTTATATTTGTTGTCCCCAGACGTTCGTAAAAATGCCGCCTTTTCCTTTCAGTAATGTTCCAAATATTAAATTTTATCTTCTCTCAGTCTTTAGGCAACATATTTTCAAAACGTGTTCTATGGGGCTCTTTTTAAGGCAGCCCACTGGTGGATTAAGAAAGAAACATTTGGCATCTGCCAAAGCACCAATACTCTTCCAATGCGAACATTGTCGAATTGTCGAGTAGGTTGAAGGGGAAAGCGATAATTCACACATCTAGACTGAACCTACTGCATCACCGACCATTGTTTCCTTTTGCCAATAGTCACACCTAGGCCCACAGAGGAGGGAAGAAGTTCAAGATTGAAGGTGGGGAAACACGAGCTAAACACCAGACAAATGAACCAACAAAAGCTAGAGTTTAGCAAATATCGTGTAGAGTAAGACATCATATCGTGGTGATTCTTCTGAAGGTAGTGTCTGAAATTGGATGTGAGCAAAGGAATCCTTTGCTCTTTCCATCACTGGCCAGAATTTACATTGAAGAGCCTCAACTATTACTGTATCTCCACTTATAAGACAGTGTGAAGATATTTTCCAATGTTTGGAACAATTAAAGAATGAAAAACAATAGGAGGAACCGAGTTTGTGAATATCAGTTACAGGGAAAAAGTCACTATTCTTCTCAGTAGTAAGGTAGAAGTCTGACTAGTCTTGATGAACAACTTGTTCAGATACTTTTTTTTTTTCCAAATACCACTTTAACATCAGAGATGTGTTTCCTATTATATCTGTTGATATAAAGACAATAGACAATGTCCTTCAACTTGGACTTGATGTCTATAACTTGGTGAATGTCTATTCTGGAACTTGATGATGGGAAGTTCCACACAGGTGTTCACTGTCACAATGTAGGCCAGTTTGTGAGAACTTGAAGTCCAGCTTGAACCTCGGGTGATGTTGCAAATGTTCCTTAAGGCCTCGAAAGTTCAGTTTGAGTTTGTCCTCTCTAAAATGGGGAGAAGAAAATCCAGGGTGTGGTATTTCACGAGGGCTGTAAAGGAAGACTCGTACAGTCCAGCTAACTTGTTCGTAGCAAACAGTGCTCGTTTGGTAATACTGGCTAGTTATCATTGCCCCTGGAGTTCCTTCACCTGGATGGGTCTTCACCCAGAGACTCATGGGAGGAAGTGGCTAATTCACACTAGTTGTTAAATGTCTAACTATTTTTAATTGAAATTCCAGCTTTAACGATTGATTTGTGTATGTTCCAACTGTGCTCTTCATAACTAATTCAGTATGGTCCTTTACAAATAATTCAGTATCTTTATTGAGAAGAAGAGTAGAGTTGTTTTTTGGTTTTTATTTTAAATAAACTGATTGGGCACAGTCACCACTCGTGCCGAATTAATTATGCAATACATTATTGCTTTGGGAAGAGGGAGCAGCTGATGCAAAATGCCACAAGGTAATACTGTGAGCCAAAAATATATCAATGGATCAAACTGTAAACGTGCTTCTGGGAAACAAGGATCCTGTTCTGTCTTTCTTTTTTTTGTAAACACAGAAACAATGGATTTCAATAAAGTTTTTCAAATTGTCCCACAAAAACCTTCAGTTCTACAGACTTGCCTCTGGGGCTTCTACTGCTATTAAAGACAGGAATTGCACTGCGTACAATATTCAAAATTGTGCTTTCATTCCACTTCCTCATTTAGAAATTGTTTCATTATTTATTTTAATTTAAAAAGGATTGGTTGTTCATTGTAAATTATGAGGAAAAAATTTTTTGTAATTATCCACATTAAACATTGGAACCCCTTCATCCTCGAGGACCGATCTCCAGAATGACCATCAGTAATCTGATTCGTGTCTTTCCAAATATCTGGACCCTGCTTGAGGTAATTAGAGTTTGTGGGTTGTTTGTTCCCCCCCCCCCCCAAGCAAACCAGATTACTCTGGCCCAGGTAAAAGCAAAGTGTTGGATGTTTTCTGGGGCCTCCAAGAATCGACTAATGACTTGATTAAAAGGATTCATAATGGAGATTGGAAAGCACAAGACATGACTATGTGTTAGGGCAGAGGGGCAGGGTCATATGGTCTTGGTGTGACTAGGGGACAGGGTGTACTTCTGTGACCCCTACTCAGGTGCACAGCACCTGCTTGACCTAGCTTGAACCACATGCTTGCTCTTTGTCTAGAAGGGATAGATCCTGTGATGGTTACTTCTTTATGTAACTTGGCTAGGCTATGGGACCCAGATATTTGTTGAAATATGTCTGGGTGTTACTTAGAAGGTATTTTTTTACATCAGATTAACATTTAAATCAGTAAATTCTGAGTAAAATAGGTTATCCTGTGTAATACAGGTGGGCCTCATCCAATCAGTTGAAGGCCTTAAGATAATAGATTGACTTTCCCCAAAGAAGGGAATTTTTCCAGCAGATTGTCTTTGGACAAATTGTCATGTCTGTAATGTCTGTTCCCTGGATCTTCACCCTGCTGACATGCCCAGCAGATTTTTGACTTCTCAGCTTCCACAGTTGTGGCATGAGCCCATTCCTTAAAATGAATCTCTGCCAATCTCCCTCTCCGTAAATAGATACATAAATAGGTAGACATATGTGCCTGTATCATCGAGAGGGAGAGAGAACGAGAGAGAGCGAATCATGTATTCAAAATCCCATTCTGTTCTGTTTCTCTGGACAACCCTAATACAGAGTCCCTGATGAAACTGTCTAATGGGCAAAGGTAGTTTCTCTAAAACAGATATTCTTAAGAAAGGAGTAATAGATCCTGAATAGCTGAAAGCCCAAATAAATGTAAGGCAAATATGTAATCAAGCCATCACAAATTCTTGCCTAGAGCCCTACTGCACTTGGCTGTCAGGTCTGCCTAAAATCTTTTCGGAATAAAGACATCAGATCATGTCACTTTGAGCCTGCCTCGACACTATGATAGCCTCTCATTAAATGATTGTATCTAAGTGTCTTCTGATAAAACTTTATGTGGCCTGCCAGTCCTTTATGACTGACTGTGTAGACTAAATGCTTGTGTCCCCAGAATTCACAGAAGGGAACCTAATCACCAATGTGATGGCAGTCAGAGGTGGGGCTTTTGGGAGGTGCCTGGGTCAAGAGGGCAGAGCCCCCATGGATGTGAGTAGTCCCCTTATGCAAGAGACCACTCCTTCCACTCAGGATGGAGGACACAGGGAGAAGGTGGCCATCTGTGGACCAGGAAGTGGGCCCTCACCAGACACTGATCAGGCAGATGCCTTTTTCTTGGGCCCCCGGCCTCCAGAATCGTGAGAAATGCCTTTTTATGAGCCATCTAGTCTGTGGTGCATACTCTGTTACAGCAGCTCAAATACACGGACACTGACCTCTCTTCCCCCTGCCTCCTGGCCCTCTCTCTGTCCTTTATCACGTCATACTCTTTCAGGTGAGGGCATGGACCCTCACCTGCCTCTTTCTGGACTCTTCTCTGCTGATATTTCCCTGTGTTTGGTCTTTTAGTTATTTGGTTTCAGCTCAAATGTTACCTCCTCAGAGAAGCCCTCCAGGACCACACGGTGTAAAGTTATCTCGCCTTTCCATGGATTTGGTAATATATGACCTCGTTTTATTTTGTGCAGATCCGTGTGCTGTGTGGAAATGTTTTGTACATTTATTTGCTTCGTGGATTAGTGTCTGTCTGGTTACTTGGAAGTCTGCATACACCATGAACAGGATCTTACCTATCCTCTTTGCGCTCTTATCCCAGACTCCTGGAACAGTGCCTCAAATGTAGGATACTCAGCAAATATTTACTTTTTGGAGTAAATTGAAATTTTCATTTTCTTGAAGATATATCTTACTTTAGAAATAACTGCAGAAAAATAATAGGTGCTTACTATGTCTTTATGTGAATGCATCTAAATTTATTTATCTGTTTTATGTTTGGAATTTTATGTACAGTATTACTTGAAAAAAAAAGTTTAAAAAACACCTACATAAAAGTTATTCTCCAAGGCATCTGAGTGACTCGGTTGTTGGTTAAGTATCAGACTCTTGATCTCAGCTCAGATCTTGATCTCATGGTCGTCAGTTCAAGCCCTGCGTTGGGCTCCACGCTGGGCACGGAGCCTACTTTTAAAAAAAGTTATTCTGGGGGCGCCTGGGCGGCTCAGTCGGTTAAGCGGCCGACTTCAGCTCAGGTCATGATCTCGGCGGCCATGAGTTCAAGCCCCGCGTCGGGCACTGTGCTGACAGCTCAGAGCCTGGAGCCTGTTTCAGATTCTGTGTCTCCCTCTCTCTCTCTGACCCTCCCCCGTTCATGCTCTGTCTCTCTCTGTCTCAAAAATAAATAAACTTAAAAAAAATTTTTTTAAAAGTTATTCTGTAACAAATATATTTTTATCTGATATGTTTTCTTACGAGCAAAATCAACTTTATGTCACGTATCCCTTTGTTTAGTTCCTCTTGATAAAAATGAATAATGAAGGACATGGTCATGCATTTCAATAGTTTTAACTGTCTTGAGGTGTATGTGTGGCCATAAGACAGTAATAAATCAGGCAGTTCAACCCAGGTCACCACAAAATAATTAAGTAAATAATACCAGGAAAAGTGATAAATGCAGCCTATAAGAGTGTTCACATATGGCTTTATTTCTTTAGATACCTCAAGGGACACCTGGGTGGCTCAGTCTATTGAGCATCTGATTCTTGATTTTGGCTCAGGTCATGATCTTACGGTTCTTGAGTTTGACCCCCACATCAGGCTCTAAGCTGAGAGCAGAACCTACTTAGGATTCAGTCTCTTTCTTTCTCCGCCTCTCCCCCATGCATATTCATTCATTCATTCTCTCGCTTGCTCGCTCCCCTAAAATAAATAAATAAACATTAAAAAAAATAAAAATAGAAATCTCAAGTATGTGGAGCTGGCTTCTTGGTAGAGTTTTTTCTGGAAGCATATTATTTCTCTGCTGCAAAAGCCCTAAAGCAGTTTGATTTGTAGGCAGCCTACTAGTAATCCCTCTGATTTGCAATTTATTTACCAACATTGTCCACAGAGGTACTCAAAGAAGGGAAATAAATGGACCATAGGCCCCCCCCCCCCCCCCCCGATTTATTTCCTCCCCAGGTGGCATTAGATCATGGTGCCTTCACGACCTTCGGAGGACATCTCCTAGAGGCCATTGCCACCTCCCGTTCCCCTCCCACTTCTGCCTCCTCCAGCCCATCCTTCACCTGGCAGTCAGGGCAGTCGTTGAAAAGCATCAATCAGCTCAAGTCACCTTTGTGCTTCAAATACTACCGTGGCTTCTTATTCTGGTGGGAATACAATCCCAGTGGCGGAATATGGCTTCCGAGGCCACCCGTGATTTAACCCCCACCTATTTTTCGTTCTGCTGGCTCTCTTATCCTGTTCCTCGGGACTTCTGAGTTTCCTCTCCCGTCCAGCCTTTGCTGTTCATGCCATTATAAAACACTTCTCTCAGACCCTCCAGTGCTTGGCACATTCTCATCCATCAAATCCAGCTTGCAGCCAAAGCAGCATGTCCTCAAAGGGACCTTTCCTGACATCCCTCCCCACTACGGATTTTCTCTAAACAGCACATTCATATGGATTAATAGGAGGGTTTTGTGTGTTTCCCGTTGTTAGAGAAAGGTGAATAAAATTCATAAGAGCTCTGTTGGGTTTTCAGTGAGAGTTTGTTGAAGCTCACAGCTGTTTTGTGGCAATGTTGGTGATTTAAGGTGAGACAGCGGTCCAGGTTAGTAAATAATACACAGGATAGCTGTTTTCATCTTAATGAAATTGAAAACAAACACTGAATGTCAAGATAATGAAAGAATAATTATTATAGGGACTGCAGACATTTTCACTGATAATGTCAAAGAGTTTTAATAAATGCCCAAAGAACTTGAAATCCCCTATCAGTAAAATCTTGGCAGACAACTTATCTGAAGATACTTGGAATAAAAAAAACAAAAAAACCCTGCTCATTCCTGAAAAAATTATTCTTAAGGTGACATTTTCACATGAGAGAAAAAGGAGGAAATGTGGAATGATTTAAGTATGTCTCTGCCAAGAAGTGTCTCTTTAATTTGATTTGAGGGTCATATAAAAGTGTTTGCATTCATCAGCATGGCATGCGTGCATTGTGTTCAAGAGTTATTTTAAACATTATTTCCTACTCGGAATGCTTATTTCTCAGTCTGGTTGCTTTGATATGAAGTGTCATAAATAAGGAACTTTTGGGTTGGTACACTTAAGTTATAAATATTTTCTGTGTTCGGAAGCAATTTTATACCACATATTGTTTAAAGAGAGTACGTACCAGATTGATAACTCACATTGTGCCCTTATAAATTATGTTTAGTTGTATAAAGCATGTGTGATGTGACTTTCAGCTGTGATACTCTACATTTTGAGTTCTCGTTGTTTTCACTAGGAAAGAGAAATGCATTATTACTATGTGAAGAAATCTGCAGAGGAATTTAGGCACACATACTTATTAGGGACAAAAGAGAACAAAGGGAATTATCTGCTTTCAAGATAATTGTGCTTCCAACATTGGTTTAAGTTATTTGTTTGGAACGTGGGAAAGTTTCCCTTAGAAACAATGTTATTAATGGTTTTTAGGGAAACCTTCTAGAACAGAAAAAGGCTGTGTGTGTGTGTGTGTGTGTGTGTGTGTGTGTGTGTGGTGTAGACACATACAGAGGTGATTTTCTTTGGGTCAAGAAAACATAGAGAGGGACTCATATTGGAGGAATAGCGTGAGTTCCCCAGAAGAAGGGCTCTGAGTGGTGGTTGCCCAGATGCCACACTGTACACCTGCTGGTTGGTGGATGCAACTCTGAGTCAAGGGTTGTATTGTTTCTTAAAGCAGCTTCTGTCTGAAGCCTTGACGCTCACCATGGAAACACTACATAGAAGATAACACAAATTCATCATTCAAGGTGTCTTTTTCTTTTTTTTCTTATTACTTCTATGGAAGTTGATTACATTTAAACAGGGTGGAAACGTTTTATTTGCTTTTTTGTTTGTTTTTTTTTAAGTGGAATAAGTTTTTAATAGTGTCGCAAATTGTGGCCTGAGGTTCCAGTAAGAGCCAACAAGTTAAATGCCTACTAAATGTTAGGTGTGTTATATAAACTATCTGATCACCACACAGGAATCATTAAAACTAAGACTCTAAAGTAATACAATGGAAGTACACATCATCCATGCTTGATACATGCTGCATTTCTTCTGGAGACAACCATACTTAATAGTGAAGGATCCCACACAAGTTACAGACCTGGTGTTGGCAGTCTTGAAGTAACACAGTACCACACTTCATGGAAGTGGACAAGCAGGAATCAGGGATCATGTATCTGAACCAGTAAATATCATCTTGAAACAAACCACAAAAATAATTCCTTGTAAGGTCAAACTTCCAATTGTCACCATCTGAGCAGTTAAATGTAGTCCTATCGCTGAGACAAGCAGTGTGTTGCATTGATATATGAGGACATTCAAAGACATCGTTTTTATATTTTAGCTGAAGAGTAATACTTAATTTGGGCGCTAAAAAGACCACCAAAAACCACAATGTGGTTAGTATACTGGCCATTGCAGCATTCCTGTGTTGAGTTAAAAGGGTATATAAGAAAAAATGAAGAAAGATCAGGAAAAAAAATTCCCGTGAAAATATTCAGTCCTTTTAGATACATCAGATTACCATGGAGCATCCCCTGGGTGTCCTCTTCAGGATGGAACTACTGAAATCCCCCTTCCCCACTGCCCCTCCCCCAGGGCCACAAATGCTGTGGAAAATGCTGAGTTCCTCTGGAGGAACTGTCCTTTGTTCAAAGAGAGCCGCCTCACCCAATCTCGTGCCCCATTCCTGGAGCACCTCATCCAGTGCCTTGTCAGTGAGACTGGGCAAGGTGCAAATACCCAGTCATCTGGCCCGAATGCGTGAACCCTTTGGAAAGTATTCCCTTGAGATCTCTGGTTTGTCGTATCTGCCTGGATGGTAATACGTTTCAACTCCTACCTCTTGTCAATATGGCTTCCTCCATCCACTCCCTTACAGGTTTATTCCCCTATAAATCATCTACATACAAACCCATCTGAATCTGTTCCCGAGGAAATTATTCGGAGACAGTAGGCTGTGTTTATGTTGGTCCCTAAAGAAATACTTGAGTTAGTTTATTTTGTACAAACAAATGACAGAAGACTCATATTCTGAGCACAATTAGCATTTTACCTGGATCGTAGGACTCATGCGATGAGTTTGTTAACATGCATGGCCAACCCCCAAATCTGACCTAGGCCTTCAAGGCTTCCACCTTAGGGAACTTGGATTCAGTATGTCCAGGATGGGATCTAAGAATCTCTATTTGTTAATACAGAAAATTTCAAATGTATACACAAACAGAGAGAGTAGTAACATGAACTGCCATGAAGTTATTACTCAGTTATCAACTCACGGGCATTCTCGGTTCAACTTTGTCTCCTCTCACCCTTCTCTCCCCTGTTGTTTGAAGCACATCTCTGATATCACATCATTGTATCTGAATGTGTTGCAATGTGCATCTTGAAGTGATAAGTCAAACCACAATGCCATCATCACTAATAAAAGAAGTTACAGTTAGGAATTTATATTTTAAATTGTGTCAGAATAATACAAGTGATCTAGAAACGCTAAGATCCAATGGGCTAATTAAAGATTTGGTGTGTAATTCTTGGATGACTAGCATAACAGAGGGTGTGTGTGTGTTGTTTTCAAGTGAGCATCTTTGAATTATGCCAAGTGTGTGCTTGGTCATGTCCTGAAAGCATCAATTATTCAGGGTGACTCTTGGTGATTACACCTCTAATTAGTGGAATTCTATCTTTGACCATCTTGATGAGTTTTGCTTCAATAAGTTTAATACGTACAATAACAGTCTTCAGATTTTCCTGGAGAAGTTTAGGATAGGTTAGTCAGTCAGTTCCAACCCTTCTATTTGTTATTAGAGCTTCTGTCAGCAACTCTTATGCTCTACAATAATGGAATGTTCTTCAACTTCTATACGTTTGAGAAAAGGAGTCTTTCTCTCTCTCTTTTTCTCAAGCACATATCACCAACATCATCATCATCATCATGAACTATTCAAAAATGCATAACATGAACAATAGTTCTGTTTCCAGCTCTCACCCCCATTATGTGAAGAAACATCCAGAGGGATGAATTCTAAGGACAGTTTTTAATCGTAGGCATTTTAGCCAGTGTCCAGAGTCCATCTTTAGCCAGAACAGATGGTATGCATGTCTACTCCAACTATGAATGTGGAGAGAACTTTAATTATCTTAAATAGAATTGAATCTGAGTTTCTATCCATGTGGTGTTTAGATTCAGACTGAACTAATATGTGTTAATGAAAGTAATGTCATGCAAATTAGTGGTATTAATCTTGTCAGAATGGCATGAATACAAAAACAGCAGAAAGACCTGTAAACATCTCTTTTCATCCCCAGTCCTTGAAGCATCATGTGATGACTAGTCTCATAATAAGCAACATAGGAAAAATGAATTTTGTCTAAAAGAAGTTAAATAGACACCCATAGGTTAAATTGGATTCCTGACTACTGAAGACCCCTAAGGAGGGAAAGATCACTAGTCAACTAGAAGGGATCCAGGCTCACCAAATTAACAAATAAGCTTAAATATTGGAATTCAACTTTGTAGAAAGAGAAATGAACAGCACTGTGTGGCACTTCAGTACTTCTAATATATTCTCATGTTCCACAGAGCAAGCACATAAACAAAACAGTAGAATTGGTACATGTCATAAAAAATCCTGATACATAGCTAGAGGGAAGCAAAATTGTTTTCAGATGGCGAGGACACGCTTTGGGGACAATTGTAGTTAATGCATAGATGGTTTTATAGCTCATTAAAACTTGAAGACAAGTTTTGAGATTCAGTACATTTTACCAAAAGTATAATCAAATTTTGAAAATGTGCTATGCTTAAGAACAACAACAAAAGGTTTGAAAGTGTTAGAGATCTGAGGCACAAATCAAATGAAATATTTAATGTGTAACATGTCAGTCTGCATCAAGCCTCACACTATCGTGTTCTTCTCCACCTTAGCTATGTTCTGAGAGAAGATAGAAGGAAAACCAACAGTTTACGAACCATACAGAAAGAGAATGAGAAAATAGAATGATAGAAGTTCACCTCTAAAATCCCTTTTACCCCCTCTCATACCAAGAATAGTCATATATTCCAGAGGACTGACAGCACAGCTTTCTACTATAAAATAGTTAAGCTATTCAAATTTTTATTGTGTTTATCCCATCACTGTTTGATGGATCCACAGATGCCTTTGAAAGACAGTATTTTGAAAGGCTACCATAAATTATCTTTGCTAGCATCTAAACCCTGACTCTTGGCGGGGGGGGGGGGGGGACAGGGGCCTTGGGGCTAAGAGATATTTTCTTTACGGATGGTTCCCTTCTCAAATGAATTCCAAATAGGGAGAGCAGGGCCCAGCAAGTAGTATGTTCCCAAGAAATATTCATTGAACAATATTTGCTGTTTAAATTTTGAGTAACATTTGTCGAGAGCACTTTGTTTCCCACAAAAACTTTGTAAGCAACAGAGGAACCTGTCTTATTTGTAAGATTTTGACGAATGCGCTGTGTTGTTTGCTTTATTTGTCCTTTGCCTTGAGCCTATTGGTTAGACTAAAATATTGAGATGGTAGACATCCAGAAAACTGGATCTCTTGGACACTCTACACCTGATTAACTGTCTACTTTCCCTTTCAAGGCAGAGGGGTTTACATGATGCTGGGTATCACGAGTGTTCTGGTGGGATGAGGCTTTGAACATGCTGTAACTGTGCATCATCTTGTACTGGTGGCCATCTCCACCACAGTGTCCGCTCTGTGAGTGCCCCAGAGGCAGCTGACCCCAGGGAGGGACCACGTCTGGAAACTCAGTTTTGCTTTTCCCGTGAACAGTTGAACCTTCAAGTTAGTGTGGGCTTTTATGAAGGCTAAATAAGCTGGGTATCAAAGAGATACCTGTGGGACAGGGCAGTGGATTCCTTGAGTTATTTTTTTCTATCCTGCTTAGCTCCTTAGAGTATCACTTTGTTAGTGTGTCCACAGCACACTGGGGCTGAATCCTAAGATGCGCCATGAAATACCTAGTTGTAAGAATAAGGGCTTGAGTGTGGATACCCTTCTGAAAAACCTGAAGAGCCAGACTCTGATGTTCATAAATGTAATTAAAATAAGGGGCAGCTTCTTTAAAACAATATTTTTATTTTTTTCTCTAATTTAAGAGGAAAAATGATTTGACAGGTATTCACACACAGACACACATACCTACAGGCATTCCCCCCTAAAGCTTTGATTTACTGGCCTTATTCTCTGTTTCATTTGAATCCATTTTACCAAAGATCATGAGAAAACCTTTATTATAGTTTTAATTTCAGCATTTCTGTACTTAATCCAGGCATTTCCCCAGTTCTCCTGGGGGCATCCAGTGAGGTGCATGTCCTAATCTATTTCATTTCACTGAAAACGTAAGCTCTTAGTTTTGCTTTTGATACAATATTGCAGTATGTAGTTTTTTGTTAGTATTTTTCATTTCTTCTTTTAGTCAGTATTCTTGATTATTATAATGAACATACGAAGAAATAATTATTTGTCTTTACTGCAGTTACTGAGAAATACCAACGTGTATAACGATTTCTGAGGATAATCTTAAGATCTCAGCGTTCTCATGAGACTTGACCTCTGAGTCTCCTCTGACCTACACTCAGCTCATTTTCATATGAGTGCCCATACCTGTAGTTTCCACACAGTCTTACAGGAAACTGCCTGATTTAAATAGTAATTATGGTTGGGGCACCTGAGTGGCTCAGTCAGTTAAGTGGCTGACTTCAGCTCAGGTCGTGGTCTCACAGTTCACGGGTGCTAGCCCCATGTCGGGCTCTGTGCTGACAGCTCAGAGCCTGGAGCCTGCTTCGGATTCTGTGTCTCCTGCACTGTCTCTCCCCTCCCCCGCTCATGGTCTGTCTCTGTCTCTCAAAAATGAATTTAAAAATTTTTTTTTTTAATTTCAATGTAAGTGTGGTTAAATTACAAGAAGGGCTAGAAGTTCAGGTTAATTGTATTTCCTAAGCATTATAAGAGGAGGTATAAAGTTAAAAAGATAAAGGTGAAACAGGAATTAGATATACTCCCAATTCTCCTCAACAAACAGGACACTGCAAATAGTCCACCTTGACTGAAATGTCCTCAGACAGTGATGGAATAAAGTTGCAACCTTCCAAAATACTGCATAACCATTACCCCAGGTTTTCTACTCCATCATCCTCTGCTGGCTGTGCGTAGCATCCCTATATTTTGGGAGCCCTTCACGCAGGTTCTAATGGGAAAGACTAAACTTTCTCTTTTTAAGTTGGTTTTATTTTTACTAATCTCTATGCCCAGTGTGGGGCTCGAACTCATGACCCGGAGATCAAGAGTCACATGCTCCACTGACTGAGCCAACTCTACCCCACCCCCCCACCCCACACACTACACTTTCGTTTGCTGCATTTTTCCCTTGGGGAAGTCTGCCTCTTCTAACTTTATCCAATGGATCTACCCTTTCATCTGTCTTTCAATATATTGATCATGACTTTTTTCTTCACACCCTCACATGAAAATCCTCATTTGCATTCTTCTCCCCCCCCCACTGACCATTGGTTACCCATAAAATCATAAACTTAAACATGATGCAACTTATTAAAATATCTCAAGTCTTTCAATACTTTCATCTACAATGTAATCATTTGAATCTGTCTTTGGTAAAGAGTTAATTCAGACTTCCAACCTCATTTTTAGTAGTGTCCAAAAAATGCAAAACTCGCCACGTGCATAGTAAAGTATTTAGTTTCACCAGAAGCTTCATTACTTGAATTTTCCAGTGATTTTTAAAAATTTAACATGCATTGGAATGACTCGGAGAGCCTAAGGAAACAGTCATTGTTGGCGTTACCCTTAGAGTATCTGATTCAGTAGGATTGAGGTGAAGTGTGAGAATCTGCAGGTTTCTCAGTGATGCTGAGAACCACTGGCCTTGGAATCAATGACTGGTTATAATTTATATCATTGGTAAAAGAAACAGATAGAAGAGTTATCCTGAAGTTCTAACAGAGGTTTTCAGTAGCAGATCAAAGAGCACTGAGCTGGCCCAGCAAGTCGAATGTTACCGTTGGCTCCGGAAATTAAACTGTTATTGAAGACTCTGGTTTTAACACATTTAGGTAAGTGAATGATAGCCTATTTTGATGGACACAGGCAGATGTTATTGCTTTTATTACCTTGACAAGAGAATATTTTTGATGAGTTACTAGATATTTTATTTAATGCCTGCAATATTACTTTAACTTAAGGGCTTGATAGTTATCTGCAATTACATAATAGTTATGCTGTGTTGGCATGGGTAAGAGTTACGGTTTAATTATAGAGTACCTTCCTTCTAGATTTATTAATCTTTTTTATAGATGATAGTGCTAAAATTATCCTTCCTGGCATGCAGTTACGTTGGCACCTGTTACAGCTAAATAGGATTTAAAAATGCTACACTGAGGAATATTATAAAATAAATTGTAAAACAAAAGGTCAACTTCTCCTATAGGCAGATTCGGCTCCATTGTGCAAACTGAATACTTCAGTTATGACTTACGTTGTTATTGACCACATGGAGTTCATTCTCAGAGAATATTCCCAAGATAATTTTACTTTAAAATAGTGTTTCAGACGTTGAACGGAGGATAGTAATAGAATCAATACTTGTGTTTTTATTTAATTAAGTTTTGCCCAAAATGAAGAGCATGAATTAAGTTTCGGAAGCAAATACAATTGTTGCCTTATTTATAAACATTTTCTATTATGCTTTCATACACTTTTAGTCATGATTGGAGGTGGTGTTCTTTAATTGTGGGTTTTTCTGGCATTTTTATTTCTGTATTTTTTTCCACTGTGGAAAATATGAAAGTAGATGTTGTAGCTAATTTGTTTAAAAATGTTACAAACTTGTTGCTAATATAAGAAGTTTAGCCCATGCTCTCCAAATTGAGAGCAATCTGTGTAGGTAGGTTCAAAACTTCTTTATCTTATTGAAAACAAGGCCGTGTTCCTTCATATAATTATGTTTTGGGAAGCTTGCCATATTGGCAAGGTAAAAATTTGCACGAGGCAGCCCATGGTTTATAAACATACATTTCTTTTAAGGTTAGAAAGCAACTAACCTTGTTTTAAGCAAAGGCATTTAAAAATATTTTTAAATAGTTTACTTAACTTTTTGGGTTGTATTACGATTCAGTTAAGCAAAACCTTGTATTTTTATAAACAAATAATTACAACACCTGCCATGATTACTTTTATTTTTGTTACATCTATCGGCCAGCAAAAATTGAGACACGGGACAAGGACTGGATCTAAGGTGTCAATATGAAAGATCCCCTTCCAGCAGGAGCGTCTACAAAAACAGATGATGACAATCCTTTGAGGGGGACGGGGAATGATCAATAGGGCTGAGTACCTTATAGGGTACAAAGAGATGAGAAGTTAAAAAGGAATGTAGGAAGAAAGAACCCATCCATGTGAAGATAATATATGCCCACTGAGGGCAAAAATTTCCGCACGAAGACAGCAGGTTGAGGCGTAAACCACCAGAAGTGGAGTGGATGAAACCATTATCATAGGTCACTCATTCCAACATTTAGTAATAAAAGAAACAAGATTGAAACATCGGGGGTCAAGAGTTGGGATGGCGGGTGAGAAATCACAAGTCGGTGAAGGCAGTAGGAACGAGGGAGAGAAGGGTGTGTGGAGCAGAGACTCGATAACTCCCTAAGGATAGAGGTGCCCAGTTGTGGTTAGAGGCACAGTTTGGAAAAGGTCTTTTATTCCACTGAGCTGCTGTACAGGTAAAGAAAAGCTAGAAATGTGGCTACTTGATTTCTAACCATCATATAGTAACCGCATGAATTGGTGATCTTCATTCATTCCTAAAATGCAAAGGTAGTTAGAAGGAGATCGAGTAGAGGGTTATATTAATCCTGTGACCTTCTCGATGACCTTGATTTTATTATTTTTAATCTGCAGAGTTCCTTAGCATAATTAAAAGGTAGGGGAATGGGAACTTTGAACACATTTTCACCATAAATAGGTGAGGTGATGGCTTAATGACAACAGTGATCTTACATTAATACCATTTTAATGGGATATGTCTTCCAGCTGTGTCAAAACAAGTTTGATGAGCTAATAATTTCTAGAAAAGACTCAAAGCACCATAGAAAGCTTAATGTCCTGCATTTCTTTTTTCTCCCCCACCCCGCTTTGATAAATCAGATGTCTACCATATGCAGTCACCTGATAACTGTGTTTAAATAAATGTCACTATAAACAAGTGATGCATAAAAAGGTTAAAATTATAAAGATGTGAGTTCCAGGTAATTAATTTTTATATATTTGAGACTGCTCTAAGAAGGGCAGCGATAATTAAAAGAAACTACTGCTAACTGTAATGGGAAAGTGAGTGAGATTTGAGAAGGCAGTCAGTACCACACCTTCTTTAAGAAATAAATCATATCTCGCAATGCTAACAGTGTGCCATATCTTCTACCATATTGGGGCAGCAAATTACTGAAACGTTGACTTAAAGTAGTAAAATAGTTTTCTTGCTATCTAAAACTGATACCAATCAATACCCTTCTCCTCTCTAGAGCCCTCCCACAAATGGAGCCCCCCCCTTTTTTTTTTGAAGTTGTGAGTTTCCGAAGGTATTTAATTATTAACATACCATAAAGCTATATATTTGCTCTATTGGGGGACTTGACAGATAATTTGAAGTAAATCTTTTTAAGAACATATTTAGAAGTTGGAGTCATCTTCATATCAATATATACTTCTTAATTTTGTTAGGCAAGTAAGGAATGACTTTACCAACAGAATATGCTTCTATGTTACGGAATTTAAAGCTGAAATCCTAATATTTTGCCCACAAAAAAATCTTCCCAGCTTCGCAATCCAACTATTTTTAACATCCATTTATTTTTTATGCTTATATTTGTCATTTAGTTAATATTTGAATATAAACATTCATATGAATATTAATTTGTTATTTTTGTTCATCTTGCCATCTTCTAACACTCAGCAGAGAAATAATAGGAATATATTTGAGCAGGAGGTTTACAGCCAAGGTCTAAATTGTGTCCTACGGTGTGTATAACACATAAAGATATAATTCTAGAGATATAACAAGCAAGTGCAGGAAACTATGGATGAGGTAGGTTGAAATAGGTCTCAGACTAAGAATTTAGTGCAAATTTTTTAAAGTAGGAAAGAGATCTGGGAACATTCTGGGCAAATACAATGACATGAGAAAATGAACATAGATGGAAGTTAATTCACTCCATTTTTTTAAAGTTTATTTGTTTATTTTAGAGGGAAAGAGAGAGAGAATCCTAAGCAGGCTCCACACTCAGTACAGAGCCTAACATGGGGACTGAACCCAAAACTATGAGATCATGATCTGAGTCGAAACCAAGAGTCAGTCGCTTAACCCACTAAGCCACCCAGGCGCCTCCATTCACTCTAAAATGTATGAAGTCAGGGTGTCACCAGTGTCGTCAGCCATATTGTAGGTATGGAATCACACCCAAAATATACTGCTGTAGGAGACAAAGTGTCTCAACTCCCTGTCACCCAGCATCTCTTCAGAGATCCCCAGGATCATGATGTCTCAATTACAGGTCTTACTTAAGTCAAATTACTCCATTTTACTTTCCCCCTGCCCCTAATCTCCAAGGACCATAATCTCTTGGGCTGCTAATGTACCATCATGTTGACAGTGAAGTATGAGGGGAGAAGAGCTAATTTATCCCTTTCTATACCTAAAGAGACTCTTTAAACAGTCACCACAATATAGATTATTCAAGCCTAAATTTTCTACAGGGTGTTATTAGAGGTTCACGAATAATGAGAGAATTACAACATGTGAGAGAATTTTGCAGTACGAGGGATCACTGCAGGGTTCACTGACTAAGCAATCACTAAAAATTATTTCAGAGATCAGACAGGTCACAATTGCTAGAGATTCGGGATGAATATAGGCTAAGTCCCAATTTCTAATATGATATTTTATATAATGTAATAATAATAGAACCAATATTATAGGGTTGTTGTAGGGCTAAAGTGGTGTAATATATAAAACATTCAAATCAAAGATTCACCCGTAACAAGTTCTTTATTAGTAGTAGTTTTTATTCATTATTTTTAGGTCATTTTATCCTTATAACCCTCTGAGTACCTTATCGTCTATATGCTAACAATACTCACGTTTCTGTCTTTAGTTCGAACCTCTCCCCTGAACCCCAAACCTATATACCCAACTCTCTATTTGATATTTCCAGCTAGATGTCTAATGAGCATCTCAAATTCAAGGAGTCTACAGTTTGCTCAGTCTGAGATAACAGACATTCTGCCTTTCCAGTTCTTCATGCCATAAACTTTGGTGTTATCTTGGGTTCCTCTATATTCCCCTCCCTCCACAGTTGTTTTTCTGAAATCTGCGCGGCCCCACCTCCAAAGCTGACCTACCCACGTCCAAACCCATATTCTCCCCTGCAGTATCTCAGTAGCCTTGTCGCTGGGCTCCCTGTCTGCCACACTGCCTCCGTTTTATTTTCAAACAGGCACCAGTGTGATCCTGCAAAACCCAAATCAACTATGTCACACCTCAGTTCAAAATTTTTCAGTGGTCTCCCATCTCATTAGAGAAACCTCATGTTTTTTGTTTTTTGTTTTTTTTCAAATGACTAGTGTTTTGCCCGCTTCCTTTCTGACGTATAGTCCATCATGGAATCTTGTCGAATAAATTTAACATTACCAAAGATACTGCTATGGTTCGATTTTATAAATCTCCCCCTTAAGTTGCTGGGTGAAATATGGGACTCCCACTTAAATGTGAATTTCGGATAAACAACATTTTTTTTTTCCTTTAGTATAAGCATGCACATTTATGCAGTGTAATATTGATTGCATGGGGCATCCACTAAACACTATTTGCTGTTTACCTGAAATTCACATTTAACTGCATCTGCTGCATGTTTATTCGCTAGATCTGGCAATCCTACCCCTGGAACGTCGAGTTTATTAGGAATTTTAACTGCCTGCCATTTCTGCCGGTGAAAGTCTCACCAAATATTTGGCTGCCGCAGGACATGGGCCGTCATACTTCCAGCCTCAGGAACAGTTCCTTTGTCCCTGAGCGAATGACCACTCAGGCAATGCCACCTATTTGGGGATGTGTGGTGGGAATTAGAGTATCAGTCAGGATATGTGAGGTTCTACTGTGCAAAGAAAGCTTGTAAATCTCAGTGGCTGAAAACAAGCCTCATTTTACTCCTGCTGCATCCAGTCACAGAGGAGGCAGGAAGCATTTCTCTATGTTGTGCTCACTGAAGACCTGGGAGGGGAGAGAGGGCCCCTCTGTGCTTCCACGCTTTCCACAGCAGGAAGGAAAAAACAAACAAACAAACAACTCTGCTCAATGCCAACCAGATCTTAAACTTGTGACTCACATAATTTTAACTTTAAGAGAATAATCATAGCAACACATGGAGCCATCACCCTCTCTACCCAGTCCTGTTTTTACTTTCAGTGATGAGAGAGAAGAAGGATCTTGAAGTGGGAGTGAAGTTTTCCCTCACAGATTTATACTTCTACTGTTTGTCCACAGAAACACAAAAATACAGTGATATTTATTTTGTTAGTTGGTATAGAAGATATAGTTAACACGTCTCCTGAAACTTGTTCTCTTTACTCAGCCTTATGTTTTTGCAGCTTATCGGCTTATGGTTTTCCACTGTAGGAAGAGTTTGCAATCTTTTGTCCTTTATTCGGGATCGTTTAAAGCTTTTCTAATCTTCCACTGCATCGAGAAATGTTGCAATATACATTCTTCTGTAGATTCTGTTGTGCAAGAGTTTTTCTAAGGTAGACACTTGGTTGTGGAATTTCTTAGAGAGCATGTACATCTTCAGAGGTGTTACATGCCGTCAGTTAGTGTCCTGTTTGCTGTCTAGTCTTTTACTGACACTATCACTACCATCTGGTACTCAGGATTTTTAATTATTGCTGACATGATGGAAATAAACTGTATTGTATTGGCATCTTAATTCGTATTGCTCTGATAATCTGGCAGTTGAACACTTTCATAAACTCCCTTTTGCAATCTGGACACAAAATCTTTGCTAGTCAGGGCACCTGGGTGGCTCAGTCAGTTAAGTGTCTGACTCTTGGTTTCAGCTCCGGTCATGATCTCGCGGTTTCAGGAGTTCAACCAGCTGTGCTGGCAGCTAGGAGCCTGCTTGGGATTCTCTGTATCCCTCTCTTTCTCTCTCTGCCCTTCCCCCACTCAAGCTCTCTCTGTCTCTCTCAAAAATAAATAAATAAACTTAAAAATGTTTTAAATAAAAAAGTGAATAATAACGTTTGCTAGTTACATATGGTAGCATCTCTTACCACCTCTCTCTGCTTCCTTTTCACTTTGATGTTATTTCATGTAAGGGAAGTTTTAAATTTGACATCATCAAAAGTAGCAGGTGTTTTGTTCTTAAGGCTTTTACTTTTTTCTGTCTTAACAGGTGTTCTTTATTCATCTACCCTAAAGATCCCTACATTATTTTATACACACCTTAAAGTTTTACTTTTTGGTTATGGTTTTATTTTAAGTCCATCGGGAGTTTATTTTCGTGTGCCATGTGAGGTAATGGTCTGTCTGCCTTAACTCTTTCCACATAGTCGGTTTTCTCAACTACTTTGTATTTTCTCATTTCCTTTCTGATCTGTATGCCACTTCTATCATAACACGAGTTTCCTTACATGGTTCTGTCTGTTTCGGAGCTTTCAAAAACTTTCACTGGCCTTTTCTTAATGCTGTGTCACATCCAGCATGTGAGACACCGTGGCTGTTATTCTTCTTCCAAACACTTGGGTTTTTAATCCATGTTAATTTTTAGGATAAGCCTGAGAAATTCTTAAGATTTAGTATTACAATGACCACATTTTAACATTAATTTGAGGGAAAATGATTCTTTACGAGGGAACATGCCCCATCCGTGCACTAATTTACATGTGCTTATATTCTCTTGTTTACTGCACGAAGCATATTCATGATACCTAGAGACACAGCATATCACCGTGGATGTGAGTTTGTATGCTAGACCAAGACTGTTGTATCTGAATCCCACTTGGGCCACTTGCTAACTTGAACCTCATGCAACTCAGTTTCTCTCTGTGTTTCAGTTTCCTGAAAGAAATAATGTGCCATTTACCCCATAGGGTCTCAGGGAACATTAAATGAGTTAACATTTATCAAACACTTCAGCCACATACTGAGTACCATGTATGTGCACTTAGTTTTTAATTTTTAAAAATTTGTTTTATTGAGATATAATTGACAAATAAAATTGTGTATATGTATGTGTATGTTTCAAGTGGACATAATAATTATATATATGTATATATTATTACCAGTGATATTACCACTGATTATTACCAGTGAATATATAGTGAAATGTTTACCAGAATCAAGTTAATTAACACGTCTATTGCCTCACACACTTACCTTTGAGAGAGTGGTAAGCATCCTTACTACCTACTCTCTTAGCAAATTCAAGAATACAGGAAAATATTATTAACTAAAATCTCCATGCTATACATTAGGTCCTCAGAATGTATTTATGATAACAGAAAGCTTGTTCTATAGGATGACGCTCCCCTATGCCCTCCACCTCCCCAGCCTTGGGCCTCACTATCTATTAACTGTTTCTAGGAGGTTTTGTTTTGTTTCATTTTTTGCGTCCACATGTAAGTGATCCCGTGCGTCTCTCTCTTTCTCTGTCTGGCTTACTTCACTTAACATGCTGCCCTCACATCTCAGCTGTGAAATTTCACAAATGGCAGCATTTCCTTATTTTTTAAAGCTGAAAAACTATATTGTATATATGCACACTCCATCTGTCTTACCTTTTCTTTTTCTACTCCTCTGTCAACACACACGACAGGCACTTAGACCCATTTCTATATCTTGGTTATTGTGAATATGGAAGTCCAGAGATCTCTTTGAGATCCTGATTTCACTTCCTTTGGATACATACCCAGAAGTGGGATTACCGGAACATAAGGTAATTCTATTTTTAATTTTTTAAGGGATTCCGTACAGTTATCCATAGTATCTGTACCAGTTTACTTTCCTACAACCATACACAAAGGTGCCCTTTTCTCTGTATACTCACAAACATTTATTGTCTCGTGTCTTTTAGATAATAGCCATCCTAACATATGTGAGATGATATCTCATTGAGGTTTTGATTGGCATTTGCCTGATTCATGATACTGAGCAACTTTTCATGTAGCTGATGACATTTCTATATCTTTTTGTTCATTTTTTAATCAATTTTTTTTGCTGTTGAATTATAACATTTCATTGTATATTTTAGATATTAATCTCTTCTCAGAAAAATGACTTGGAATTGTTTTGTCCCATTCAGTAGGTTGGTTGCCTTTTCATTTTGCTGATGTTTTCCTTGGTTGTGCAGACTTTTGGTTTGACATAGTCCCACTAATCTATTTTTGCCTTTGTTGTCATATCCAAAATCCATCGTGAAGACTCTTGTGAGGGGTTTACCTCCCATGTTTTCCTCTAGGAGTTTTACAGTTTCAGATCTGACATTTAAGTGTTAATGCATTTGAATTCATTTTGTGAGGGATGTAAGAAAATAGTCCAGTTTCATTCTTTTTTTTTTCTTATTTTTTTTATTTTTTTCATTATTTTTAATTTTTTTTTTTTAACGTTTATTTATTTTTGGGACAGAGAGAGCCAGAGCATGAATGGGGGAGGGGCAGAGAGAGAGGGAGACACAGAATCGGAAACAGGCTCCAGGCTCTGAGCCATCAGCCCAGAGCCCGACGCGGGGCTCGAACTCACGGAGAGCGAGATCGTGACCCGAGCTGAAGTCGGACGCTTAACCGACTGAGCCACCCAGGCGCCCGTTTTCTTAGTTTTTTAAATGTTTATTTATTTTTGAGAGAGAGAGAGAGAGAGACAGAACATGAGCGGGGGAAGGGAGAAGAGACAGGGAGACACAGAATCTGAGGCCGGCTCCAGGCCCCAAGCCGTCAGCACAGTGCCCATCGCAAGACTCGAACCCATGAACTGCAAGATCATGACCTGAGCCAAAGCTGGACACTTTTAACCGACTATGCCAGGTGCTCCTAGTTTCATTCTTTTGCATGTGGCTGTCCTGTTTTACCAATACCACTTATTGATGAGACTGCCCTCTCCCCAGTGTATGTTCCAGGGTTCCCTTGTTGAGAATTAATTCACTCTGTACATGTGGGCTTATTAGGGGGTTTTCTTCTGTTCCGTTAGTCTAACGTCTGTTTTGTACTAACCCCATTCTGTTCTCATTACTACAGTTTTGTAAAATAGTTTAGAATCAGGAAGTGCAATGCCTCTGTTTCCTTTGTTCTCAAGATTGCTTTGGCTTTTTAGGGTCTTTTGTAGTTCCCTAAGAATTTTAGACATTATTTTTTTCTATTTCTGTGAAAAGTGACATTCGAATTTGGATAGGGATTGCATGAATATATAGATGGATACAGGTAGTATGAATATTTTAACAATGTTATTTTTTCCAATCCAAGAACACAGGATATCTTTCCATCTGTTTCTGTCTTCTTCAACTTCTTTCACTGTTGTTTTATAGTTCTCAGTATAGATGTCTGTCACCTCCTTGGTTAAATCTAACCTAAATATCTTATTCTTTTTGATGCCATTGTAAATAGGATTGTTTTATTCAATCTCTTTCAGATAGTTGGTTGTTAAAGTATAGGAATGCAATTGATTTTTGTATGTTGATTTTGTATTCTGCAACTTTACTGAATTTGTTTATTAGTTCTGTCTTTTGGTGGAGTCTCTAGGATTTTCTACATATAAGATCATGTCATCTGTAAGTAGAGACAGGTTTTACTTTTTCCTTTATGATTTAAATAATTTTTATTCCTTTATCTAGACTAATAGCTCTGGTTAGGGTTTTTAATGCTGTGTTGAAAACTAGGAGCAAGAATGAACATCTTTCTTTTGCCCTGATCTTGAAGGAAAAATTTTATAATTTATTCATTGCCAATTATGATGTTAGCTATGGGCTTGTCAGACGTGGCTGTTATTATGTTAAGGTACATGTCTCCCATACCAAATGGGTTTCAGTTTTTACCATCAATGGATGCTGAGTTTTGTCAACAATCAGAAAAGATACAGTTATGAGTTCAAGTCTTCTTAAATTTACTGAGACTTGTTTTATGACCTAACATACAATATGTCCTGGAGAGTATTCCATAAGTGTGGAAGTTGAGAAGAACGTGTATTCTGCTGCAGGTGGATGGAATGGTCAGTATATGTCTGTGACATCCATTTAGTCAAAAATGTCATTCAAGCCCAAGAACTCATATTGATTTTCTCTCTGGATGATATATCCATTGTTGAGAGTAGAGTACTGAAATCTCATGCTATTAATGTATTGTTGTCTGTCTCCACCTTCAGATCTGTTAGTATTTGCTTAATATATTTCAGCGTTCCAATATTGAGTACATATGTATTTATAATAGTTACATTCTCTTGATGAATTGATCACTTTATCATTATGTAATGACCTTTGTTTCTTGTTACCTTTTTGACTTAAAGCCCATTGAGTCTGATATAAGTGCAGCTTACCCCTGCTTTCTTTAGTTTCCATGTGTATGGTATATCTTTTTCTGCCTCCTCACTTTTAGCCCATGTGTGTCCATAAAGCTGACGCAAGTCTGCTGTAGACATATATAGTTGGGTCTTCTTTCTTTCTTTGTTGTGTTTTGTTTTAATCCATTCAGCCACTCTATGTCTTTCAATTGGAAAATTTAGTCCATTTACATTTAACATAATTATTGATAGGTAAGGATTTTATTATTGCCATATTGTTCATTGTTTTTAGCTGCTTTGTAGTTCCTTTGTTTCTTTATTTCTATCTTTTTGTGTGTTATTTGATGATTTTCCATAATGATATGCTTTGATTCCTTTCTCCTTATTTTTTTGTGTATGTACTATCTTTTAGGTTTTTACATTGGGGTGCTTGGGTGGCTCAGGCACTTAAACATCTGACTCTTGATATCAGCTGTATTTCTTTGAGATCAGTTTTTTGAAAATTCTTCCAAGAATAATTTTTGGTGTTCTTTGGTCATGGTTTATTTTCTTGAATTGTCTTGCACCACAGACTGGCTGTAGAGTTGAGGTCCAGAGCACATGCTTTGTTCATAGGGACCACAGGGTCGGGATCTGCAGTGAAGGCCCATGTGAAATAAACACAACTCTGTGGCCTGGGGCATGCACAGGACAGTGGAGGCAGGCAGCCCTGATCTCCAGGCAGTGCCACAGCAGCTCCTTCTGAGGGAAGGGCAGCAGTGACTCCTTTTCCAGGGATCTTCAACAGCGTTGGCTATTGATTACCTCAGTGGCAAAAGTTGTTGTTGTCCTCTGCCGAGCAGGCCACTAAGTTCATGCTTCAGAACACCATGAGGAGTCAGACCATGGCCGTTGGTGCAGCTGTTGAGGTCCTCAGCAGCAAAGGCTGTCAGTGTAGAGCACTGGGACCAAGATGGTACCCACCATATAGCTGGTACTGACAACCCCCCTTCATCTTTGTTCTTTCTGCCACTGACGTCTCAACTAAACCTGTTTCCCCACCCACACTTGCCTTGGGTTTATGCTCTGGGTTTTGCTGCACTGTGTTGCTGGAGGCTTCTTACTGGACCCTTGAACTCCCCAGAGTTATTTTTGCTCATGGATAGCTATCTAACAGTTGTTTGTGTGAGGAATGAAGGCCAGTATCTCCTACTGTGCCATCCTGCCGATGTCACCTTGAGCATTTCACAGGACGTTTTTATCCAACTTGCTGATGTCTGTCCGACCATAATCCTTTGTAGCTTCTCTTGTAATCTCTATGTAGACAACTTGATTGCCTACAAATAATGTCATTTTATATTTTCTTTTTGGTGCAGATGTCTTTTACTTCTTTATATATTTGCACTCTTGAAACTATACTGTTTGTTGAAAAGCCATGTTGCTAGTCATCTTTGCCTTCTTGTTATTTTATTTTTTTTAATTTTTTTTCAACGTTTATTTATTTTTGGGACAGAGAGAGACAGAGCATGAACGGGGGAGGGGCAGAGAGAGAGGGAGACACAGAATCGGAAACAGGCTCCAGGCTCTGAGCCATCAGCCCAGAGCCCGACGCGGGGCTCGAACTCCCGGACCACGAGATCGTGACCTGGCTGAAGTCGGACGCTTAACCGACTGCGCCACCCAGGCGCCCCAACCTTCTTGTTATTTTAAAGGAAGTGTCTCTAGGATTTAATTTTTAAGATGACATATATACTATAGGTTTTACAAATACTTTATTTTTGTTATTTGTTTTATTTATTAGAGAGAGAGAGAGAGAGAGAGTGAGCAGGGGAGAAATGTAGAGGTAGAGAGAGAGAATCTTAAGCAGGCTCTAAGCTCAGTGCAGAGCCCAATGTGAGGCTCAATTCCATGACCCTGGGATCATGACCTGAACTGAAATCAAGAGTCAGACACAACTAACTGAGCCATCCAAGCACCCCAGTTTTATAAATATGTACTTTACAGGCAATTATGAAAGCTCCATTTATTTCTAATTTGTTAATAATTTTTATCATGAGTGAATAATAAATGTTTGAAAGATTTTCCTCATTTATTGAGATAGTTTAGGGGTTCAATCCCTTCCCGTGAAGATGATGAAATGCATTAATAGACTGTGGAATATTAACCCACGCCTCACTCTGAGGATAAAAAGTATGTGTTTGTGGGGCGCCTAGGTGGCTCAGTCAGTTAAGCGTCTGACTTCGGCTCAGGTCATGATCTCACAGCTTTTGAGTTGGAGCCCTGCACTTGGCTCTGTGCTGACAGTTCAGAGCCTGGAGCCTGCTTCAGATTCTGTGTCTCCCTCTCTCTCTGCCCCTCTCCTGCTTGCTCATGCTCGCTCTCTCTTGCTCTCTCTCTCTCAAAAATAAATAAAACATTAAAAATTTTTTTAATGTCTTTGTGCTGATTTTCTACACACACACACACACACACACACACACACACACACACACAGTATTTCACTGGGTTTCTAATGCCTTACTTGACATTTTGTACTTAAGAACTAAAGTGAAATTGACTTATAATTTGTTTTACTGTCTACTTTAGGTTTAGAATCATGGGTATGTATGCTCATATTCGGAATATAGTGTTTGCTTCTTATTATGTCCCAGACCCTGTTCTCGGTTCTGGTAGCCTGAGGGGGTTTGGGAAAAATTGAGGGAAATAATAGAACACTACATGGGTGGTCTTGTCAGTCTTCATTGAGAATGGGACATTGGAACAGATAGTAGAGAAGGAAGAGAAAAGTTGTTTCAGAGGAAATGGCCAGCATGAAGCTCTGAGTCGGGATTGTAGCTGATCTATCCTAAAATTGCAAGCAGTTAAATCTGAGAGTTCTTGCATGAAATGTGGTTTATGTTCTCCTGTCAAACTATCTGTGCCTCTTCTTTTGGAAGACCATTTGTTGACTAGCTAGCTAGCTAACTATTGAATCATTCATTCATTCGGTTGATGAAATATGTATGTTAATTTTTTTCTTTTAAAATCCTCCTGAGTCATGTTTATTCAATTATTTTTTTGTAAAAAAAAGTATCTTTTATCTATTTATTCAAAAGTAGGTTGATAAAGTATTCTTATGCCTTTTGTTTTTAATCTCTGCTACACCTAGACTAATGACCCTCTTTTTATCCACTGTTTTACATCCTGCTCTCTATCTTTCTGTCCTTTTTCTTTTTTCTTAATCAATTTGGCTACATGTATGTCTATTTAATTTGTGTTTTTAGAGAGCCACGTTTTTTTAAATTTACCATACTATTTCATTTTTCTCTTTCATTTATTTCTACTTCAACATTACCTCTCTTTACTTTGTGTATTTCCTATACAATTTCACTTTTTGCTTTATTCAATAGATTCTTCCTTATTTTTGTGTGGCATTTGCACTGTCATTCTGTTCTAACTATAACATGATTTCCATTGGAATTTTTCATTGAACTGCAATTATATACAAGGGTCTAATTTGAGTTAACAAATATGACATTATCTGGCTCTCTCTTACGAGTTTTTAAGTGTCTTACATTTGGATCATAGAATATGGTCAGTGTTAAATAGTTTGATTAACCTGTGAACTTTTTTGTTAAACTCACTAACAACACAGTCTGATGATCAATTCGTTAGCCAAGATATTTTCTCTTATATATTAAATTTGTCCCCTTTCTGGTCAATATTCTCAAAAATAACTTTCAAGAACACTTTTGTTATCACTTTATGGAAATTTAAATGTATTAAGTGAATTTATATCTAGTTCTATTACACTGTTTAGTATGATTTTATGAGTGGCATATAAACTGAAATTGGTAATTGCTTCCTTTGAATATAGAGGTTTCCTGTTTGCTCCAAGCTAGCCAAGAGAAGAGTCTCGTGTAATTTAGGATGCATAATTGTAAGAAAAATCATGCTATCTATCTGTCCCACTTGAGAAAACCTATCTTACTTTTAAAAACTGCATTCATTTACTGCAATATCAAATTATTTTAATTTTAGGTTATATTCCCTGTGGGTATCAATATTGTGTTTACTTGATCATATCCTTTAGGATGTAATCAATTAACAAAACACTGCCCCTCTCTTCTGTAAAATATTCTCTCTCACATGTTATCCATTGGCAATATGAATAACTGGAATTGTACCAGTGAATACTCAAAAGTAGGCACATGCATAGTGAGTACTCAAAAGTACTGTCAGCATAATTTCCAAAAAAAGATACTGTGTGTCTTTAATTGCTTTTTGCCAGTTTTTTTTTTATAGGAGTCTGCAATCGAATTGCATAGATATGAGGATTCATGTTAAAATATTCAACAAAATATTTCTGTCAACATTAACCCATAAATTATATTCTCAGAATTAAAAGGATTACCTTTTAAAAATATTTTTTATATTCACAACTTCCCATTGACTTTACTTTCAGAATGTTTTCTTGCTATTATGTTACCATATCTAATAGAAAACATTTTAATTTCAATATCAATTGCAGAATATTAATTTAGACCATAAATAGCTGCATATATACAGTGGTGAAAGAATATTTTTCCACTGTTGTTGAAACAGTGAGAACCCTGAATGATTTGATAGCTATATAATTAATCAAATAATAGGCTACCTAATTGAATCTGAGTTAGCTATAAATAGAAAATATATCTGTGAATAGCTGTAAACAAAATTAAAATTATATCCTCTGTGTCCCTGGAGCCCTAAATGCTATGAAAATCAGCAGGCATGAATTTAAATGATGATTCACATTTCTTTGCTCCTGGGTAGGGGGTCTGGTAGCAGGTTTTCATTCTTCCATGGGAATAAGTGTAGTGCAATCCGGCTCTAAGGATGATAATCACATTAGGTGGTGGGCACCTGCCAGAGCAAAGATTTTATTTCTGTTAGCCAATGCCCCGATAATATTCTAAGACCAAATAGATAGAGATAGAGATAGAGACATATAATTTAAAGTTTTCCTCAGTTTCTCTTTCTAATTAAGTTTTATAAATATAAAAATGATGTATGGTGGAACTCTTACATGATGTAAGAGCAAACAATATGAGAATCATTATTCATCTGTATTTCATATATTTATTCTATAGGTAAAGAAAGGAACCTTTAGAAAATACTTGCTAATAAGTCCAGTACCTGACTAAAAATAAAATCTTGTGCTCATGGAAAATCATGCAGTATTTGTGGTGGGGAGAAGGGAATCTGATTAATATCTGGTATTTATATGTAAGAAAACCATGTATTGGGGCACCTGGGTGGCTCAGTCGGTTAAACGTACAACTTTGGCTCAGGTCATGATCTCGCGGTTCGTGGGTTCAAGCCCCACGTCGGGCTCTGTGCTGACAGCTCAGAGCCTGGAGCCTGTTTCGGATTCTGTGTCTCCCTCTCTCTCTGCCCCTAACCCCCTCACACTCCATCTCTCTCTGTCTCGCAAAAATAAATCACAAAAATAAATTTAAAAAAAAGAGAAAACTATGTGTTAATGTGAATGAAATATAAAGTTACATTTTTTATTAAATAAAAAGGCAGACCACAGCTACAGTTGTAAGAGAAGGTCAGATTAAAATCAGTTCCCTGACTATTATCTTCTCAGTGCCTCACTTTTTAGAAAAAAAAGAGCTGTTTGCATGGGATTCACTCATAAATATTTTAAATTCTCATTGCTCTTTATAATATGATGGACATTTTGGATATGTATAATAATTTACAAGCAAATAAAATACCCAGGCAATTCATATACTCATTGACAGTGTGAGTAATTGGAACAAAAGCATGTATAATAGCATTTTCAATAAGTTATCAATGTAAAGGAAAGGAAATTTTATCAAATTGTAGATGTACTCTTTCTTTAGTAACTAATATTTAAATGATGTTTCTTTTAGGATCATCTGTTGAAATTTAGGGATAACTGGAAAATAATTTATATTCAACTTGACTATTAAAGTTCATAGAAAAGACTGAGAATTCACATAAAATCTTAGTAACGGAAATTTACTAATCCAAAGGTAATATTAGTAAAAGAAGAAATGTAGACAGAAGTTGTAGATAATCACTATTAGGGGCATGCACTCAGCTTCAGTGTAAATTGAGAGTAATGTGCTATGGCCCAAACTGTGTCCTCCCAAAATTTATACACTAAAGTACTAAGTGTTAATGCGATTGTACTGGAGTTAGGGCCCCTTGGAAAGTGATTAGGTTTAGATGGTGAGCCCCTCTTATGTTAAATGCTTTTATAAGAAAAGGAAGAAACGACCAGAGGTTTCTCTCTCTCTCTCTGCCACATTTGGACACAGTGAGAAGGCCGTTGTCCACCAGCCAGGAAGATGGCCTTCACCACAGACATCTGACATATTAGGTGTTTATTTTTGCTGTTATTTTCTGACTTCACCCATAAAATTCATTACAATGGATGGGGCACCTGGGTGGCTCAGTCGGTTAAGCGTCTGACTTTGGCTTAGGTTATGATCTCATGATTCATGGGTTAGAGCCCCGTGTCGGGCTCTATGCTGACAGCTCAGAGCCTGGAGCTTGCTTCAGACTCTCTCTCTCTTCCTGCCTCTCTGCTCCTCCCCCACTCACACTCTGCACCTCTCTCTCTAAAAAATAAATAATCATAAAAAAAGATTTTTTAAGCCACAATGAAGATATCCTGATTGAAGTTTTGGGGGAAGAAATAGTGCCTTTATAGCTTCATTCCCCCACAGATCCCTATCCTCTTCCAAAGAATTCTTAGGGCTACTCAGAAAATAGTTGGCCCAATTTGGGAAGTGTTTATCTTGAAACAGTAAGAATGTTCAAAATTTTGAATGTGTTCATTTAATCAAGAGACAATAACCAAAAATCTACTGTGTTCTAGGCAACATGTTGGTTGCTGCATTGGATATGATGATGGAGATAACCCTCCCCCAAAGGAATAAACATCTAGCAGGGAATTTAATGTAAGACCAAAGTTAAAGGACTATCCAATAATCCAGTTTATTTTATTACCACATGGTACAAGGTAATAAAAGAATTCAAAGACAAATAGAATGAACACCTCTGAGATAAAATGTACCGCAGTTCACTTCAGGTGACATATTTTTAAATTATAGGCACTATCCTGGGCATAATCATAATCACAATTATCTACAAATTTATTATACAAATCATTAAACTCTGTACAGAACAATTTGAAGTTTTTAGTATATTTATGGGCTTTTTTTCCATACGTTCAAGTGGTTATCCAGAAACAGTTAACTGTAGTTTCCCTATTCCTGGAAAAGAGAAACCCAATATTTATAGGTAACACCACAGTTAAGAGGAAAGAAAACTAAAGAAATTGAAATAGACTGCTTTTGTGAAGAAACAAGGAAGTGTCAAAGAGAAAAATTTTAAGGCTCTTTAATCGCAATCATCAAATTGTAACAAATGGGACTGTCAATTGAATCCCTCACTTTTGCCTGAATTTCACGTGAGACTATACCTGCATACCGAGTGAAGAATCATATTTTATAACGTATTGCACTGGGCTTTCACAGTTTCTCCATTGGAGACTTCTGAATAGCTTGTCAGATACAGAAAAAGCAACTTAATAAGCACTATGATCAAATGCCTATGTAATTCATTTCAACTATTTTTTTTTCAATTTCAGTGCCCATGATACCATTCCCAGAATAAAGTGTATCATTTCCTCTTCTTTCTGATTCATTAAACTGTATTCGTCATTCTTTACAAAGTTGTTTTGGTACACCTCACCACTGTCAACTTGACAAAAAGGTCAGTTATGTTTTCAGTAAAAACACATGCTCTTTAACAGTATTATTTCCTTGTTTTTAAATTTTTGAGCATTTTTTAGTGTTTATTTATTTTTAGGAGGGAAGGGACAGAGAGAGAGAGCGAGACACAGAATCTGAAGCAGGCTCCAGGCTCTGAGCTGTCAGCACAGAGCCGAACATGCGTGGGCCTCAAACTCACAAACCGTGAAATCATGACCTAAGCTGAAGTCGGATGTTTAACCGACTGAGCCATCCAGGCGCCCCAATTTTTTCTTAAAAAAATACAGATTGGCTGGTTTTCTGTCAGTTTCTCATTTATCTCCCTTTGCTGAAAGTTGTGCATGTATGGCCTGAGAAGAACTTGAACTACTGAAGTTCGTTTTTTACCCGTTCTCCAAATTGCCATGATGGCAATATTCGATATTGAGAGATGTTATTGCACTCGGTAGTGTCAGAAGAATTCCTGAGAGATGCTCAGATTTTCATGCAGGATATGTTTCGAGGATTTTTGGAAATAGAGACAGTGTCAGTTACTAGTTTGCATCTAAGGCAGATAGGAGATGAAAGTGTCTGCCATGTAAGGCAGGCAAGGCATGCTCTTCCAATGAATGAATGAATGAATGAATGAATGAATGAGTAAGTAAATAAGTAAGTAAATAAGTAAGTACATAAGTCCTAGACAGTCTTCCCTTGAAGATTTTTGGAAACTCCTATTCATCAAGGAACAGCTAAAATCAATGAAGACTTTCTTGAGTACAAGTCACAGTTATCGGGGTTCCTAACTCTTTCACTCAGTAAAACATATGTGATGAGAAGCTGGGGCATACGTTAAAGATTCTTCTTGAATCCTGGCATCCGGCCCAGACTCCAGCAAATGGTTACTGAGTGAGTAAAATCAGGGGCGGAGTTACTAGAGTCTACACCCCATCTCTTGGGCACAGTCTCTCATACTATCTTCCACTCTGTCCCCAGTGCAACGTGGGAAGCCATAAAGAGAAAACGGGAGTGCTTTGTGCCTCCACCAGCCTAGGTCACTAAGTAAGACCTTAAACTTTGAGTGAGAAATAAGCATGTGTTACACCGGGCCACAGAAATTGCAATACTCATCTTGAATAGCAGTGAACACGCACTTGCTAGTGCAGGGTACTTAGTACATTTGTAGGTAAGAGCGAAGGTAAGAGGGCAGTAGTACTAACTCCCCGTAGCACATACATCTCCTTCCACCTTGACCAGGTTGGCAGTGCTGAAAAGACACGAGTCAGCAGTCTTCCTGGCTCGTGCCTCATCGGGGTGCACCCTGTTCTCACAGCCCGCATCCTGGGGAGAAGAATGCAGGAGCTGTCCTCAGGCCAGCACCCAGCATTCTGACGGGCAAACGCCATGCTCAAGGCAACAACACACAGTTCCGTTTCTGAGGCCTTGACCATGCAAGTTTCCATCGTCCCCTCTTGTCTACAAAAGAAGAATCACCTTTTCACCAATTGCTTCTCCACCCAAGGATGCTAACTAAAGACCAGGGTCACGAGAAGGGAAAAGGTGTTCAACTGCCACTGGCATGGAGGTTCTTAAGGGCAGAGTGGGTAAATGCCTTTGATTTGTTGGATACATGACTTTAATTTAACTAGGGAGGAAATTTAAATACTTGGATCTTTCTTCTGGGTGGAAACTACTTCAACACCATGTTATCCTTCTTTTGTTCTCATTAATTTTACATGTTATAATAATAAGGAAGGAAATAAAATCTATGAGGAAGGAAACAAAAATTCCTTGACATCCTACCACACAGTAATGATCATTTTTATTCATTTATGTATTTATGTAGATAAAATTAGATACTTTCCCACATACTCATGCCTGCTGTTTTATTTATGGAAATCATTTTTGTGCATGTTTTCTCTTTTTGCTTTCTTCCTCTTTATTCTATTTGTCTCACGCTGATGGATATGGACTCTAACATCTGATTCTTAACACTCGTGTAGTAAAATGTGTAATACGTATGTTTCTGTTCCTTAAGAAAAGAATCATCATACTGGGGCGCCTGGGTGGCTCAGTCAGGTGGGCAACCGACTTTGGCTCAGATCGTGATGTCACAGCTTGTGAGTTTGAGCCCCGCATCGGGCTCTGTACTGACAGCTCAGAGCCTGGAGCCTGCTTTGTATTCTGTGTCTCCCTGTCTCTCTACTTCTCCCCTGCTCACGCTCTGTCTCTCTCTCCTTCAAAAATAAATAAACATTGGGGCGCCTGGGTGGCGCAGTCGGTTGGGCGTCCGACTTCAGCCAGGTCACGATCTCGCGGTCCGGGAGTTCGAGCCCCGCGTCGGGCTCTGGGCTGATGGCTCAAGCCTGGAGCCTGTTTCCGATTCTGCGTCTCCCTCTCTCTCTGCCCCTCCCCCGTTCATGCTCTGTCTCTCTCTGTCCCAAAAATAAATAAACGGAAAAAAAAATTAAAAAAAAAAATAATAAATAAATAAACATTAAAAAAAAAAGAATAAAATCATTATATATATACAGTTTTAAGTACCTTGCCTTTCTTCTTAAGAAATACCTATAGGAAATCCCTACAGGTGCTTGGATAAGGATCTGATACATCATTTTACTGCTTACATCCATTATATCCAAAAATATAATGAATCTGAGCATTTAAAAATATTTATAGGTCACATGATTTATTCATCTATGATTTATCTATTCATAATTTTTTTCCATCTTTCCACTTGGTCATTTCATTTTTTTATCTATATAAAGGAGTATTGTTATTAAGTTTATATTAGTATTATTATAAGTTTTAGGCCTTATTCTGGTAAATAATAATATTTTCCCATAATATGTAAGTTATTTGTTGATTGTATTGTATATTTTTCATACAAATGTTTCCATTTTCTATAATTGAAATTTTATATCTTTTTAAATACCTATTGGTTACCTATTTTATCCATTGGCTACAGAAAAGATCTCACATATTTTGTATATAGTGATCTATAGTTTCTTCTAAAATTTTATATATATATTTTTTCCAAATAGTTTCCTAATTTTGTCAATTCTTTGCTCTAAAAGTCTAAGACCACAAAAATAGTCAATATTTAGGTAAAAAGAATGCTCTTAAATAAAGTACCTGTTAGAAGGTTAACTGTCAAAACAAATAGTAGACATTGTAGGTGATGAAACCTAAAGCTATTTAAAAACATAAGAACATAAGAATCCACACAGAGATGCCCACAAGAACCATTATTAAGATGTTTTAGAAGTTAATGTGAATTTACTAAGATTAAAAAATGAATCTATTTTTTTGTGTGATAAAAGGCAAATTTTGGCAGTGATTGATGGCAAATCTGAATACCCATAAGATTCTCTTAAATTAAAAAAAAAAACTACTAAAATTAAGAGTAATGCAGTGAATTTAATTTGATAAACCTTAACTGTATATAAATTAAACATTAAAAAAAGTTAATAGGCTTCCTACTGTATTTTCTAGGAATGGACATGATGTAAATCATAATAGTGACAAAGCTATGATAAACTTTAACATTTAATTAAATTTTATTAAATTTTAATGCAGTATATGGTAATCTGGTTTTCATTGTGTTTAAATTTTTATTTTATTCTTCAGTATTTGTTTAAAAGCTTATGATTTTATATTACTTATAAATATTATTTCTGTCATTGTGTAAGTAAATGACTCAAAACGAATTACTTTTCTTCTTCCTTCCTTCTAGTATCGTGAAATTAACAGCCTTGCTCCTGAGACTATCACAGAAAGTCTATCTTACTTCTTACAATTCTTTGGAACTTTTTTTTTTAGGCTAGATTGAGTTCATACTTACAGTTCTTTTATTTTTTAGGTGTCTTTATTTGTTTTTAGAGAGAAAAATTGCAAGAGGGGAAGGAGCAGAGGGAGAGAGTAAGAATCCCA